>NC_134982.1:34521298-35121298 GCF_965638725.1 Aptenodytes patagonicus
CTAGACCAACTGCCTGACCAATTCAGGGCTGACCAAAAGTTAAAGCATATTCTTAAGGGCATTATCCAAATGTCCCTTAAACACTGACAGGCTTGGGGCATCGACCACCTCTCAGGGAAGCCTGTTCCGGGGTTTGACCACCCTCCCAGTAAAGAAATGCTTCCTAATGTCAAGTCTCAACCTCCCCTGGTGCAGCTTTGAACCATTCCCACACGTCCTATCAGAGGATACCAGGGAAAAGAGATCAGCACCTCCCTCTCCACTTCCCCTCCTCAGGAAGCTGTAGAGAGCAATGAGGTCACCCCTCAGCCTCCTTTTCTCCAAACTACACAAGCCCAAAGTCCTTAGCCGCTCCTCATAGGACATGCCTTCCAGCCTTTTCACCAGCTTTGTTGCCCTCCTCTGGATGCATTCAAGGACCTTCACGTGCTTCTTAAATTGTGGGGCCCAGAGCTGCAGACAATATTTAAGGTGAGGCCACACCAATGTTGAATACAGTGGGATGATCACCTCTTTTGACCAGTTGGTTATACATTGTTTGATGCACCCCAACATGCAGGCAGGTTTCTTGGCTGCCAGGGCACACTGCTGACTCATATTGAGCCTGCTGCCAACCAGCACCCCCAGATCCCTTTCTGCAGGGCTGCTCTCCAGCCACTCCTCTCCCAATTTAGACTTGTGCCTTGTGTTACTCCATCCTAGGTGCAGAATCTGGCATTTCAACTTGTTAAATTTCATCCCATTAATCATAGCCCAATGCTCCAATCTATTTAGATCCCTCCGCAAGACCTCTTGTCCCTCAAGAGAGCCAACAGCACCTCCCAGTTTGGTATCGTCAGCAAACTTGCTTTCTTTTGTTCTGTGTAACAATTAGGTGTCGACTAATAATAGTATTTTATTTAGATTGTCAATATTTCAATTTTACTAACAATAAATTATTGGCTTTATAAATAAAGTGTGTTACCTTTTCACTCTTAACAAGATTTTGACTGTTTAATCATTGTCACCTTAGCACACAGGCATAAAGACTGCATAGCCACATGTAACAGCAGTTGGATATTGGGTTATAGTCCATGCAGGTAACAACTCTGAGAAGTTTTTACAGAGAACATGTACACAGAGATTTTCAGAGGCAAATCACTTTGAAAAATGTGGCAGCCTTTGTTAGGAATTAAAGCAACACCAAACCAAGGCCTTGTCAAATATCACTCTGTTTTCCAGTGACAGAAGCAATAGCTTATCTCGAGGAAAAGCTGTATATTTTTAAAAAATCATGGACAAAACAATATATTTTGTCCAAGCTTCACCTAGGAAATGACTGAACAGTTTTAGCTAAAACTTTAATATTTGACTCAAGGCAAATAAATTTGCATGAAAATTGTCAGCTTGAATTCTTAAGTTTGGCAAGTGAAAAGTGGCTCAAATCAAGGGTTTATAAGACGAAAACTGGAGCAAACTTTATATAGGGAAATACATATTTAATTACATGTAGAAAATGCATTCTAGGCTGCACTCCTAAAAACAAAATATGATTACTTTAATGTTATTTTTAACTGACATGCTGTGCATGTTCTATATCTGAGGTTATCATACATATAGGTATACTTAAATAATATTATATAACTCTTGTCTATGTACTGCATATTATTTCAAATTAGGAGTGATGTTCATAGTATTCACCCTATTAAATTGAGTAGATAATTTCAAAATTGAGTGTTTCATTCTAGATGGAGGAGATTTTCATGCAAGGGGGCTGACATATCTGCATGAAGTTCTTCTGAGATCAACTTATCATGAACAGATAGAAATCTGCCCAAATACATAAAAAAAAGAAACCAGAAATCAGTCAGGGATATTACCTGACTTAAAATATATAGAAAATTCCTCAGTAATCGTCTTGTGATGTGTATCATATGAAATACAGAGATGTTACCCTTCTAATGATGCCTGTCCGTACAATATGACAAAGAAACTATATTCCCATTTCAAGCAATTATTTCCAAAGTTTTTTTGCCTTTTTTAAATACAAAAATTTGTATGTGAAATTGAAAGTAATGATCTTAGACTACTTGTTTTCTGTATTACAGACAGCCCTTCACAAAAGACAGCTTCATTTTCAAGACACTAACTTGGGATTTGGGAAAACATCTCCCTAGCTTTTCATATATTCCCTATATAACATTGGGGAAATTAATTGCTCTTTCTGCGCCTCAATTTTGCATTTGCATAAAGAGGAGAGTAGTTCCACTCCACAGGACTTATGAAAATAGAAGTTGTCAGGCTTCTACATGTTTGGTAATGATACTGGTATGCTAGAAAAGATTATTATAGTCACATACCATTGCTGTTTGGTCTGCTCTTAGATTACCTCATTTATTTAGTAGTTTATATATGTCACACTTACAGTATAGTTACTATTAACCATCAGCAAATTCTGCAGTTATAAATATGCAAAAGTACTTAAAATTCTATCTTTGCAGATGTTCTGGTTTCAAACACTTTCAAGAATATGTTATTTACATAAACATGCTACTATTCAGAAGATTCTTTATAAGTTATAAAAAATACTGTCAAGCCTCAATTTTAATACATTGACAGACCTTAGTTTAAGAGCTGCAGACAGGATTTTCATCATGCTTAATAGGAATCAATTTGCTTTTTTGTCTATATATAACTTTAAAACTTGTTATTGGTGACCAAACAGGAAATAGAACTTCTTACCCTGCAGAGAATATCATGTAAATAACATCTCCAAAACTGGCAACAGCAGCTATTGCCCATGCTCACTACCTGCCTATTCAAAGGGCTAAAAAAATAGGGAGACAAAAGGGTTAAGCTTCTTTCTTGCCCTTGTTTGCAACCTTAATCAATCCAGAGAGAAGTCATCAGTGCATACATGGTTTCTCTTTTCCTGTGTCTAAGGGAACTGTCAGTTCAGTGTGTCTCTAAAGTCTGATATCTTCACACACATAATTGGAACAATTATAAAAGATTATAAGATTAAGAGACAAATCATAACCAATTCTATCTTGTCAAATTTTGCCATCACACAGGACTTCAAGAAAGCTTCAAAAATATTAACCTTGACCTTTAGTATGTATTAAAATCAGGGATAATCAGTTGATAATCAGATAAGTGCTCTCTGGGAAAAGAATAGAAGAACTCATCCAATGGGGCTAGTAAAAGCTTGTGAAAATCTGATCCTGATGTTATCCAGATGCAAAGCTTTAACCTTTCTTAGAGGTGAACAGTGAAGCCCTGGAGCAGGGGTCAAGATAAACAGGTTCCATTTCTGGCTTAACACCAGACTCCTGGTGTCAAATGCCAACTTTGCTGTGGCTGGGTTCCCAAGTGTAAAATAAATACAGTAGTGTTTCCTTCCCTTGCCTTTTATTTGCTAACACTGGGATAAAGGTGGCCTAGAAAGAGACCAGTAAAAAAGCATTCTGGTGTCAGGGTATTTTAAACTGCTGTAACATGGACAGTAATAGTTCCTGGTTGTATATCCTTCATTTTACTTGGATTCATTTGTTGTCACTGAGATTGCAAGGGATAAGCTAAATTGATTAATATACACAGATTTTATTTTTAATCTAAAATAATCTTTTGCTTTAACTCTTGCACTTTCCTCACTGGACATACTTGTGAAATATAGAACGTAACACACTCACTGTTCATCTTGATTTTTTTTTGTATTGCAGAGGATATAAATGGTTTCCAAGTCTTAAACAATTTAGTCAGTCCGCTCTATTTGTTCTGTAAAAGTTTTTCACCACATGCCAGGGAAGTATTTGGGAACTATTTGGAAGGTATGTACTGAAAATATACCAATCTAAAGATGAATCTGGGGTGCACTTAGCTGCAGTCTGTAATAATATACAGCGTGTCCACATTCTAGTCTAAATTTCTGATCATTTCACATACTTTTTATACTTTTCCTCAAGAAGGTTATCCTGACATCCAGAATAAAAAGAGGTCCATATGTTGCAGTAAGGAGGTGTCTCTAAATAAATTAACTCTATTCCTCTTTCAACGGGTAATTCCATAAATCTAATCTGGGCTGAATCTCTGAAAAGCACAGGGAACAGAGACTAGTTGACAGATTCTTAGAGACATGCACTTCTTGAACAAAAGTCAAGCTTCTGAATATACATTCTTTTGGTGTTTTATTTACTGTTTGCAGTCACAAAACTAGAGAATGATTTAATCTATAGAGAAGACCTCTGAATGTCATCTAGTCCAACCTCTTTATGCAAACCACATCCAATTAAAACATATTGCTCTGGGTGATGTCTAGTCAAGAGTATTTTCAAGAATGGAGATTCTACAGTCTTTCTAGGCAACCTGCCTGCCATCACAGTAGTCTTTTTTCATTATTTCTAGTCAAAATTTTCTGTGTTCCAGCTTGTGTTTGTTGCCTCTTTTCCTTCCTCTGTGCACCTCTGGGAAGAGTCTGGCTGTGCCTCCTCTACATCCTACAATGAAGTAGCTGTACACACCAGTAAGTCCTCTCCCCCCCCCCCGCCCCAAATTGTCCCTTCCGCAGGCTCAACAAGCCCAGCCTCTACAGCCTGTCTTTGGATGCCCTGCCCTCCATCCCCAGACTATATTGGCCAGGACTATCTCCATTACGTCAATGTCTGTCTCATACTGTGGTGCCCAAAGCTGTGCACAGCATGCCAGATGCTATCTCACAGGTACTGAGCAGCAGTACAGGATCATTTCCCCAGACCTGCTGGCTGCCTCCTTGCTAATGCAGTCCAGGATGTGGGAGTGCTGTGCCTGGGTGTACTGTTGCCCTGGGGTAAGCCTAGTGTCCCCAAGAGCTGCCAGGGCCATTACTGCAGAGCTGATCCCCAGCTGGTCAGCCTCAGCATCTACTGTTACCTCCCAGATGCAGGACTTTGCCTTCACCTTCATGGGGTTCCTGTCAGATAATTTCTCTGAGCAGCAGCCCTGCCCTCTAGCAGATTGACAGCTCCATGAACATTTTGTGTCATTTGCAAGCATGATGAGAGTGAAATCTGTACCATCATTCAGGCCATTAATGAAGAACATTAAACAGTATTGGTCCTGGTATTGCTCCCTGAGAGAAACTACTGCTTTCTGGTCACTAGCTGGGCTTTGTACTATCAATCACAACACAGTAAGCCCAGCAGTCCAGGCTGTTTTCAACCCACGTTGTTGACTGCTTATCATATATCACCAGCCTGGCAACAAAGATACTATGAAAGCTGCATCAAAGGACTTTCTGAAGTCAGGGTGATCAAGTATATACATCTTCACCTGTCTGTGGTTTTCTCATCAAGGCTATCACATTGGATAGGCATGATTTGCATGTACCTGGATTTTTCTGAACTTGTTAAATATTGTGGCTATGATCTAAAGCAACCTCTGTGCTACAATTTACATAGCAGCTGTTAAAAAGATAAGATGCTACTTACCTGCCTTGCATGATTATTGTGATATTTCTAAACTTATAATTTCACTTTGAAATAAGAAGTAAGTAAAATAAAACTATTGTAAGTGACTATGACCTCAAAGTGATGTGCACACCATTCACATTCCACATCACAATGTTGAGGTTTGTTTTTTTCCATCACTATGCTTATTAACTCTGATAATTTCATATCATCTTTTCCTACTTCAGAAATATTGGTCATCTGATATGCCACATAAATACACCTCTTGGATGAGAAGTCATTTCTCAATTTGTAAAGTGTCAAACAATTGTCAATCAACTGAACATTTTGAACATGTCCACTGCCTATGACTCTCTCCTTTTAATGTGAAATTTGTTGACAAAAGTGTCTTCCTTCTTTGAACATTACTGGGATATTTCTTTAGCTTTGCATGTTGCATAAAACACAGCAGAGTGCTCAGCACTGTTGAGCAGAAGCTTGAAATTGCTTGTATGCTGCTAGCTTAGATAGCTTCTTTGATCTTGAGATGAGTTTGTGAAACACAGAATTTTAACATGATGTTGTAAACAGAATGGATGAAACATCCAGTAAAATTTAGTGGTCAATACACTAGGTGCTAATTTCACTTTGCATGTGATTGAAGAAATAGGCAACCTCCAATATATCCCCACATTGCATCTGCTTAATATCCAAGTATCTATGAAGTAGAACTTTTTTTCTGCTTGAGAATTAGAACAACTCTTGATTTCTTTCTCTGACCTCATAATATTGAAATATTGGGTAAACAACTGTAAAAAGTATTCTGCTTTAAATAGACAATAAGACCATGGATTTGAAAGAAATGTTCTTCCACAAACTGTTGTCAGTAGTAAACCTTTCCAGGTTTAGTAATTTAGGGTTGCCTTCTAAAAATCTAAAGATTGGTGATTTGTGCCAGAAAACAGAGGAAAATTAATTGTCTCTGATAGTTCACTTTAACATAAAAACCCCTGCTCTATTCACAAGCAACCACAAAAGGTTAACAAGACCCAATAAGTTGGCGACTGGAAAATCTATGTATATTAAGCAAGCCTACCGGTCTCCAAGATACCTAGGCAATAGTCACAGTCATCCTCTTTAGACCCAGTAGGACTAACAAGGTAATTAATTTCTAGCCTGAGACCCCCTGCCTGAGATTTCCCCTCTCTAGGTACATATTGCATTCATGATTGGCTGGTGGTGAAGATGTAAAAAAAAAAATTTTGGGGAATTATTGTTAATACTTAGGAGCTATTCTAGACTTCATGCAGAAATCAAGGCAGCTTTATTGCATATTGTGTATAAATATAATCTTTTGGTTTAGGATGTCTCTCACTGTCATCTGTGTTTTAAGAGCTACTTCCTGTCAGTTCATCCAAAGAAACCTAATGACTTTTACCCATTTTTCAGCTGTTTCTGTCTGCTACAGGTTGCTTATCTCAAAAGGCCGGCATTAAACATAAGGAGTGGTGGTAAATGGAGCTTTTAACAGAGGTCTTGCCACAAAAGGAGCACTACAGTTAGAAGATAACTCAAAGACCTTTTCACTTTCTAGTTTCTCCTAGGATGCCATAGAAAATCATATCAGAATTAAGATTTGGTAAGGCTGAAGGTATGTTCTCTTTATTGCACCCAAACTTTACAGTTACTCATGTTTTATCTAAAATGCCGCAGTCTGTCTAAAGCAGATGGGATCTTGCTTATTAGTTGCTTCCTCTCACTAGTAATTGGATAATAACAAAGAACTCCCCTCTCAAAGTGTCAGGTTTTTTTTTTTTTATTTTAAAGAATTACTGGCCTTCATCTTTATCAGTGACCACTAATAAATTCCCTTTAGGCCACAGGCTTTTTTGCTTTCAAAGAGTAATAGAGATTTGGGGAAAATAAGCTGCCTATAATTAGTAGAGGGGTTTCCTAAATGCGGCTATCAATCACCAAATTGCTGAAGGAATGCTCTCATTCTTCCAGAAAATTTTGAGTCACACATCAAACACTCATAGAGAGTAAAATTGCTAGTTGAAAGTTTTAAAAGAAAAATAACTGCTCACATAAACATTATTCTCAGTTTGAATCAAGAATATGCTACATTAAGTTTCTTTGCCCTCTATGCCTGATCTAAAAAGAACTCTTAAAGAAGATTAACACATTTTATTCAATACATTTGAGAACCTGTGAAGAGTCCTGGTTCTTTTATTTTATGTAGCAAATACTGTATGAGAGTCATAGCCTAGCTTGGTTTGGCTAGCAGCGGACAAAGAAGACAAAACATCCATTCAACTTTATCAGCATTTCTAATAATCAGTAAAGCAATTGGTGATCGAAGATTAACACAGCCTCTGAGAGGAATTTGGCTCCTCTATTAGACTGTCTCTATGCAAATAGCTCTAAAAATAAACATTCTGAGCAATTTCCAAACTGTCAAGTATTGTAATAATCTGAGCTAAGAGTTTATTTTGCAGTGACACACGTTTTCAGACAAAGTTTTTTTACAATATCATATCCTGCCTGTCTCTCTGATACATGAACATCTTTTATTGATACTCCACCCTCACCACCTCTTTCTTTCTTCTTCTCTTTCATTCTCTCTCCCCTTTCTCCTTTTCCCAGGTTAGTATCCTCCAGGTTTCTTAGCAGTTGTTCAAAGAGGAAAACAGACTTTCACTGGGAATTTATACTGTGTCATACTGTGAGTAAAAAGCAGATCTGACAAACTGAAACCGTCCTGCCTTTGTCTTCTCTGTGCGCTCCTACTGGCTATAGAAAAGTAGAATTTCTTGACATTTACCAGGAAGACTACCAGGGAAAATAAAATATTCTAAGTTGAACTGAGATATCGGAGTTCACGAATAATAAAAAACTAAGACTACAAGGATGAGAGGCGTACTTTAATACAGCTTGTGCCTTCCATGTATTTCCATTAAGAAGTTGTCTGCAGATTTCTTTTATGTGTGTATATAATTCCTGCACTTTGTGGCTTTAGCACTGCTGTCACCTTAGCTCCTAGCACGTGAAGGATAATTTGTGGGACTCCCTCAGAGATCAGCTTTGGATGACCAAGGCTTCTGACTCTGTCCTTCATCCACAGTTGTCTCCCATGTTTTCTTGCATGAGAAATGCAATAGGAAGGAAGGTCCATTTAATTAACACCCAAATAATGTTCCTCACATTTTTTCATGAGTTTGTCTTCTACATTAAACAGATAACTATTTATCTATATTTTCTTGATCATTGAATATATGCATATATGTTCATGTTTCATATTTATGTTTTCTAATAATCTGTCATTACTTTAAGGGAGTGCTTTCAATTGTCTAGAAAGGAAAAGGAATCAGAATGTGATGCCATTAAGTTTGCAAAATAACATTATGAAGAGACGAAGTTACATACTGATTTAAAGACAAGTTTAAATGAGAAATTGAATTCCACAACATGGGAAACCAAAGTGCTCTACAGTGTCTTAGAAACTGCATTTTTACTTTATGTTTGTTGTTAGAAATCAGCAGGCTTTGTAAATTTAGTCTGAAATGAACCTCCGAATGCGTAAGACTTCACTTACTTGGAGTTGAGGCTGATCAGCTCTTCCATGGCTGGTGCCAACATTCTGTCAGTCAAATTCTTAACTAGGTTGCAAAGGGCCAGGAAAGCAGTTGCTTTTTACTCCCACCTGGAACAAAATATTGTGTCAGTTACTTTTTTTGACTGTTTTCCAAGTGCAATAAGACATTCATTACATTATCTTTGCCTGTCACATTAAGGTTTCATCGGAACACTCATACAAAGGGTAGAAGCATAAACTATTACACTCTCTGAATTTCTCCTTGAATGAGTGATACAACACGTGTATAAATAAATGCTCTAAATAGTACTTTATTTTGCTATAAAAATTTCTTATAAAATTTACTGTTATATTCATTTGTAACTGTTAAATTTAAAGAAAATATTTATTAATATAAGGTACGCATTTCTAAATCCTGGTACTGAAGAAAGTAAAATCAGAACATCTAGCAGTAGAAAATAGAAGTGTTTCAGAGCAAAGTAATTTATTATAGCTATCCAAATAATGAAGATTCACATTTATTTTGATCTTAAAGTCCTATTTATTTTTTCCAAATCTCTTCACCTTATTATGGACTATAGTCTTTGAAATTATGACAAACTATTTTTAAAACAGAAGATTAATGAAAAAGTCTCTCAATTTTATATTGTTCTCTATAACCTTTGAAAGGTCATGAAAATAAAAAGAAGTCCCAACTGGCTAAAAAAGTGACAAATATTATATCCATCTACAAAAAGAGGCAAAAAGGAAGATTCAGAAACCATAGTCCAAACAGTTCCACTTTAGTTACTGGCAAAAATTATAGAAGAGGTCCTCATGAAAGCTATTTACGGGCACAAGAAGGGCAAACAGTGGCAGTGTGGCAGCAGGCAGGTGCACGGCAGCATGGTGACGACCCGGCAAAAAGCGGTGTCCTCTGCTTCTCCTGAGCTTCTAGCACCTGGTAGAACCAATGCAGCCACACAGACAGAGCTTCTGTCCAAGCATAAGACCACCCATGTTTCCGGATGTGGGATGTGCGAAGGGGTATTACTGGAGGTGGAGAATGATTGCAAGCAAGCCTGTGGGAGGTGTGACAAGACAGATGAGCTGCTCTGCTTGGTGGCCAAGCTGCAGGAGGAGGTGGACCGACTGAGGAGTATTCGAGAGTCTGAGAAGGAGATTGACCAGTGGAGCCATCTCTGATGCATGCAAACCAACTCAGCATGGCCACTATGGAGGCAGGTCCAGAATCTGTTTTGTGACAGGAAGAAGCTGTCTGTAGCTCTGGACCCCACAATTTAAGAAGCACGTGAAGGTCCTTGAATGCATCCAGAGGAGGGCAACAAAGCTGGTGAAAAGGCTGGAAGGCATGTCCTATGAGGAGCGGCTAAGGACTTTGGGCTTGTGTAGTTTGGAGAAAAGGAGGCTGAGGGGTGACCTCATTGCTCTCTACAGCTTCCTGAGGAGGGGAAGTGGAGAGGGAGGTGCTGATCTCTTTTCCCTGGTATCCTCTGATAGGACGTGTGGGAATGGTTCAAAGCTGCACCAGGGGAGGTTGAGACTTGACATTAGGAAGCATTTCTTTACTGGGAGGGTGGTCAAACCCCGGAAAAGGCTTCCCTGAGAGGTGGTCGATGCCCCAAGCCTGTCAGTGTTTAAGGGACATTTGGATAATGCCCTTAAGAATATGCTTTAACTTTTGGTCAGCCCTGAATTGGTCAGGCAGTTGGTCTAGATGATCATTGTAGGTCCCTTCCCACTGAAATAGTCTATTCTGTTCTATTCTAGAAAAAGCCAACACAGAGTTACTAAGTGTAAACTGTGCTTGACCAAACTGATCACTTCTCAATATAAAAATACATTTGGTGGATGAAGTGAGAGCTGTGAAATCCACACATTTTCTCAAGCATCACAATGAAAGTTAATAATATTAACAATGACATACAGAACTGTGCACTTCTTAAATATCTGTTCCAATTGTTTATACTGAGATTTACAGCTTCCATACCACTGTATGTCAGAAAGGACAGAGACTTGTATGAAGATATGTATATGTGAAAAAACACAGTGGGAAAAAAATGTCATTCATTATATCTATAACAGTAAAATATTCAGTAATTTTATTGTCTTCTTGACCACATGATACAACTGTTGCTCAAACTAAAAGAACACCAAACAAACATGAAAAGAAATCATCATTATATTACAGTTTTCAGCTGTATTACAACTTAATGAATGGATTTCTACAGAGGGCATAATTTTTCAACAGATTCACTGCCTTAACCTTATAGTAAGCTTCTATGCAATGCTAGCACTGTGGACAGGACAGCAATGTTCAGAAAATCACAGCTGACTTATAAAAGTTTCAGATCTTTATCCATCAACATTCCTTGCCATACAGGGTATAAAACTTATGAATCAATGATTGGTTACAATAAGGCCAGACAAGAAGAATGATTAATAATATATAGTTAGTTCCTTAATGCTGTATACAAACATTGGTTGGAGAGGGACTGCACATCTGACAAATTTGTGACCTTTCATTTACAGTGTAACCATCTAGGAGAACTAAACTATGTTATGTAATGTTATTTTATGTATTAATGCTATTTTCTTGAAGGTAAATGGCACACCTTTATTTCTTCAGAAAAATAGCTGTGATCTAAACACTAAAAAATTTCAATAACACTTCTACTGTCCTCTAGCTGGTCAAAGAATTCATTCATTATAAACAGTTAAAATAATCCTATAAAACTAATGTGATGTAATTTCCTAACAGCTGAAAGCTCCTTCTACTGTGTTCTAATTCTAACATAAAGAACCAAATTCCTCATCTTAGACACAGGAAGTTAATATAATTCCATGGAATGCAAAGTCTACATTATTCCATGAACACTTTGCAGTTGTAGACTGACACAATTAGTAAATTCACTCCCTCAGAAGCCTTTTTCTACTTTCCTTCAGTACACTCTTTAGTGGAAGTTATTAATACACATAAATCCCCTTTAGGACAGACAAATTTAACTTAATAGGCCTACAGATTTGACCATGAATAGCTACCTAGAGCAGACTGAACTAGAACTTTTTTCCAAGTGTTGTAATGTTTTTGAGTTTCAAAACTTTTTTTTCCCCAGGGAGCATTCCAAAAGTATCAGAAGAATTTGTAAGAAATCCAACAATCTTTCCAAAAGAAAAGGACAGTTAAATCTAAGCGTGTCTTCCTGATACGTTTAGACTGGAAAGACAAATAGGCGGAATATGGAAGAGAGAATTAAATCTCTCCAAAGTGCTTCAACCATAAACTCCCTTTGTTGTATATGCCCTCACAAGTTGCATTTTGCAACTAATTAATATTTTCTTATGAGAAATTATTCTAATATTAAATTTTGAAACAGCTCTAGCCTGGAATTCCCCAAGGCAGAGGAGCACAGGAGACATATGACAATTAACTAAATAATGAATCAGCAGCAGAGGCTAAGGGGTAGAAATCTCTTCTCTTTTATTACTCTTAACTTGAAACTGGAAAACAAACTTGTGCGGCAGCAACACCATGAGATTTTTCTCCTACATATAGACTGTAGGGAAATTAATTGGGTGCACATTTTCCATTCCAGTGAAGCAAGTAACCACTTTCTCTCAGAATCTCTTTTTCTTCTTAAATTCTTATGTTTTCTTTCAACATGCTTCATCTTTTCTATGCCCTTTCTTGGTTTCTCTCCTCCTCTTGTTTCCTAGAACTCAGTTTCCCTTTCCTTTAGCCTCCAACTCTACACATTTCAGTCTTAGCAAATCTATGAACGCTTTCACCACCTTATTGCAAATCAGCCCAACAATTTGTTTTTCTCTTTTCTGATAGGGGTGTAGTTGGCCCAAAGTTATTTTTGCCTGTATTTTGCACTGGTTATCAGTCAGGAACAGAAGGAAACATCACTTTGGCTCCTGAATGAAAGCAGCAGATAAGCATGAAGCTTTGGGCTGTCTGCTACTTCAGTTAGCCACTACAGGAGTCCTGTGCATTATTGTCTCTTTCTTCTATTATGTATGCTGAAATTCCCTGCCAGGAGGGCTAAAACATTTACATTTTCTCAGAAAATGGGCCGAGAAAGGCAGATGCCAATATATAGTTGACAATATTAGAAAAAGGTTAAGCTTCAGCATTGACGTTTGTGTATATGCTTCTGGCCACAATGAGTTCCAATGTATTAAATTCAGACTTACAATGCTGCTGCACAAAGACACAAGTGAGACACTAAAGGAAGGCTTGTGAGGAGAAGTAATATGTCTTATTAGATCTGTTGATAGAACTGGAAAAAATGACAAGATGCTGGCACAAAAGTCCTTCTTCATGTCAAAAGAATACAGGGAAGAAGAATTCAGGTATGCTAGATGTCACATGGGACACTGATATTATAGCTTGTTTGAAAATTACTTATTAAAATCACAAGAGATAATCTGAAATCCTGCCCCAGCCATCACAGAAACAATACACCAGTGTTCATTCCCAACTAAGGAATGTTTATATGATACTCATGATTTCTGAAGATGGGAACATACTTCCCAAGTTCTTCATAGTAGTACAAATTAAATTAAAAGGAAAATTATTTGTAAAAATGACATGATATTCTTTCCGCTTCTATAAATAGTGGCAATAATACAGAGTTCAGTAAGCCTTTGCTGATTTCTTTGGACAGAAAGGGTGGCTATATGTGATGTTGATGACTTCTCTTTAAAAAAATGAAATCCCTTTTCTATTTCCCTTCATTCACACATGTGGGATATGACCCTACATTATACAGTTTGTCCATTTTAACAACTCATCCACATTTACAGTTACATAAGCCTTTCTAACTTTAAGACTTCATTTACTCTGCATCTTTTACCTGTGTTTGTGATCTCCAGATATGTTTTTGTGGAGACAGTTCATGTTTCTATTATCTTTTATTACACATAGGCAAACAATATCAAATTAATAAAACAAATAATATGAACACACATCTTATATTTAGTTACTGTCCCTGAAAGTGACACTGTTTAAGAGTAATTTTTCTTTCCCAGTGATGGAATATTCATTACTTTTTACGTATTTAAGAGCTTCATTTCTCTCTTTAGTTAAAAGTAGCAAAACATTTACCATTGGATCATTTCCTACAGACATAGTAACACAATTTAAAAACAAAACAAAACAACAACAACAAAAAACAAGAGGGAAGAAAAAAAAAGAAAAGCATGCTCTCAAATGAAGCTTTTTTAGTTCTTAAAGGTTTGTGTAGATTAAGTTGAAGAGTTCTTATCAATTATGTTGTAACTACACCACAAGTATGGCACTGAAAAATTACAGAAGTAAGAAAGATATTAAAATACATTTAATTTCTGTCAGGACTCGAGCACCATGGTCCTGTTTCTAAGTGTATAATATATCTTTTTAACTGACAATTCTAAAAAAAAAAAAGAACTTCACAGACATAAACTTCACTTATCTTATTATCTTTATATGTAACATGTAAAAACCAGAATTTTTATTGATAGCATCAGCATAAGATATTTGCATTACAGAACATGGTAACCCATGACAGCCTTTTCTATTACCTCTTTATATTACCAACCACTGTCCCTTTATAAAAATTTATATTTATCAGCAGAAAGTCATATACCATGTTCTCTATTCTCTTTGTGGAAAGAATCATAAGGAATCTCTTTTGCTGTAGCATGTCTTCAAGAGAACATGAGATTATGAGTCTCTTGCTGCCCCCAAAAATGTGAGCTCTGTATCCTACTGCCTATTTTACTGACCTTTCAAAACAAATTTCCAAGCTTTCTTGATCTAACAAGAAGGTTCTCATGAACTGCAATAGCTTTTAGGTAAGACCACAAGTCCTCAACTCACAAAAGGTGCCATGCTTCAGATTGGAAGAAACTTGATAAAAAGACTAGATTTCAGCTAGGGCAATGCAGAGAGAGAAAATCTCTCACACATCCTCACAGACTGCAAGATGTTAATAAATATATCGATCCTGTCTTCAGAACTTAAAGTGACTGAGATTCCCACATTCTGCTTTATGCCAGAAAAAATGGCTTTCTTATGTAAAGATAAAAGAAAAGGCATCTTCTAAAACACTTTGTGGAATTGTAAAAGATGATTTCTGAGCACAGCTTCTTGCTTCTCTGCCTGTTCCCAAATTTTAATAGTTTATTTACTCCTTGAAATCATAATCAACTAGGATTTTATAGAGTAAGTTGTTGATCAGGTTTTTCAACATTTTTATCAAAATAATGCAAAAATAGTCATAATTATAAACATTTCTCTGCCTGCTTTATTTTATAAGGTCCTGATTCCATAATCCATTTAATTCCTTTCAAAATTTATAGAGTAACTTTACTTTCAATACAATCCATCTAATTCAAATTTGGGCTCAGTGTGATTGTTTGTTTTACTTTGTTTTGGTTTTTTGAGTGGATGGAAATGAATTAAAGTTTATAATGGGTATCTGGTAAATCCTTTGCAATGAAGAAACCCTTCATTCCATAAACTAGTATTTTTTTTTTCTTCTGTATGGGGAACTATATTGGGTTTATGTGGCAAGGTTGCGGGGAGGAAGGGAGCTGCAGGGGTGGTTTCTGTGGGAACAAGGGCTTCCACCACATGAGACAGAGCCAGTTCCAGCCAGATCCAAAACAGACACACCGCAGGACACAGCTGAGCCCATCAGTCAAGATGATGGTGTTTCTGTGATAACATAAAGAAAGGGCAAAATATACTGTGTAGCAGCTGTGAGAGAAAGGAGTGAGAAAAATGTGAGAGAAACAGCCCTACAGACACCAAGGTCAGTGGAGAAGGAAGAGAAGGAGGTGGTCCAGGTGCTGGAGCAGAGGTTCCTCTGCAGCCCGTGGAGAAGACCACAATGAAGAGGGTTGTCCCCATGCAGCCCATGGAGGACCACATTGGAGAAGATATCCACACTGTAGGCCATGGAGGTGTGATGGTGTGCTCCCCCACCCAACCTGGTGTGCTCCCCTGCCCAACATGACCTTTATCTCCTGTAACCCTGCTCAAGCGATAACTACCAGGGGTGGTTGTTAATGCATGTTGGTAGTGATAGCTGCATCCATTCAAAGTGGATTTGGGAGCCAGATAACAACACAATAGCCAAGGGCTATTGTGAGAAATACACCCAACTAACCACAGTTATCAGTACGCAAATATGACTATGAGTCAATCATCTTATCTCTATAAATAGTCAGCAGCCCAAGAGCCCTTTGAGCTCTCCTGCACTGCAGTGGGCTGCACGGTGGGATCTCCCCTTGAGTAGGGATGCGTCTCAAGGTTACTCCTCGAGGTTGAGAGATTCCTTGCCACAACAGATACTCGGTAAGTTGCTAACAGCATGCTAAACTTTGAAATCTTATCACTTAGCTAAGTGATATAAAGGATTAAATATAAAGGATTAATTGCACATCTATAATCCTTTAGACATAAACCATTGACCAAGTCTGAGACTAGGTTTGGATCCAGCCTCACTTAGACTCCTCTCTGAGAAGGAGTCTAGAAAGTAAGGGGATCCTTTCTGAACCTCATGGCTCAACAGAGGGTCTCCCTGACAGTAATGTCTGACCCTGTCCTCTATGCAGTAAATAATCAAGTGTACCTTGCCATTGAATCTTGTTAAATCACTGTCACATTTACCATTGAATTCTAACTCACTGTTTTATATCAATAAAGTGTATTGTTGCTTCTCCCTTATGATCGAAGTGCAGTCTCGCTCTGCACTCCATCTGTGACAGGAGGACCCCACACCACAGCAGGAAGACATGCCTTAAAGGAAGCTGCAGACTGTGGAGAGCCCACACAGAAGCCTGTGGAGAGAAGCCCATGTGGGAGCAGGTTTTCTGGCTAGGCCTGCGGCCCATGGGGGACTTATGCTCTAGCAGTCTGTTCCTGAAGGGCTGTACCCCATGGAAAGGACCCACGCTGGAGCAGTTCATGAAGGACTGTATACTGTGGGAAGGACCCCATGCTGGAGCAGGAGAAAAGTGTGGGAAGGAAGGAGAGGCAGAAATGAAGTGTTATGAACTGACTGTAACCCCCATTTCTCATCCTCTTGCACCGCTCAGTGTGGAAGGTGGTAGAAGAGCCAGGAGTGAAGTTAAGCCTGGGAAGAAGATGGGGGTAGGAGGAAAGTTTTTGTCTTTGTTTCTCACTATCCTACTCTATTTTTATTTGGCAATAAATTAAATTAATTTTCTCCAAGTCTGTTTTGCCTGTTGATGGTAATAGGTAAGTGAGCTCCCTGTCTTTATCTCACTCCATGAGATTTTCCATCTTCTTTTTTCCCCTGTTGTGTTCAGGAGGGGGAGTGAGAGAGTGGCTTGGTGGGCATCTGGAAGTCAGCCAGGGTTAACTCACCACAGAAACATCTCATTTTTAGGAAAGGAAAATATGGCAGTTACCTTGTTCCTTAAGAAAAAGATGTAAATAAGGCATATTAGGAAAAGTGAAGTACTTAGATTTCCTTGAGGTTCATCATGTTCTTATTTAACTAGAGCTATAAATTAATTAATTTATTCAACCTCACATTTATAGTGTTCTTTAAGAAGGTATAGATTTCCACATTGTTTCTTTTTATCCTAAATGGATAATCAATAGCCAGGACTTTGCTGGGTTGTTTCTTTAACCTAATTTTAACCAGGTGCTTTTCCAATGTGGTACAGTTCTGTCCCCATAAACAGTGTAGAGACATTAACAGATGACAAACTTTTCCATCTTATTTTCTCCGCCTGTCCTGTTAAGGAGGGGGAGTGAGAGAGCGGCTGGGTGGGGATCTGGCAGCTCTCCAAAGTCAACCACCACAGCTGCCAGCCTTTTGATCTAAGTTCTGCAAGGGTAGATAACTTCCCTTTCTTACAGCCCATAGGTGTAATGATTGTACCCATTTCTCCTTGAGTAGGTTATGGCATCAAGGGAGCATGTGCTCCTCTGCTCCAGGTTTTTAATAGTGGTAGGATTTTATTATCTGAAATATACCCAGATAATCCAAACAAAACTGAGCTTAGTTTTGACACTTCTTGTCAAAAAGTGATTCATTCTGATCATAAAATTTAGAAGCTGAAAAATAATTTTTACATTATGACACTTCAGGAGCTCCATCTACTCATTTTGCTGGAGAGAAAATTAAGAAGTTGGCAAAAATCTTCCAAACTCCCCTTCAGACTAGGGAAAATTTCCTATTTGAATAAAAATCTGGTGATCAGCATGACCTTGAACATGCAGATAAACCAAAGAAATATTTTGTAAGTGTCTTTGTATCTATATTTTCTTCCAGTCTATAGCTGCAGCTAGCCTCTGATTCTTTAGAAGAAGAGGAGAAAAAATATATCCAACCAATTGCTCATCAAGACAATGTACTCCTTCACTTTGCTGATGACTGGCTAAAGCTTTGAAGCATGAAATTTGATTTTGTTACTATTTTAATGTATAGATGCAAGTATGAAGAACATTAAAATGTCAATGCATTAAATTTTATTTTCCCCAGTAGTCTTGAAGGATGATGATGAAAATGGGGAATCAGGGATTAAAAAATTTCAAGGTCCAAATGAACCAAAGCAGTCATATATACATTAAAGCCATGCACAGAGGTTATAAAATTTTTGGAGTGAAGTACACCTTTGAAATAGTTGTGTTATCAAATGATTGCAAGTTGCACTACTCTGACAATATTTAAATATATCACAACTAGAATATTTATTTATAATTCTAATACTATACTTGTCTAAAAGTTGGCTCTCAATAACTGGATTTATGTCATCATTTTGTCTTCAAAGTTAAACAGCCGTCCTCTCCTTTCTGTTACAGTTGTGTGCATATACATATATATTCATGCAGAATTCATCCTTCAATCTCTCTGATTAAGCTAGACAACTTAATCTTCAGAGGTCTTGCATTTTAAGGCTGGATTGATACTATTTTCAGAATAAAAGCTCTCTCTTCCATCCTTGGAAAACAGTTCCATCCTTAAACCTCATGGCTGAGTGAATAATCATCATTCATGTATGCTGCAGTTGCGTACAGAGTCATTTCTTAAATAAATTGTCTTAATTTTTAATATGGAGACATGTAAAAGTTAATGCATATGGCGGGAAAATCACTGAAAAGACTGGAAACTGCTTGGGGAGCTATTAAAATAAAATACAATTTTACTTCATTTTGGTACTACAGACCCTTATTATTATAATCATAATGGTGACTAAATTGCTTATAATTACGTCTGAGGGTAAGAAAGAGCAAATCCAGCAATTTCTCTAGCAATCTTAAACTATAACCCTAGGGCCAGCTTCAGAGTTTATAAGCAACAAAGTCTGTGAAGGATACAGTAGGTCAGGTAGCTACAGAGATCACAGGACCTTTCAAATGGGGGGGGGGCGGGGAAGAAAAGACAATGAATACAACTGCATATATAGTTTCAGCATACTGTCAAATCCCTACTTAGATCATACTTATTTACTAATGTAAGAGAGTTTTTTTGAGATTATGTTCATTACATATAAACAAAACACATTTAAGTTCATTACAGGGGTGGAAAAGAAGAAATAATAATGTACCTGGAGGAACTGGCTGAACAAATTGTCTTCTGATATGTTGGTATGCAGTATCGTGATATGAGGCAAGGGTTGCTGGCAAGGAATTCTCAGAGAAAACTGACTGTCACTGCAAATGCTTTTCTATCACAGAGACATAGAATCATAAATAATTTAGGTTGGAAGGGAACCTGGGAGTGGTTCTTCTAGTCCAGTTCTCCACTCAAAACAGAGACAACTTGGATTGGATTGCATGTTGTTTGTCTAGTCAAGTTTTGAATGGAGACAATGAAAATTAGGAACTCCAGGGATTCCTGTTCACAGAGTCTGATTACCAGAAAAACCTTGGATTTAGTAAGGTTTCCTAGATCTTGCTAGAAGCAGTTACCCTGTAAACCTTAGCAACCACAGCTTAATAAGGGAGATTGAGGTACTACCAAACTTCAGTCTGATTTTAAATTTTGAAAGCAGAATTGTCCTCTGTTTAAAGACAGGGAGTTTCTACAGTTCCACCTTTGATTTAAAAATTGAATGATCCACCATCCCTCCAAATTTCCTGTGCAATCCAGACTGCTTGTTGGAAAGAGAATCACAATGTTTTCTATTTTTTGTGCTACTAAGTACAACACATACAGATATATTATTCTTTTTCTTCTACGTACTCATGTATGTGAAGTAAAGAATGTATGAGTACGTGGGTTTTTTGAGGGATATGCACAACCCAAGCAGGAAGGAATCTAAATTAAGGAGTAATAAGATAAAAAATAGGCTCTATTTTACCACATGGGAATACTGTTAATTAAAACTTTTGGCTTAAGAAGGCAGCCAAACATTGACAGAGATGGATGCAGTAATTGTAAGCCAAGTAAGATGACTTTAAAAATCATCTCAGTAAATATCTGAGTGACATATTTGTGACGTATTTTTTCCTACTTAACAATGATTCTGTTTAGTCTCAAAAAGCAGTCAGTTGATGCCCATATCCAAATACTCTAACAGATAGTTATCTCAAATTTGGTTAGGTAAGTTTAAGCTGGATGCTTTAGATAACCAACAGGTTTGATATTTTATGACCTAAATGAAGATACAGCACATCAAATATGGCAAAATTTTAGAAATTCAAGTTATGATGATGATATAAAGCATGAGTCCTTGACCTGATGGAACTCACAGAGCTGCAGCTCCAACATGTTTGGTAATCACCACTTGGCCTCTTGATATTTGTAGAGAAAGAGAAGATCAGCCTGTGTCAAGGCAAGTCCAGCCAGGTCCTGAAACTCTGTACTGCCAGGCTGTTGTAAAACTTTCTGTCAACCAAGAGTGACAAAAATGATATTTACTAGGCTTTGGGATCTGAAGAAAAAATGTTTTAGGATTTAGAAGTTCTAAACTCTTAATTTATTCATTTTGGTTTATTTGGCTTCAATCAAATAATGTGTTTGGATTTTCTGGGCTTTCATATGGATTGTGCTTAAAATTTTATGTGAAATTCAGCTACCATGCTTCTGAAAACATATGCCAAGATAATCCTAATGATTAACCTTAGTGAATGTCAGGGTAAGTGTCCAAGTTTATTGTGCAAGCATGACACTCATTAAAAACTTTCTTCATACTTCTGAATACATTGTTCATCATCCACTCACTATTCAACCTAGCCAACCCCATACAGTCTGCTGATGTATCAGGTGTGCTCTAACTTCACATTTGTTTGGACAAATATTGCGATAGGCTTGTTCAGAAGAAAAAGAAGATATGTTATCAGGAAAGGACGTAATTACTGATGCATTCTAATTTGATTTCAGAAATCCTTAACTGTGCATAAATATTCACTGGTTAAAGAATGGTTGTGCTATTAAGACAATTCTTCACATCCCCACATAAAGACTGGCATAAATCATTTTTCAAAAACCATATAGGTGGATCTCATTTTTAAGCTTCATACATCACTGGTTATTTTTTTTACAGCTCCAGCAACAATACATAAAACCAAATAAAAGATCTGCATTTTAAAAATTTAAGTCTATCTTCCTTATCTTTCCCTCTGAAGCAAACCTATTTTAACAATAGGTATGGCTGGAATTCTAATTTATTCAATAACAGGCATAATGGTCTTTGGCTGGTTTCTAGCATTCTTTGGTATCAGATATCCTACTGCCTCTGTTTTTTGTGAATGAATCTGGGAATCTAAAGTGACTATTGGCAACACATGCAAAGACTGTCAAAAGCTACAGTACTTTATATCAGGAATAAGCATAGCCACTGTCTATTTCCAAGAACTGGGGAATGGTGAATGCATTACCCACGCACAAGCCACATCAAAGCTGTGATGTGGAGTAACACCTGTTCAAATATATTTTATTTACTCTCTCATCAGGGAACTGAAAAATATACTTACTTTGCATGTAGCCCTTGACAATTATGCTAATATGCCGGGTTTTACCTGGAATATAAAAGTTAGGCTGGAAAGGACTAGAAAAGATAATTTCCTTCTAAACCAAAGAGTTATCTTACATTACATGAAGAGCAGATTTACTCAAGTGCCACTTTCATCCTTGTCAATGATAAATTTTTGATGAAGTTGTTTCAGTCATCCTGAGGCTGTGTTTGACCCTGGGTACACTCATCAGGCCCAATCCCGACACTCACCTGCAGGCTGACATCGCAGCCTGGCTCAGCCTGTCCTCATCCCCACAAAAGTGCCTGATGTCCTACTCTGGAGAGTAGGACTGTCCCCCTATCCTGTCATGCTCCCTGTCTGAGGGCAGCAGTATGGGCTCTGTCTGAGGTCCTGTCCTACCAGCCCCTAGGGAGTGCCCACCACTCCTGGCCCCAACGGAACCCCTATCCCATAGGGCACCCTGAAATATGTCATGGAAAGTTACGTCATAGGAACATGAGATAGGTCACATTCAACATCTTTATTAATTATCTGGATAATAAAGTAGAGTTGTTTAGCCTAGCAGAGAGAAGGCTCAGGGCAGATCCATCAATATATGTAAATATCTGAAGGAAGGGTGCAAAGAAGATGGAGCCAGGGTCTTTTCAGTGGTACCTAGTGACAAGACCAGAAGTAATGGGCACAAACTGAAACACAGGAGGGTCCTCCTGAACATAAGAAAACCCTTTTTCACTGTGGGGGTGACCAAGCACTGGAAAAGGTTGCCCAGAGAGGTTGCGGGATCTCCATCCTTGAAGATTTTCAAAAGCCATCTGGACATGGGCCTTGGCAACCTGTGTTAGGTGACACTGCTTGAGCAGGGGCTTTGGACTAGATGACCTCCAGAGGCCCCTTCCAACTTCAGCCTTTCTGTATGGCTACCTGCTGAATTCTGACTATACAGCAACAGTTTTGGATGTCATATCTCCCATTCATTGTCTTGCTTTCTTCTTTCCTAAAGGAAGAGCTAGTTTTCAACCTTATGGTTCTCCTAATATGGTAGATGTAATGGACTGTTTTCAAAATCTTCTTTGTGGCTTCAGCTGGGAATAAGCCAATAAAAAGTAACTGAAGCCATCTACATAGGAAGGGCAGAACTTGATATGATGCAGACTGAATAGTCAGTACACTAGATGAACAGCCACAAACACCAGATGCTTCATACTGTTTTCAGGTACTGCTCCTGTTCAGGAGCATACAACAAAATGTCTTGAGATATTTTCTTTGTTTCATTTGGAAGATGGGAGATTAGTTTCTTACAAGAGATGGAGTCCAGATAATCTGGTTTGTTGTTTCTGTGAGACTGACATTCTTAATAAAGGTTTACTAAGCCAAGAAATGATCTAAAAAAAAAGGAAAGATTTTTTTTTTTTTTTTTAATAACAGAGGAGGGAATGAAAAGGAGATTAAAAACCTGTTGTCAGCCATAATACATTTAAGTCAACAGATAATATAGTATTAGATTTTACAGGCTTGCAGGCACTCAGTTATCGGGATTCTGTACTAAACTTAGTTTTGTATCAAATGAAACACTTCAGGAGTATTTTCAATGCATAATCCCATTATTATCAAGGAACCAGCAAAACGGCAACCATGGACTTCTGGAGGGTGGACTTTGGCCTGTTCAGGACACTGGTTGAGAGAGTCCCTTGGGAGACAGTCCTGAAGGGCAAAGGGGTCCAGGAAGGCTGGACATTCTTCAGGAAGGAAGTCTTAAAGGCGCAGGAGCAGGCTGTCCCCGTACGCCGTAAGAAGAACGGGCGGGGAAGACGACCGGCCTGGCTGAACGGGGAGCTCTTGCTGGGACTCAGGAAAAAAAGGAGAGTTTACCGCTTGTGGAAGAAGGGGCAGGCGACTCAAGAAGAGAACGGGGATCTCGTTAGGTCATGCAGAGAGGAAATGAGAAAGGCAAAAGCCCAGCTAGAACGCAATCTGGCCGCTGTCATTAAAGACAACAAAAAATGTTTTTATAAATATATTAATGACAAAAAGAGAGCCAAAGAGAATCTCCATCCTTTATTGGATGCGGGGGGGAACATTGTCACCGAGAATGAGGAAAAGGCTGAGGTACTCAGTGCCTTCTTTGCCTCAGACTTTAATAGTCAGACCAGTTATCCTCAGGGTATTCAGCCCCCTGAGCTGGAAGACAGGGACGGCGAGCAGGATAAAGCCCCCATAATCCAAGAGGAAGCAGTTAACGACCTGCTACGCCACCTGGATGCTCACAAGTCTATGGGGCCGGATGGGATCCACCCGAGAGTGCTGAGGGAGCTGGCAGAGGAGCTCGCCAAGCCACTCTCCATCATTTATCAGCAGTCCTGGTTAACGGGGGAGGTCCCGGACAACTGGAGGCTTGCCAGTGTGATGCCCATCTACAAGAAGGGCTGGAAGGAGAATCCAGGGAACTACAGGTCTGTCAGCCTGACCTCGGTGCCAGGTAAGATTATGGAGCGGTTCATCTTGAGGGCGCTCACAAGGCATGAGTGGGACAACCAGGGGATCAGGCCCAGCCAGCACGGGTTCATGAGAGGCAGGTCCTGCTTGACCAACCTGATCTCCTTCTGTGACCAGGTGACCCGCCTAGTGGACGAGGGAAAGGCTGTGGATGTGGTCTACCTGGACTTCAGCAAGGCCTTTGACACCATCTCCCACAGCATTCTCCTAGAGAAGCTGGCGGCTCACGGCTTGGACAGGTGTACTCCTCGCTGGGTCAAAAACTGGCTGGACAGCCGGGCCCAGAGAGCTGTGGTGAATGGAGTGAAATCCAGTTGGCGTCCGGTCACAAGCGGTGTTGCCCAGGGCTCAGTTTTGGGGCCGGTCTTGTTCAATATCTTTATCAATGATCTGGATGAGGGGATTGAGTGCACCCTTAGTAAGTTTGCAGACGACACCAAGTTGGGCGGGAGTGTTGATCTGCTCGAGGGTAGGAAGGCTCTGCAGAGGGACCTGGACAGGCTGGATTGATGGGCCGAGGCCAACTGTGTGAGATTCAACAAGGCCAAGTGCCGGGTCCTGCACTTCGGCCACAACAACCCCATGCAGCGCTACAGGCTTGGGGAAGAGTGGCTGGAAAGCTGCCTGTCGGAAAGGGACCTGGGGGTGTTGGTTGACAGCCGGCTGAAGATGAGCTGGCAGTGTGCCCAGGTGGCCAAGAAGGCCAATGGCATCCTGGCCTGTATCAGAATTGGCATTGCCAGCAGGAGTAGGGAAGTGATCGTACCCCTGTACTCGGCACTGGTGAGGCCGCACCTTGAATACTGTGTTCAGTTTTGGGCCCCTCACTACAAGAAGGAGGCTGAGGTGCTGGAGCGTGTACAGAGAAGGGCAACGAGGCTGGTGAGGGGTCTGGAGAACAAGTCTTATGAGGAGTGGCTGAGGGAACTGGGACTGTTTAGCCTGGAGAAAAGGAGGCTGAGGGGAGACCTCATCGCTCTCTACAACTACCTGAAAGGAGGTTGTAGCAAGGTGGGTGTCGGTCTCTTCTCCCAAGTAACTAGCGATAGGACGAGAGGAAATGGCCTCAAGTTGCACCAGGGGAGGTTTAGATTGCATGTGAGGAAAAATTTCTTTACTGAAGGAGTGGTTAAACATTGGGACAGGCTGCCCAGGGAAGTGGTTGAGTCCTCATCCCTGGAGGTCTTTAAAAGACGTGTAGATGAGGCGCTTAGGGACATGGTTTAGTGTGCATGGTGGTGTTGGGTTGACGGTTGGAGTTGATGATCTTAGAGGTCTTTTCCAACCTTAATGATGCTATGATTCTGTGATTCTATGATTATTAGTGTTATCATGGCTATGTTATCACAGATATTTGCATTTGAACTTGCAGCAAAAAGAATGTAAGAAGTTAAATAGCTCCACTAAATGAAGAAACTATAACTGAAACAGGTTAAAGATATGCAGTATTTCTCCTCATTCATTTTGCCCATGGTAATTTAATTAATAAAAAAGCTGAGTGTTGATTGAATGAATTCAGGCACTTCTCACTTATAATAATATATTCTCAGTAATTTACATAGCAGATATATAAATTTATAATATTTTTATTCCATTTCCTTAATGTAGAAGATTGGTGTAAATCCAGTATGAAGTTGTAATGTATTTGAAGGTCATGCTTACATATTGCAGATTCTTTCTGCTTACATAATCATAAACCAAAAAGTAAGTGCAGTGTTATGCCTAAACTCAGATTTTCAACAAAGAAGGCTGGACTATGTTGCAGCAAATCAAATCTTCGAATGCACACTTGCCCTAGGCTTTCCCACAATGTATAAATCCTATGTCTTATACAATGCAAAACTCAGCCTTCTGTGTTGAACATTATGTTCTTAAACTGTTTCACTTCTGAACACATTAAATTGCAAGTAATAAAGAGATCAAACCTGATTTTTTTCCTAAAGCAATTCAAATGCAATTCTGCTTGTTAAGTACAGTTCAAATCTGCTTCACTACATAAAACTAAAGAATCAAACATTCCTCAGGTTCTTAGTCTCAAAGTACTTTATACTCAACAAATAAAAGATTTGCTCAAATTTTCATCATAAATCAGGATTCCCATGCAATTTCCTTCTTCTCACTGTTATAAAACTATTGTCAGATCCCTACAACATACCTACAGAGTTGTACTGTTGAAATGAAAGCAGTTAGCCAGGACTTTTTAAACCTAATCATATTAGTTATATTTTCAGAATCTCACTTACACCTTTCAGATCCTGGCATGCAAAATCTAAGGGAGGGTGGGGAGGGGGGTGAGGGAACAAAACCAAACAAAACCAAACAAAAAAAATCCACACCCCAACCAACACATTTTTCAGTACTTTCTTATCTCTTACTTCAGTTTCATTCACCTCGGCAATGAGGCTATTTACGCACATATCTTTTCCAGCCTTTCTTACTGCTTTTAATCATCTGTCACCAAACAATGGCTTTACTTTTGCATTTCTGTCTTGCCAAAATACACATATTTGTGATTTCTTTCTAAATCTAATATTTTATTTGCTCATGAGGCAAGAAAGTGTCTGCACATGTCAACAGAGACATATGGGAAAACTGTCAAAAGCCCTTTTATTCCAATTGTCATAGGAAAACAGTGCAATGATCCTAATCAACAGTCTTTACTAGCTTTTTTTAATTTTTATTATTTCCAAGACACAAATATTTTTAAGAAAACACTACATGTGCAATAACCTTTTTTTTTCCTTTGAGATTTCATAATGACAGCTAGGTCAAGTTGAAACTGTAGTCCAGTATACATGATTTCTACCAGGTCTGGTATAAGGCCACAGGCTCTGTATTGACCTTGCAGTGCAGGGTCTCAGGACCTTGCTGTACCTGCCTGAGCGTTGTCCTGGTTTCGGCAGGGATAGAGTTAATTTTCTTCCTAGTAGCTGGCACAGTGCTGTGTTTTGGATTTGGGATGAGAACAATGTTGATAACACACCAGTGTTTCAGTTGTTGCTAAGTAGTGCTTACACTAGTCAAGGACTTTTTAGTTTCCCATGCTCTACCAACTGAGAAGGCTGGAGGTGCACAAGAAGCTGGGAGGGGGCACAGCCAGGACAGCTGACCCAAACTGGCCAAAGGAACATTCCATACCATGTGACGTCATGCTCAGTACCTAAACTGGGGAAAGCTGGCCGGGGGGTGGCCGCTGCTCGGGGACTGGCTGGGCATCAGTCGGCGGGTGGTGAGCAATTGCACTGTGCATCACTTGCTTTGTGTATTATTATTATTATTATTATTATTATTATTATTATTGTTATTGTTATTGTTATTGTTATTATTATCATTATTATTTTATTTCAATTATTAAAATGTTTTTATCTCAACCCGCGAGTTTTTCTCACTTCTACTCTTCCAATTCTCCCCCCCATCCCACCAGGGGGGTGGTGGGGGGGGGGGGGCGCGGGAGCGAGCAAACGGCTGTGTGGTACTCAGTCGCCAACTGAGGTTAAGCTACAACAGCCTATATTCATTTTAGCTTGCCTTAACAAGTGTCTAGTGCCCAAGTGACCATTGTCAGAAAACTGTATTTCCAGGATCAAGTTTACAAAAGTAACTGGTTGGTCCAACCACAGTGCAGTGCTGACTGTGAGCTAGTATTGCTACAAAGCACTGTGGAGAGCCACACAGGCATACCAGAGAGCTAGTTCAAGTGCGTCACATGATTTAAATTTGTCTTAGTTGTAACAACTTAGCTAAGTTGTTAACTTAGCTGGTTAGTTTGACCAGCTTTACTAATGTGATGCTCATTTACAGTTGATTTACTTCTTTTCCATCTCAAGTTGTCTCCAGCTCCAATAGTATAATACTGTTTCAGTCACATCCTTATGCTTATTTTGTTCCAGAATACTTGCATCTAAAAAGGATCAGGGAGAGGATCTTTTATAGTGGAAGTCTTTATTTAAGGTTAATATTATTAAGTGTCATTTAATAAGTGATGCTTCCTTGAGACATATTTGGGACTGCACTCTCAAATTCTCAGTAAAATAAGTCACTAAAAGCCTCAAAAAACAAGCCGCCCCAGATAAACACTTCCTTCTGAAACAAAACTTCAAAGATGGATTAAAATGCAGGAACTGAACCAGAACTTAATTACAGAACCTTACGTGGTAACAGGAGCAGTATAGCAATTTCCAAAGGACTGTAGTAATATGTGGCAAAACACCACAGGAACAGTAGTCCATGTTTAAGAAGTAATTCAACAACAGAATGAAAAAATGAAGATAATTACCCAAATCTTGGGCAGACTGATGTCAAGCAAAAGACAAAATATGCTCCCTGTTGTTTCCCCACTACCAATTCTAATAAAAGAGCTACTGAACTTCAGCTATTTGAGCTCAGAAACTCCCATTGTCTACTGAAATTAGGCCAAGAAGGATTGAAAATCATCCCTGTTTCCACTAACTTGAAGGAATCAATCACATTGTTCTTGTGAATTCTACTTACCCATAAGAAATTGCAATTGCGCCACCTTCCTAACAGCACTGTTAAATTCCCGGTATGAAGCCAAATTCATTGCATGTTTTGTATGCAAATAGTTTTAATAAAAGTTAGCCTAGACTTTGAATGAAGATGTCAGAGAGGAGCAAGGTCTGGCTGCTCACCATGGGGAGGGAGCCAGGAGCCAAGGGTGAATGCAAGGCAGGCGGGGTAATGCCCTCCTGTGACGAAGAGCCAGGGCACTGAGACAGTAATTCAGGATCAGGACCTGGCCCAGAGACAGTGGCCAGGGACAGCCTCGGTGCAGTGATAGCCTGATAAGTCTACTGGGGCAAGGCAGGTCCAAGACCAGGTCAGAAAGCCGTGTCCATGGGTCCAGGCTGGGTCAGGTTTGAGGCTGTATGAGCCTGGGCACAGACATGGCTGCTGAGCAGCTGCAACACAGACCAGGCAGGGGCAGCAGGAACAGCCTCTGCTAAGAAGCAGCTCCACAGGGAAGGAGGGCAGCCCAGGCTTCTGGCTTCTCATCAGCGATGGAGGTAACCTTTGACTAAGTGCCTTCACTCATCCCACTGAGTGCCTTAACTCAGCCCACTGAAGTTGCAGAGGAGTAAAAAAGACTCAGTGTGTTGACACCTCCTCTAAAAAGTGAGACGGTCCTTTTCCTTTTTTCCCACTGAACTTGTAGGAAGGGGGCTGTGGTCAGGATCCTGACAGAATGGGCAAGAAGAAAATGCCATGTGTCAGTCATTTCCAGTAAAAGCTGTAGCTCTTTTGATTTCTCCTAGCTTAGGAGAAATCTCAACTGAATGTTATTTTAACTAGTTACAGTTCAAGGTTATTTTAAGGACTGAGTTTATTTATGGCATTGTGACTTTTGAACTTGAAGAATACATACAAAAACTAAGGAATGCAATTTGTGCCAATGGGTTATTAATAATTATTCCTGTTATTTTAAACCATTAGCTCCCTCTGTCATCTTGAGAAATACTGTATAGTTTTTCCATGCTTATTCATTCAGCTGTATACTAATTCTGCAAAAACTCATTGACATGTTCAGTTTCCCAGTGTAGAAAGTGATGTCCATGATTTTCACCTACAAAAGTTAATTTAAGATACAAAGCTAAAAAAAACTACACACAAATACACATATATATTTATAGAAAAAGTACATTTGAAATCTGGACTTTTTGTTTATTAGTTTTAATATCCTTTAAATACTTTCTCTTGTATCCATTATTAGCTTAAGTTATGATTTCAGGAATGTTTTGCTCTTTTTTTCCTTCTATTGCCCTATTTGAAAATTCTGTTTATGCCAAAAGTCAGAATTGAAAGAGCATTGTGAAATATTGTTTTAAGCTTATTTTAAGATTCTTGGCAAGGTCTTCAAAAGACTAAGAACTTGCAGCCGATTTTGAACAGTAGATTTCATTTTTACTGTGTTGTTTATGTTATAGGTTTGTATTTCATATTGAGATTCTGTATAAAGACCAATATTACATGCTTCTATGATATGAGACAGGATACCTTAAAATCTACGAAGAGGTTACTTAGCATCTCCTGAGATTTTTTCCTCACAAAACTTATTTGAATATACTCTTGTAAAATTTTATGCCTTTTCTAAATCTTACCTAAACAAATGAGAGCTGTAGCTGACATCTGGGACTCCACCATGCCATTCTAGAAACTAGTTTATGTGCTGTAGTGTACTGCTAGCTGAGTGCTCTGTGGAATAGCGTCATGCTGTAAAGAAACAGAATGCAAAGATCTACACAATAGAAAGTGTGGTTATAGGTTATGGATTGGAAAAGATTGAGCACAGACAGATATAAGGCTATATGTCTAAAGCACCACAGACTTGAAATAAGTTAGTAGCTGAGTAATTGCTTTGTGATAACTTCAGAAAACTGTAAATGACCACAGGGTGCAAGTACAGAATCACATTCATTATGTGATTAGTATTTTTCCACCAGCAACATTTTTAGCTAAATTATTAAAGGGCAAAGATAAAATGTCTGAGGAATCTGAAGTGGCTGATAGATGGGTATGGCTGCAAGGGGAACTTATCACTGCTGGTGATATACAAAGCTGATGCATGAACAAGTAGGAGATTCAGTAATAAGGCCTGTCAATACACTCTCTCCCAACAATAAAATCAATAGGGGAAAAAGAAGCTAAACTCTGACAGCACAAACTGATTTTGCAGCTTTCAGCCTCAAGAAGATCCATGTCTCTCTTAGGAAGCACAGCTGAAATTTATTCTTAGACATTTTGGGAATGCTATCATTCTATAAACTTGTGATCTATAAGAAAAACTCACTGCTGGGAAACACAGATAGCCGTCTGGATTAGGAAAAGGATATTTTTCTCCCAAATAGGTAATTAATAAGCTAGAAAGGCCAAAAGAAGCAGATGGGAAAATTCAGAGAACTAGTATTATATTTAGTAATTATAGCAAAGCAGTATGCCAGCCAATCTCTGTAGGGAAATAACTTTGTCTTTGCCACTAATTCACATTGCTATCAATGAAAAGTATCTTACTAACTGACAAATTTCAGTCCAGGAAGAGAACAGTTTTATCCAACCCAGTCATGTATTAACCGACCAGTTTAGGACACTCGTATTTCATTTGTATTTCCCACAGCCTTCCTGGATGTCTGAGGAATGCCATTGACCTTTCCCAGTATGGACTGCCATGACAAATAGCATTAGCTCAGTGGACTCTTTTGGTCTGTAAAGGACAAATTTTGATCCAAATTGCACTAGTGATTTGGGTTTTGGGCTCAGTATAATAAAATATGTAAGAACTAAGTAAGGAGTTTGCCTCTGGATATGAATTTCCCTGTATTTATAGATCTTTTCTGATACTTCATTTCACTCTTATCAGTCATGCCCATCACATTGTGTAGAAAACAAAAGGTCAGAGTCTACTAGGTTTGCCTTTTTGTTTGAATGAATTAGGTATCGGTATGTTCTTATCCAGGACTCGGAGGAAATAAAAACAAATTCCTATATATTGAGACCATGATTATTTATTACTTGTATTGGAATATCTCATCTTCACTGAGAGATACTGTAATCTATGGAAATTTATTGCTACTTGTATTAAGAGCATTTTCTTGGTTAGAATTATGATGTGCTTTACTGATTCAAATCAGTTTTGGCTGATTTTAAAATGAATCTGTTTCATATGTAAATATGTTTTTAATCTGCTTCTCTTCTGAGGTCTGCAAGTGAACTAAATAGTCAATAAAATTTTCTAGCTGATTAGGATTTCAATTTAAAAAAAAAAAAATCTTATTTCTCAGTTTCTTAAATGGAGAAAACACTAAACTGTTTTTCTAAAGAATATGGAAGCAGCACAACAGCACATTACAGCAAAACTTAAATCACCTTCTATAACCCAGACATTTTGGAATGAAAAAAAACTTGGATACACATGAATCTCTACAAAGTGCAGAACCCTGAAATGTAATGCCTTTGTAACAGTAATACTGTTAGAAGAAGAAAGGTGTCAGAATGGACTGGGGCATGAATTCAAAGAAAATAAAAACAGAAAAATGTAGGAGTGACTAACAAGAAGGTATGGGAAAGAAAAAAAGAAGTAGGAACTGGTTCAAGAAGGTGGAATTAGAGTTTAAATGAACCTTGGCTGCCATACAAGGTTGTGTATGAGGTCTTAAAATAGTGAAGGCATAGCTTGCTCTGTATGCAGAGCAAGCATACTTGAAGACAACTTCCTTTCACTGGGAAAAAAATGGGGGAGGGAAAATAAGAACCATCAGCCAACAAAGTGAAGACTTGGGACATCGTTCCTGAAAGGTTGTTTAGCCTGTTTTTTTTCACTTTTGGAAGAGATGGTGAAAATAAGTATGTGCCTAAAACCCAAAGTTAGACTTGAATGGCCTGGAGAACATTGTATTTACGTTGTGAATGAATGAGATTGAGTTGAAATAACAAAAAGGAAGTACTCATTTATTAATTAAAAACTTATCATATCTTCTCATCAAGAAGAGCCGTGTATGATGATGTTCATTGTCATCACAGTAGTCTGAATGATGCCAGGCAGTACGCTATTTTTCTTTCCCAGGTTGTGATGAAAAGCTGAATTCCCAATAATGGTTTGCAAACAAAAAATCAGATTTTGGGTAAGGCTTAAATGAAACAGTTCAATGTGATCTCTTAGAAATATTTGTATGTAAACAATTTCACAATTTTGAAAATGGTGCATAAATAGCTTAAGTTTAAAATGTAGTCTTTAGAAGCTAAAAAGTTAGAAATAGTCTTTCATTTATGAAACAATGAAATGGAATAGTTTGATATTTCTCTTTTTCCCAAAAAATATTCTTAAAGAAACACACTGAAATAAGCATTCTTGGAAAGTATCAGCTTTGGCAATAGGGCATTTTTAATGCAGAATAATTCATTGAAAGAGCCTATAGTTAATGTAACATCGAAGCCATCTTTTCTGATGAAGGGACCTGACTCCTCAGCATGATAGTTGCCTATCCTGGAGTCCACAACATTATTCCTATGTAGCAGATATGCCTCATGCAGAATAACTTTACATACTGTAATTCCACTTGAGAATTAGATAGCTGTTTGAATAAATCAAGTTATTTAACTGGGCTGGGGGTTGGATAATTTCTTGGACAAGATGGAAGATAAAAATCTGAAACTTTCAGGGAAAAGTCTGTTAAAAAAGTTCTGTGGAATGACTTGTTATCATGCCCAAAAATTAGGTAGGCAAGGGAAATGCAGAGTACATATTAAACAAAGGCAGAAATATTCATCTGCATGCTTCCCTGTCAGAGAATCCTTGGGGACAGCTATGGTACATTTCAGTGTTTCCTACAAACATGCTCAGTTGCTCAGTCTGCCATCATCTGTGTGGGCTGCTTTCCAGATGAGAACATGTGGGAAAGCACAGTGTCTAAGCTTTGCGTTAGTCAGGGAGGTTAGCCAAATGTCTGAAACTGATAAGTGGGAGCAGGGCCAACAATTTCTTGGCATTCGATACATGGTTAGGTTTTTGGGGAACTAAGCCAAGGAAATCTTCAGAGGACTCCTAGGAAAAATCTACTGAATGTGTTCTAAATAATGCTCTCGCTGTACTATTGAGATATGGTAAGGACTGGTGAATTCAGCAGTCCATATCTTGGTGCAAGTCCCGTGGACTTTTATGAAAGTTTTATCTAATAGAAAATGTGGATTAATCACTCATTGCTATTTTGAGTGTAACATACAGAGTGAGGATGTCTTCCTGTTAAGGTTTGTTGATAATGCCTTCTTTTTTAGAAAGAATTTTGAATTTCATAGTTATTGCAGTGAAATGAATGTAGGCAGAATTTCCTTTTTAAAATCACAAGGGCACTATTGTCTAAAACATAAACTCTTTTACCTTCTGTACAACAGAATTTCTGTACTTTACTTAAGTATTACTGTTACGACCAACCCAGTCTCATAATTGACTTGAAAAGGGGGAATTAAGAGGAAAGTTATGTGTTAGCACAAATAGATTTCTTTGTTTTCAGCTTTTTTTGGTGTTTTTTCCATAATATACTGGACTATGAAGGCAGTCCTATTAGCATCAAAAAGGTAACAGCAGTACTGTGATTGGAACTTTCACAGCAAAGAAAAACACGGAAAGATTTAGGTGTTTTACTGTTACACAAAAAGGAGAAGATAATTAAGGAAAGCCTAAAATAATAAGCAACGGTTGCTAAAATATAAATTTTAAATGGGAACACTAAAGCAAAAACATTAAAGTGTGAAAAGTAGTGTTCTTATTTCAAAAAATTAGACATTTTTCTCATCAGTAGCAGAAGATGTAGTGTGATATTCTGAACAGTCAAAACAAGGGCTATCATTCAACTGACTTTGTGTGAAAGAAAAATTAGTCTTTCCTCTAAGATTCCTGCCCTTCAGTCTACTTACCCCAAAGTTTTTTCTTCTTTCACTCTCTGTCATGTCTACATATACCCTTTCAGAAGACATTTTCCAGCTTCACCAGCAACTTCCTCAGGGATATCCTTTGATACAGAGGAAACTGAATGTGTTGCAGTTGGTCTGTGTCATTCACCTCTATATCTCAAAGACAGGTCCAGCAGTGATATGGGCAGAATAACCTGTTATTGCTAAAGGGCTTAATATCTGAGAAACTACTCTGTTTCTTCTGTTACTGACTCAGGAGCTGCAGCAGAACCCACCTGAACTTTTCATAGATGTATACAGGAGAAGATGATACAGCCTCCTTTGTTCTCTTCATATCCCTCAATAAACACTGATTGTTCAGGATAAGGAACTAATAATGTGGACCAAAACTTGTGTATTCAAAATGTAAAGTTTAGTGAATCTGCAAAATTCAAAATTTACATAACATTCCAGATCCTGAGATAAAAAATACTTTTTCATTCTTAACTTTTCATATGTTGTAAACAAGCTATTACCAATACTATAAAATAAAAAGAATACTCTTACAAGATAGCATAGAGTTCAGAGGAATTTTTTTTTTAAATGTATTTCTGGTTTAGTCAAAATTCCTGACATGTGACAGTTCCTGAAGAATTATTAATCCAAAAGATTTACGACTACAAATGAATTACATTTTCCAGATAACAATATGCCAATTTCTACCTATTTTGCCAAAAGTCTCAAAAGTCAAACTTTCATTTCAACAAAATTTCTAAAAAAAAATTTTTATAATTTTGCTTTGATATGATTAACTTTTTAATCTACATAAGACAGTAGGTTTTTAGAGTCAAAAAACAAACATGGAAAACTAAATTAGACATTCTATTTAAAATTAAAATGGTCTATTAAACCCAAAGCACAGTATGGGACAGAAAATAAGGAAAATATTTTTCAATTATTCCAAATCATGTAAAAATAAAAGTTTACTACTTTCATTTCATCCAGTGAGTGATTAAATAAATTAATCATGCAACTCTATGTATATCATAGTCTCAAGAGTAAATTCTACAATGATTGGGAAAGAGGAGAAGTAAAGATACAGGAAACCCATTTCCTTAAAGCTTAGAAATAGTGCAGGAAAAAAACCCGATTTTTCTTTGTGTGTTGCAGAAGTTGGAAGGAAATAAAAGAGGATGTAACATTTACTCTGATAGGAGAAACAGAGAAGTGTACTCTTGCTTTCTATTGCTACCACATAGGACAGAGCAGTGCTACAGAAACACACTATTTTAAAATCCAATAACAACTATTTAGCACAGTATTAAGTAAATTATCACAAAAAAAGTCCTATCAGTATCTTTTCCCAATCAGAGTTGCTAATGTACAGTTCGCCGTCTTGTCAGTAGTCACACTGATCACCTGGCATAAGAAAGACTTTTCCCTTTGGCTTGGGGTGCTGCAGTAATGATACTGCTGCAGTAAACGAAAGCACCTTTTTCTCTTTAACATACTCAGATGTTTTCTTTGTCAAAAGAAAAAAAAAAAAAAGAAAAAGAAAATAGAAAGTGGACATTAGTTTCTCCAAGAACCAAAGCAGCTATGCTTTTCTTTTTTTTTTTTTTTCCCCTTTCTTTGTGTTTTTTGATAATTATTAGTGCTGCAGAACTGGTGATCCAGCTCAACGATGCTATAAATGGGCCAAGGATCATGTATTTTTAAGACATTTTTAAGGGTGAACTGATTAATTGTAGATCCTTCCCAACAGGAAAGGAAGAAATGAAAGGAGAATATCATCATATATATCCTGCTTGTCCAGTACTAATTCAAGCTCTTTGAGCTTGATTTGATGTCCCAAATCCTTCATACATTCCAGTTCAAGTCCCTTTTTAGGCAATAGCTTCTGGCAAGCAACTTACAGATAAACCTAGCAGTAGCAATGGAAAACTCTTGCCACATGAATCCAAGGTTATCTCTAGAAGTTCTAATGGCAATTTGCTTCCTCTGCAAAGCACCTACCAAAGCAGAAGCAATAGTAATAAGTTTCCCTAGGGACATCTTCAGCAACAGTCTTGATAACCATCCTCTCATTACAGTTTCCTTAGAATAACAGTACCAACAGAGAGGACAACGAGAAAGATCTATTCATTCACTCATCACTGACATGAAGATATGTTGAGATTACAGGAAAACATCTTGAAGGGAAGAGAATAAACCTGAAAGTTTCCAGTTAACTACAGGAATGAAAGTAGACACTTTTGTTTGTAAAGATTGTAGCAGCAAAGATAATAAAGGAATGTACCTGTAAGGATTTCCTGGATGTCAAACAAGAGTCATCACTAAATTGAACATGTCCCTTAGCTTGTCTCCTGAAGAAATATAGCATGATGTGTGGTAGTACATTCAAGGTCACCTGTTTGTTGCAGTCTTTATCAACTGAAAATGTCAGGCTGAGGTGATTATCAGTATATGTTAATTTATGTATCTATTTTAAATATGAACGGTGTGCATGATCCGTACAAAATGGATTTATTTTAAATGTATAAGATGCCAAACATTGCCAAAGTCTTCCTGTATAAAAGTAGTTCATGTGCAGTGGAGCTACCAGGTTCAAATATATTCAGAATATGCAGAAAAGAATTGTAAGTTTCATAGCTTGCTGTCTTAAATTAGTTCTGACATTTTACTCTAAACAGCTCTAACTTCCCATATCAAACACTACATTGCTTTAATCATACCATTGCTATAAACAATTTAGTAAATCTTTAACTTTCGGTTCCATGTCCTTTTTCATGCATGGGTTATTTAACTCTATACCAGTATATGGAATAAGTCTTATCTTCCCTGTAGAATCTTTCTTTAATATACTGATTGATAAGTGGAAGACAACTGCTCCACTGAAATTAATTTTTCACTTTTTCACAGTAAATGTTATTTACTGTAATACATAATGAAATACAACAATGCAGCTCTGGGGTACCATTAAACGGTCAGATATGCAGCATTTTCATTATAGAAGTGTCAACAATTTATTTCTTACAAGAGACATCAACAGCAAAAAACAACAATCACCTGCTTTTAGCAGCCCTTCTTGGAATTTTGAAAATATCTCTGCTTATAATAAATTTGCTGTTCTTAATAATATTTGTTATATTTTTACAAATAAACTTGACTGGTTATTTCCATAGCTACAGATAACTTCTATAGTGTGCTCTAGGGAGAACAAACAATGAAATTTCACTTTACATGTTTAAAACAACAGGAAAATATAAGCTGCAGAATGAATAATAGATCAGGAAACAGTTTATGAAGTTATTTGACATTGCTCTACCTGTAAAATCTATTAATGTAAATATGTTTAATCTTTTTTCCCACTAACAGTGTCAGAAAGTAAATCTTAAGTGAGTACTGCTATTAAACATTCCGGCTTTATAATCTTTATTGAATCACTAAGTTCAAAAATCACTGACCCTGCAAAGATGCAGGACAAGCTTCTTTCCGGAGAGCAGTTGATAAAAAAAAAAAAAAAAAATCAATTATGTTAGAGATAAGAGTCTACATTTTTCAAACTACATTAATAAGGCCATAAAGAACACATTTCTAATGGTCAGTAAATGTAATTTCTGAGTCTGCCAGTCATAAATATAGAATTGTTTGTGCTCATATCCTAAAAAGTTTCATCTGTTTTCTAGGAACATTGATCTTCATTTGAACAATGAGCAATTAGAATATAGAAACAACCACACAGAAAAATAGTTTGCAAAAGTAGATATTTGCTTTTCCAAAATTGCCTCATCACACTTGGATCTTTATATATTTTTTCTGTAAGACAACACTTGCAGTTATTAGCAAATGTACATATATGCTTTCACTGTGCCCCCTGCACAGAAAAAAGCCCATAAGAGGTAGATATGGATATTAACTCTGAGAGAAGCTTTTGTATTTCTATAGAACTTATTATCTACAATTACTTTAGAGATCATAATTTTTAGTATTTACTTCATCCAGAAATGAAATGCAGCCAACTCTAGGGTAAAGGATAACAATTGCTTTACTACTAGGAAGTAGCACTACGTAGTATTAGGGATAGGTAATAAATTAAAAAACCCTCAATAAAATTGAAAATAGAGTGGGAATTCACAGAGGAAGAAATGTAAATGGTTTGTTGAGATTTAAACAAAACTCTTTATTAATTAAATCTTAATTAATTTATTTTCCCTTAAAAACTAACCTGAGACCTTATTTTTTTTCTTTTTTGTTTGGTTTTGGCTTGGCTTGGGTTTTTTTGAGATAAAAGCATGCTTCGCAGGAAAAAAAGGTTGAGGAATTCAATTAGTTTATCTTATAAAATTAAAAATAATTGTTATATTTTGTATGATGGGACTCTCTATCCAGGATCCAGATTTTAACATGCACAGTCTGGAGAAGGCCGGTCTACACAAGATGACATATTTGCAGTAAATTTTATTGTTTTCACATACGGTGACATAAGAAAGAAAATCACATATTTTGCTTATCTAAATAAGTCTTTGCTTTACACATCCAGGATTTTGTGTTGCAGTGAAATAAAGATGCTATCACAATATGTGGTTCTTCATACTATTTGATTCTGACTTCATCTCTAAATTATGCTCTTTCCCCAATAATTTAACAGAAACAAGAACACATTGCTTGATTTTGTACTGAGTTCAATGTTTACTTTGAACTATTGAGTTCAGTGGTTCCTTTGTCATGCACTATATCTTCTCCAACCAACAGTTCAGAAAACTCCCATGGGGGTTTTACTATATTAAGTAATCAGAAAATATATTGCCTCCTAAATGTAAAAAAAGAGATAAAGAAAAAATGTGTACATTTTTAGGAATAAGAAATCAAAGCAGGTGGATTTTGTCACTGTATGAAAAATAGTGTTGATATTCCTATGAAGAAAGTCTAAAAAATTTTGTGGTTTTTTTTTCAGAATTAAATAATTTAAAGTTATGAAAATACATGCTTTAAATAAGATGTAGTACTTTTTTGCCATTTACAGTTTAGAAATGAAAGCAAACTTCTTTTCACAAGAGATGTGAATAGATGTTTGAGATCCATACAGAATGTTTTCTTATTATTGCATGTCAATACTACTGTATTGATAATAATTAGGCAGAATACGACAGCAGAGATTTTCATTAGATAAGAACCTCCTCCCTACCAAAAATATGAAAAGGAGTTTGCATAAATAAATTAATATTCAAAATGAGAGTTTAATGCTTTGATGCTTATCAGAGTTTGATGCTTGTCTTCTGTGTTCTTGAAATTTAGTTTTTAATTACAAATATTTGAGTTTCCAGAGGATGTCAGGATACTTATTCTCAAAAATCCTAGTAAGGTCAATGACTGTTAGGCACCTGAGACAGCACAAATTTCCAGGCCCTTTTTCTTGCCCAAATTTCAACCCATGAATCACTATCAGAAGAAAGACACAACCAGAGATATTGTAAAATATCCATGTAAGTTCTGAGCAAGCACCTTTTGGTGTTGACAGCATCTAAGCTAAAAAAGAGCAGATAACCTGAAGACCTTTACCAAAACCAAAACACACACACAAAAAAATCCAACAGAAAAAATACCAAAATTTCACAGGTTGCACTCAACAATCTATGAGGTGGGTGACATTCAGTGATAGAAAGGAAGACTTTTTTCTATTCATTGTTTCCCATTATTTTACTACTAAATATTTTTAATTGTATTTGATATGAAAGCAGATCATAATGTTGTCACCTGAAGCTTACAATCATGTTCTCTGTCTATCACAAAGAACTTTTACATGTCAATAGCTTCAATGCTAGCTTTGAATATGTTTCTCTAAAAACTGCCATGGAGTAATCTTACAGATAAGTTTAACAACAGGTCACTTTTGTGAAGCAGTTAAGAATTCAAAACATTAACTTATGTCCCCAAAGCATGAGTCAATTAAGATAGAAAGCAGAGGAGACATATTTTTCATTTATCAAGTCTAGCTACTATGCTGTTGGAATCCATCTGGCTACATTCCAGTATCTGATGTCTTGGTAAATTAGCTTCTGTATTTTGATTTTATATTTTGTGTTTCTTAACTAAAAAGAGGAAATTAAAAATAGACATAAAGAAATATCCAGAAATTTTTGGGGAATGTGGGTCTTACTACTAGCATTACTAGAAAGGGATAACAAAATGTTGATCATCTCAGGCATATATATTCTATCTAAAGAATCCTCAAAGTATCCTGATTTTTTCTCAGTAAGTTTTCAACTGTCAACTGCAAATTTTCACTGTTACAATATCATAAGATTGCATCCCCAGTTATAGAGACTAAGTTATATGTTTTCTGTGGAGATGCTGATGCTGGTTTAATAGTATTTTTGAAAGGTTTTCTGAGCAAACTTGAGTATCCCAGGTATGCTTAAATACTTGAACATTCCAAATACCACTGTGTAGTTTACTGATATTGTCTTTGGGCTAGGCATGCTATCTATTTAGAACAGTCACTTCACTGTATATGAATGAAAGTGATAGAATAAGATAGTACGAATATTTCGTAAGTAATCTTTAAAGTGATCACAAATACATTTTTTTCTTATGTAAGACATTACTAGTTTTCTGTATAAATAAAATTTAATGGTATTGACAAAATTATTATTCACCTGAATAATCTTTTTTATTCTGTTGTAATGCAAGCATCTGCAGCCAATTATAGAATCATAGAACAGAATCATAGAATAGTTTGGGTTGGAAGGGATGTTTAAAAGTCATCTAGTCCAACCCCCCTGCAACAAGCAGGGATATATTCAACTAGATCAGGTTGCTCACAGCCCCATCCAACCTGACCTTGAATGTTTCCAGGGATGGGGCATCCACTACCTCTCTGGGAAACCTGGTCCAGTGTTTCACCACCCTCAGTGTAAAAAATTTCTTCCTTATATCTAGTCTGAATCTACTCTCTTTCAGATTAAAACCATTACCCCTTGTCCTATCACTACAGGCCCTACTAAAACATCTGTCCCCATCTTGCTTCTAAGCCCCATTTAAGTATCGAAAGGCTGCAATAAGGTCTCCCTGGAGCCTTCTCTTCTCCAGGCTGAACAAACCCAACTCTCTCAGACTGTCCTCACAGGAGAGGTGTTCCAGCCCTCTGATCATTTTTGTGGCCCTCCTCTGGACCTGCTCCAACAGGTCCATGTCTTTTCTGTACTGATGACTCCAGAGCTGGACGCAGTAGTCCAAGTGGGGTCTCAGCAGAGCAGAGTAGAGGGGCAGAATCACCTCCCTCAACCTGCTGGCCACGCTGCTTTGGATGCAGCCCAGGATACGACTGGCCTTCTGGGCTGCGAGCGCACATTGCTGGCTCATGTCCAGCTTTTCATCCACCAGTACCCCCAAGCCCTTCTCGGCAGGGCTGCTCTCAATCCCTTCATCCCTCAGCCTGTAGTGATACCGGGGGTTGCCCCGACCCAGGTGCAGGACCTTGCACTTGGCCTTGTTAAACCTCATGAGGTTCACACAGGACCACTTCTCAAGCTTGTCCAGGTCCCTCTGGACGGCATCCTGTCTCTCAGGCGTGTCGACCGCACCACTCAGCTTGGTGTCATCTGCAAACCTGCTGAGGGTGCACTCAGTCCCACTGTCTATGTCATTGATGAAGATATTAAACAGTACCAGTCCCAGGACAGACCCCCGCAGGACGCCACTTGTCACCAACCTCCATCTGGACATTGAGCTGTTGACCACTACCCTCTGGATGTGACCATCCAACCAATTCATCACCCACCGGACAGTCCACCCATCAAATCCATACCTCTCAATTTAGAAAGAAGGATGTTGTGGGGGACCATGCCAAAGGCCTTACAGAGGTCCAGAGAGATGACATCTGTAGCCCTTCCCGTGTCCACTGATGTAGTCACTGCATCACAGAAGGCCACCAGGTTAGTCAGGCAGGACTTGCCCTTGGTGAAGCCATGCTGGCTGTCTCGAATCACCTGCCTGTCCTCCATGTGCCTTAGCATGGCTTCCAGGAGGATCTGTTTCATGATCTTTCCAGGCACAGAGGTGAGACTGACTGGCCTGTAGTTCCCCAGGTCTTCCTTTTTTTTTTTTTTTTTTAAATGGGGGTTATGTTTCCCCTTTTCCAGTCAGTGGGAACTTCACTGGTCTGCCACAACTTCTCAAATATGATGGATAGTGGCTTAGCAACTTCATCCACCAGTTCCCTCAGGGCCCACGGATGGATCTCATCAGGTCCTATGGACTTGTACAAATCCTTCTTCCCCCAGCTTTATATGCTGAGCATGATGTCATATGGTATGGAATATCCCTTTGGCCAGTTTGGGTCAGCTGTCCTGGCTGTGCCCCCTCCCAACTTGTTGTGCACCTCTTCACTGGCAGAGTATGGGAAGCTGAAAAGTCCTTGACTTAGTATAAACACTGCTTAGCAACAACTAAAACATCAGTGTGTTATCACATTATTCTCATGCTAAATCCAAAACACAGCACTGTACCAGCTACTAGGAAGAAAATTATCTCCATCCCAGCTGAAACACAGACACCAATGAAGCAGGTAATTTTTTATTTTTGTCTGTCAGCTTAGCCTCTTAGACAGAATTTGTGGTTTTCAGAGAGAGATTGTCCTGTTGCCTACTTGCTTTTTGCTCTTGTTTTACTACTACATTGAAAACCAAGAAAAACATATGTATATACAAGATAGGAAGACAAAATGTCTGATGGGGTAGAAAAGATGGGAAAAAAATAATAATTTTAGTGAATCTGTGCCTCTAGCTGTCAGGAAAAAAAAATATGTTTACCCAAGTGTAAAACAATTGCATGCCAATGAAGATGAGGGGAAAGGCACCACTCCTGAATTACTGAGTCATATTCTCCCTTATTTCGGACAGGATTGTGTCCCCTGTGTCTTTTCATTTCTATTTCCCATTCTCACTCCTGATGAGAACTGACAATGTCTCACCCTTCTCTTTTCTATTTTATACTCTATGCTGTGGAGAAATTATCTGTTATACAGAAGTGCATGTTTAATATTGTCTCCTATTCTGTTGCATTTAGATCTCTCCTTCCTCAGCATTTCTCTGCTTGAAGAAGAAATTAGTTTCCTTCCCTTCCTTCTAGCCCTTTTAGTATGAATTTGATAACTGGGAAACTATTAGACAGCTTGCTTGAACTAAAAGAATAAGAGAAGGACTGCTACATGGGAATTCTGAAAATATTTGCATGTTGTTTGAGGTACAATATTTATTCTGACATATATTGTTATGTTTCCATATGTGGAATTGTAGATGTCATTTTCAATCAATGTCTTCAAATGACAAAAAGAAATTAATATTGATACTGGAAAGCACAGAAATCTTAAACCAGTCTTTTTATAATAGTATACTTCCTTACCTATAGCACTGTCTTTTCTGTAACTGTTGGGCATTCAGAAGTTGCATCCGGTCAAACTAAAGTACAGATCTTGTTGAAAAGTAGGTCAGCATTTCTGTTGCACTATTCCCCTAAGATTAGGTTCCAGCAACTGCATGGAAGTGCTTTAGTTATATATTTTTTTTTAAATCTTGTCTTTAATATTTAAGTTATTTGTTCATAAATTGGCCCCAAATGTTAGATGAGTTCATTCTTTCCAGTGTAATCTGAACATTTAGTGATGTTATCTTAAGCAACCTAATTTTTTAAGAAATCAGACACTTATTTGAAAATAACCAAGCTAAGCAACCTTACCTATGATTTTATTGCATAATATTTCTACATTTTTGTGAGGAAAAAAAACAGATTTGATAAGGGATGTGCGGAGAAAAGTGATCTTCTACCCATGTTTCAGAAGCATTCCTCCAGATCTTAGTCATTATGAAAAATATGTACATACCCAAGAAGACAGCTGTTTACAATAAAGATCATTAAGTGTGTTTATTGTATTGCAACTTTTGAAAACTTTGAAGACAACTAATGATGGTAAAACCTTTAAAGATTCATAAAGTCAATTTCAATAGCAAAAAATACAACATTCATTTATACACCTGGATTCCCATGTTTGAAAAATCAGACCAGAAAACTAGTGGGAAGAGACTATCATGACATTTTGGCATTAGATGTTTCTGGATGTTTCTTTTTTGAAGACTCTTCTCTTTCCAGTCTGACCAGTGATAGAAAGCTAAGTTGAACCTAAATATTGAATGTCACAAAAGGTTTTCTAGCACAAAGAAATAAAATAGTAATAATAATTTAAAAAAACTACGAAACTTTTAAAATAAAAGTCAAAGGCACATTCATACGTTATATGAGCACTCTCACACACAGATTATTAAAGGCATTATTATAATATATTATTATATTAAAGGCAGATTTCAGACCTAAACTTTTGTAATTGACAGAGTTTAGATTTAGATGTTGGGTTCAGAATGTCCTCCATCAATTGCAGATGTTCATTTAAAGCAATTTACCTTACACTTGAAAAAATAATCAGGACAACATTTCTTTTTTTTTTTTCTTTTTTTTTTGCCTCTCCTGTCTTTCAATGTTGCAGAAAAAGAACAGATATCTGCTTGATAGTCACTTATGAAATTCAAGGTTTTGATCCAAAATAATTTAGTAATTTTTTGGTGAGATACATTCTGTCACATACTGTTACATCACATTGAAGTTACCTAAATATGTTCCCTGGCATGATGTATGCCAATGAGATTCATTTTAAAACATTTGCCACACAAACAATTTGCACCACTTTAGTGTTTAGACAATGATCTGTATGGCTAGTAACAAAGCTTGGAGGTACTAGCAGAAATTATTTATGAACATAATTTTCAAAATACATTTTACAGTGGTTTTTGTGATGACATTACACCTTTTTAGATCACATTTCATTTGTACTAGTAATTTATTCACACAAACCCCTCTATTCCTCTGAGTAAAAGATCATCTTGCCTCATAGAAACTGTTTTACCCAATCAGCTTCTCTCTTAACCAGTAACTTCTTTTAACAATGGTTTGTCCTAGTAGGCTTCTATAAAAAGCATTTTGCGGCAAGCACAAAACTTAGTTACAAACACATAACAAGGACCAGATTTCTTTGTAGTGCTTTGGTAGGGTTAATTGGAATTGTAGAAAGCTGGCAACACTAAAATTCAGGCCACTGATTTAAAAGCTTAATGTTTCAACTTTTGCAGTTTGGTTGGTTGGGGGGGGGTGGTGGCTTTGTTTTTGTTTTTTCTTGTTACAAACAGAGGCTTAGATCAACAGTAATGGTTACAGAAAATAGTACAATGGTAAATTCAGTCAGTGTACTTGTCATGGGAGAATTCATACAAAAATTACCTATCACAGACTCACTAGATTTGTGCGAACTTGTTTTCAGAAAGAACATCTTTCAGATACTATTGAAGGCTTGCAAACTGTTACTATTCTTACTATAGTTACATGTGTAAAAAAAAAAAAAAAGGCACTGTTGTATTGCATACCTTGTTACTGTTTGCCTGTCCTCTTAAAATAGGCAGCAAATATTTCAAAGAAGTTAATTTCAAGGAAACTGCAAGTCCTTTATTAAATCATTTGTGGATACATTAAAATAAATTATTCTTCATATTCTTTTAATCTTTTAACTCAGTTGTCCTATGGGACATAAATTACTTTCAGAGATACTTGTTCTGCAAAACATTAACTCAATTTTTAGGCTTACATTAGCACTTTTTAAAGAATACAAGTAATTAAGAAAATTAGTTATATAAAATATTTGCCTTTGAAGCTCAAAAAAAATCAGTGTTAAAAAACTTGGCTGTTTGTTAAGTTTTTGTCATTCATGATATTGTATGAACTAAAGCACATAGTTTTATTGTTGAACACAACTTAATAATCAATGCTGTATCACTGACACAGAGTTGCTTTGTAAAACTACACAGCGGTTCTGACCTGTATATCGTTCTGAAATTCTGGCATGGAAGCAGTCTTTCCAAAATCAGTGTCTTTTCCAAAGAATTGGAAACTTACCTTGCATTTTAACTGAACTTGCTGTAAATTTACACCAAAGCATGTAAAAATAAACGCAAGCAAATCCAAGTAATCTTAAAATGTAATTCACTGAAAATCTATTGAATTTGCTGTAACTTAAATATTTACAAAGTTTACAAAAATAATTACAAACAAATAATATACAAAGTTTGTTTGATAATTTGAGAATTTTCTCTGATTCATATTTTCCATATTTTGAAATTAATTTGTGTGAAAGCCTAGTATGATCTTTATAAGAATATCAGTCAGTAGAAGAGCAACTACTATTTTTACCCTGGACAAAATGGAACCTATGTATATTCAGGTTCAGCTATCTTGCTTTCCTGCAGAAAATGAAAACAAGAGAATGAGATGTTCAGAATAAGGTTTTTGGGTTGCTGGGGTTTTGTTTGGTTGGTTTGTTGGGGGTTTTTTGTTTGTTTTGTTTTTTTTAATATGGCTACTTGCTTGCAAAACCACCATGCATCTGGTTTTGAAGCTTCTTTGCAACAGAGTGTGGAGATCACTGAACTAATGGCACCCTACCATTTTCTAAAACTAACATATCTGTACTTGTATAGCTGTGCACCCAAACTAATAACTCCTGCTGAGATAAGGAAAAAAAAAAAGGCAAGATTTATTAACGTATAGCTACATCAGGACCTGACCAAGCGTCTGTTCAGTGCACTGCATTGTACTGACAGCACCTTGGTCTATACTACTTTCACAGTATAAACAGGCACTGAGATATGCTCTCTCCTCTCTGCTCCTGATTATATTAATATAATGCCCTCTCAAACCCAGTCAATATGATGTTTTGTCATTGCTAGCACACATTATGCAGAATTCAAGTATCCGACATCATGGTTATTATATCAGTGTTCTACAGAGCTGTATCATCAAAATGGACAATTAAAGGCTTGAAAATATCTCATCTTCCCATGGACTACTGTATTGTCTATGAACAAAACTGATTTCTACTAATTATTCTTAATTATTGATGTCCACATGGTATGACAACACCTTTTAATACCAGCTAGGAAACAGAAGTTCCATTTCCTGGAAAAATAAATGGTTTTGACCTTAAATTTTTCTACATCAGTATTAAAAAGCAAAAAAAGAGATAAGTAATTTTGTTTACACACAAGGAAGAAAGAAATATCCAACAAAACAAATAAAAAACCCAATCTGAGGGGAGTATGATCCTTTTGGATCATGCCAAGTCTGACTGACTTGGACATGAGGAAAAATTTCTTTACTGAAAGAGTGGTGAAACATTGGAACAGGCTGCCCAGGGAAGTGGTGGAGTCCCCATCCCTGGAAGTATTTATAAGACATGTAGATGAGGTGCTTAGGGACATGGTTTAGTGGGCATGGTGGTGTTGGGTTGATGGTTGGACTCAATGATCTTAGAGGTCTTTTCCAACCTTAATGATTCTATGATTCTATGATTTTCAAGAATAATAATTTGCCTACTTGTTAGAATAGTCACATAGGGCACCGGAGACATCTTTTGCTTACCTAGAGTATGCCTAGCATTTGCCTTAACCGCAGATCGATGAGGGGAAAAAAAAAAACACAAAACAGTCATGTATGTATTGTTGGAGCAGTTCTGTTTCATATTCTAACACATTAGGTCAAAGAGAAATTGGCACTAGGCCTTGTATTAGTAACAGCAGAGTTTTGAATCTATATCCCTTCAGAGGGAGGACTGTGAAAACCCCAGCGCTTTGGAATTTCAGGCACCTCTCAGTCTGACAAGCATTTTTATCAAAAAACAGAATTTCAGGAAAAGCTTTTATCTAAACCAATTGTTTAGAATTAAAAATAAATAAATAAATACTGCAGAAGGTTTTGCCACTAGATCTTAGAGTTTTATCTGGTACACAGCATCAAGATCCACAGCATCAAGATCCAGGGAGTTACAGAAGTAAAAAAAAAATGGCCTTCTATCTTTTGTTACAAGATCAACAGAAGCCTGCTGGTATTTCAGCTAGAGAACTTATACACATCATGACCTTAATTAATTTTAACCAATCAAAAGTTGGGAACATTAATATGAAGAACTCCAGCTTCTACAGAATAAAGTGCATCTCTGTACTTGAGCTATACTAACTGTTGCTACACATTTTGAGGTGAAAACCCCTGGATACATAGGACTGCAGATCTATCACTTCTTACCATCCCTACTGCTTTGATAATTTTTGCTTTCCCTTTCATTTCTTCTGTCCTGCTCACCTGCAAAAAGGAAATGTGTCATTACCAGCTTTCCTGCATATGTACAGAAATCTCAGTAACTGTTGGAGAGGCACATGTGCAAAAAGAAGATACAGCAAAGAAGCAGGATGGTATTTACACACATAGCAGCAGCATAATCCATTTTTGAAAATGCAGATTAACTAAGAGAAATTTAATCAATGCCTTCTGCTCATTCATGATAGTCAAAGACACAGTCTGCATCAGTGTGTAATTCAAATGAACTGCATAATTTCATAGTACAGTGAGGAAAACTGACTTGGCATAGCTGACGTATTGACACCAGCTATCCTCCTGCTGTCACTTTTAATTCTCTATAAACAACTGTCTCTAACATCCTCTACTGCCAGAGACAATTCATACTCTGTGAATGATGGGGGTCATTCAGGACCTTAACATACACTTTCTTTTTTAGTATCTGAAAACTTAAAGGATGAAACCAATTGAGCAAAATGACAACTTTGAATTTGGGTTTATGAAATAAAGATTTATCTCCAGTTATAATATAGATAGCTATATTTCTATGAAATAAAAATACATGTATACCTGTTCTTTTTTCCCAGCTTAAACATTTTTGAATTGTACTTACATGTCTTCCCTGAACACAATATTTATAGTTAAGCAGGGCCAGATACTTCTCAGAAGAATTTTGTGGCATTTTCCTTATAATTTTTTCTTATAAAACTAATAAAATTAAATAACCTTCTTACTGGCAACTATGAGTTTCAAAAAAATAATACATTATTAAATTGATTTCCATACATCAGGTAAGGCACACAAAAAAGTAAACTAGCCAGTTAGTGAAAAATAAGCTACTTTTTCTTAACGGTGTTTATTGATAATAGTAATAATACCTGTTTAATAGCAAAACAAAACCTTCTTTTGATGATTACAACCTCATTCTCCATCCTAATTCGTCAGTTTTACATCACAGTAAACCTATTCAAATCAATGGATTTGTCCAGGATGGAAATACCGGTAAAGAGAAACAATGAAAAACAAAGTCCACCATAGCAGGAATTATAATGTGTGTGTGTGTGTGTGTGAGAGAGAGAGAGAGAGAGAGAGAGAGATATTTCAATAGGTATAAAATAATCAGTTAAGTTTTACAATTGGTCATTTTTCTGGTCTGAACCTAATTCCATCAAGCAAAAATATAAAGTCTGTAAGAAACTATGAAAGTAAATAACTTTAAAACAGCCATATTGCACTGGGTTATTCTGTTATACATTCCTGTAACTAGCTGAAAAAGGCAGCACATGAACAAAAACAGCAGAGATAGATAAAAAAAGCAGCTGTAACTTTGGATATATGGTGTGCTTCTTTCAGATACAGTTCAAGTCACAACAGGGGGATAGTTCTTAGGCAGAGAATAAAAGTTGCAGAAGTGAAGGGAACTATCTGAGGAAAGAGTTTTAATACAAGATGAACAGCTATTCTGTAGGTATAAAGTAGGGCTCTCCCAGCAGATACTCTTTACAAACTTACAACTTACTTGATGATATTTCCGTAAAGGGGTAATATCTTCAGCTAGAAGAAAGAAGGGTAGGTACCATTTCTTCAAATCTCTTTGCATATTTTTATGTGTTAATTTGTCCTGGAAACACTATTCTAATCTGCATATTGACTGAGATATTTGTTTGCCTAAAGAAAAGTTTAAGGGGACACAATGTCTGAAAAGATGGTGTGACTTTCTTTTTAGGAACAGTTGCAAAATATAACTGTAGCACTAAAGAGAAGGATCCCTTAAAACAACCAGTTTCTCTTCTTTTGAAGACACACTCATGACATTCTCAGAAAGCACTCCACTACTCCTAAGACGTAATTATCAATAACGAACTGAGAGCAACAATCATCGCCTGTGAAACTGAGTTTATTAGAGTGAAATAATCCACACAGACCAGAAGCTGTCAATAATAGACCTTACTAATACTAGGATAAACCCTACCTGGATTGATTTCAGTGAAATGAATTACTTGCTTTTATGCAACACAGATATGAAATGTGCTATGTTAAAAGTGATAAAAGTCGTGCATACAATATGGACATATGGAGGGATTTCAGCCTCTTTGGTCCACCTCATATTTTAATGTCTGGGAGACTAGCCAAATGTAATTTTGAGGCAGCTGCCAAATCAGTGGGAAAATATCACAATCAAACCTTGATAATTAGCAGTCGCCATCTTCGGGCAAGTCAAGATTTACTAACTACTGCAATTGATTTAAGGGCCAAGAGCTTCTTGTCCTGAAGGAAGCAGCTTTTCACTGGATTGAAAACAGGAGCTGTTCTAGGCAATTTTCATTTGATTCCCTTCTTACAGGACAGTGTGTTGTACTGTTCTTAAGCTTTGTTGTCTGTGCCATGTACATTACCTGGCAAGTTTATGTACATGGATGTTGGATTTAAGTGTTCTGTAACTATAAGACATTTCTCATTTAGTTCTTTACAGGCAATTATAAAGACTGTATTATACCTTGTTTTTCCTGATAAGCAGCAGAAGAAAAAAGAATACTAGGAAGGTGGTTGGCACTTTATGAAAAATGCAACAAGTATCATTCCACTTTCTTTTAGCACTAATATTATGATGATGTCTATTTCTCTATTCCACTTCCCCTGTACATTAGTGACTCCTCTTTCATGACATTTCAGCATTTGTGATCTTCCTATTAGATTAAAGAGGGTTTTTTTTCCTTAAGTTTTAAGGTATCTTACTCTCTCTCCCTAAATTCTTAAGGAAATTCTGTTCTGATCTTGATCAACCTTTCAACAAATATTATTTGATCACTAACATGAAAAACCTAAAAATCTTCTCATGATGTTTCACATGGTAAATTTGTATGTGCTTCTCACTTGAGAAAAACCTCTCTCCTACCTAAGATCAGCCCAGAAAAAGAATATAATCTTATTTATTCACACCAATCTCCAGAAGGAGAGGTGCTCTAACACCAGGATGGAAGTAGATGACTAGTGGCTTCGATAAAGAGTATGATTCTCTTTTATATTGTCCACAATGTCTTTCAAAGCAAAGAACCTTCTAGGCAGCTAACTTAACTTCCTGAATCTTTTTAAACTTCATTTTTCTTATATGATTGCTGCCTCAACAGCTTGCTGCTTACTTCTGTGCAGGTCCATATGTTTGCAAAAAAGGCAAACACCTCAAATATTTCCAAATTTCTTTTTGATTGTGGTATCCTTGAAATTGATCAATGTTAAAACATCCATTACAGTTTACTTTCAAGTGAAGTATCCAGGACAACCCCGATCCATGCATGAGCACCAAAAGGAAACAGCAAGTGATAGTAGTGGCTCACTCCTTGCTGTGGGGGATGGAAGCACTCAAGTGCTGACCTGACTTGTTGTCTAGGGAAGTTAGCTGCTTGATGGAGGCTCAGATCCAAAATGTTGTGGAGATAGAATCAAAGCTTGCCTGACCTTCTGACTATTAGCCCCTACTGTTCTTCCATGTTGGAACGAATTATACTACAAGGGGCAACCTGGAGGATAACAGATGTGACTACAGAGCTCTGGGGGCAATAGTCAGGGCATTGGGATCCAGATGGTGTTATCCTGAGTCCTGCAGGTAAGACAAAAGGGTGTAAGAGGAAGGCATATAGTAAGAAATATGATAAACATGCTTCCAATTTAAAAAGCTCAAGTTTAAAATGTTGATATCTTTAAGTTCAGAAAATTTGATTTTTATACAACACCAATGGGTGGTCAAAAATAAATTACAGAAGAATATTCTGTGGTGAAGTACAGTAGGCTTTCTATGGTTAATGTGAATTCTCATGAAAAAAAATAGTAACCAAGCTGAATGATATATTCCTTGAAAACAGTCCATTAAAAACTTTAGATAAAAACATCATCAGAAATCTAAATAATACTACATAGGAGAAACAATACAGACTAGGTTTTGTTTTGTTTTGTTTTGTTTTGTTTTGTTTTGTTTTGTTTTGTTTTAGGACAAACTGATCAGTGACAGTATTTCAAGTTGTTAGCTTTGATTTTACATCCTGAAGGCAAGAAGCTAACTTCACTAAGAGGCATGTAATTGCAAAAAAACCTTGTTTGAGTCGAGTATTTTTAACTTGTTTCCAATTTTCTTGTTCTTGGGAGTGAAAAAAATATTATAAGACACCTGTTTCATGTACTTAAACTGTGGTGAACTTTGCTTTTCTCAGTTTGCCCTTCTGGAACTATTTGACATGAGAGGTTGTTTATTTTAGAAAGTCATACAAATGTCTATTATAACATACATTGGAATTTTCATCAAGCAGAAAATTAAAGTGGGAACAACACATGCAAAATGGGCTTTAGGTAGCACATTTTCTTTATGTAACTTTATCACAAACCAGAACTCTCACAGCTTTAAAGAAAATTTCCTAATTGAGTGTTATGATTTTTTTCCCTACCCAAGTACAAACGTATTAAATCTGCTGCAAATGCTGGATATAAACCAGTCTTTTTTCCCCACAGATCCTTTGCTCCCCTGATAAATGATCTAAAACAAGGGTCACATTGGGATTGGGCTGGGATTTGTATGGAATGATGGTGGGATTGTCTGAATGAAATAGGGTTTTCCATGCTGCTGTGTATAATCTTGTGTCATCTTGTACAGAGCTACCCATTGAGCAGTCTGTGGCATGGAACTGGTACTGTGCAGAGACTGACACAGCTGTATCACTATGGCAGAGCTGGTAAAACATGCCTCAAGGAGCAACAGGAAAGAGATATTGAGAAGCTGCAGCAGTGTAAAAAACCCTGTGAAAATAAGAACAGATAAAGAAGACCTTAACAGTATTTTATCATATACTTGTAAATAAGTGGTGGCAAAGGACAGCCATTGAGCAAGTTTATTTCTGACATTTCAGGGACGTGGTATTTTAACAGTCTTCAATTAAGTCAGGCAAGTTAGAGACACTAGCAAACTGTTGCAGGACCTTGATGATATTGTACTCGCTGTACAAACATTGCATTCTTAAATAAAAAAAATAAATGAAAAAAGTGTAATTACAAAAGAGATTTGGGGCTAGCTGAGTTCATTATAAGATTGCAAGCTGGGAAAAATTCTCAGGCAGAAAGAAAAGAAACTCTTGGCTACTGAGAGAGCAAGCAGAGTTTGCAAAGCAGAGGAAGTCACCTAGAGATTGAAAATGATGGAAAGATGAGGATGTTCTGACACTGCAGACAGTAGAGAAGTTGCGAAGGGAAAAAAGCCCACAAAATGCAGAGATTGTGGTGAACATTGCATTCCTCCACAAACAACAAATTACAAACTATGGGGCAGGGGAGAGGGGGAAGCTGTGGCACACGGAAATAATCTCCCTCAGGTTTTTCCCTATCGAAGTAATAAACTACCAGTACAAACATAGTAACTCCAAGTAGTGAAGACTGGTTTCACTACCTCAGCCATGAAACTCTTCAATAGAACTGCCTAAGCACTTTTAAAGCAGTGTCAAAGCGTTTTCCCAGTAGGGAGAAAATGGAGTCACAAACATGAGTAAAGATCACTTACATATGTTAAAGACGGATATATGTAGAGAGAGAGATACCCACTAAATGTTCTGAATGAAGAAACTGACCAAAATGAATTATAACCTTCACTACAGCAATTGGATATATACTTAAGAGGAAGATATATAATTAATGAAATTGTTTTAACCTTCCAGTATGCTTCTGGCAAGAAAAATAAATCACTGATTTTGAAAGATACAATTGATTCCCATCTTGACAGTCTTAGTTCAGTTACATAGATTTAAAATTCCATACGTCCCTTTTGTGTCAATGAATTGTCTCATGGCAGTATAACTAATATCTTTGTGGTTGTTCTAGCATTATTCCTGTCTTGAACCAATTCTAAGACATCACAATTCAGTTAAGAGTTTTCAGTTTCCAAAGTATCTGAAGGATGCTTCAGTTCATGAACATGCTCATTAGCAAACTAAAAGGTATTCTAAGAAGCATTTCCCCTTTCTTTATATTCCTTTATAACTCTGTGGTTTGTAGTAGAAAACATACACTTCAGTGGTAATCCCTTTGTAACATGTATTTGGGCACAGATAATCCTATCAATGGTGAAGTCTCTAGGTTATTTTAGAATTTTTAAACACAGTTCCATTTATCAGGTACATCTGCCTGAACTAATCACATGCAACTATCAAACTAAGTTGTTTCAGTTTTACACAACTCAAGGCACCATTTTGATGCCTTTTTCCTTTCCCAGCTAGCTGTATTTCCTTTGAAGCTGATGACTGATCCGCAAACACACAGCTGGCATTTGTTCACTATTTCCCAATATAAGCAGATTAGCTGGAACAATAGCTATAGTTCTGACTAGGCTTCTGATCTACTGCTGGATGTTGGGAGTTCATGTACAAATTTGCAAAGTGCTCAAATCTCACACCAGCAAATCTTTTAGTCCAAGGAACCCAGCAGAGCAATAACTGTAATCGCTATCACTCTAAATATTTCTATTTTCTACAGCTGTAAACTTAATGGAAATGGAAGGTTCTATTACCCTGGCCAGTATGAAGGTAAGAAGTATAAAGATTGTAACTGGGTATTGGTTTTCTTGCTTTCAAGTTATTTATGCTTTTATTTAAAGCTGCAAGGACATTTAAATTATGAACACCAACACATATAAGAATAATGCTATCAACACATCATGTATCACTAGTTTATTTCCTTTGCAAATTAAAGTTTTTAAGCTTCTTTTACTGGAAAATGATTTGTTACATTCTTAAATAATACATTCTCATATTTTTCACATTGAAAATTGGAGAAAATAACTTTTCAAGACTATCTTGGCAGGTGTCACCAACCATTTCCACTGAAATCAAAAGGTTTCCCATCAGTTTGCATGGAATCAGTCTCAGAAAAATAAGTTGCTTATCTATTTTATACAACTTTTATTGGTCTAAGCAAAAGCATTCTTAAAAAGGATCTACTTCCATTTACAAACTTGTGTATATCAAATAAACTCAAATGTTTTATCCCTGTCCACAGTTTACTTAAATTTTCAATATTGAGTTTTATTCAAAACACATGCTTATTTTAATTCATATAATACCAGATAAGAAACACAAGTGTGTCCATGGCAATGAAATAGTCTGAATACAAGAGTGCAGATTCTCAACTTTGTACAACATTAAAACTTATGTTTGAATTGGGTTTCTCTCACCTCAATTAATTCATTAGAAACCCACAGCTGGGCATTTTTATTTTCAAAAGAAGCCTTGAACATCTATTCACTAGTAAAGATTAACAAGAAGGACAAAAAAATCCCTTTTTTCAATCCCAAATCAAAATTTTTTTAGCTTCCTATAAGAATAAGAATTGCAAGCCATCACTTTTCTAAATAAACCTAACTTGCAGCTACAATTTGGGCAAGAATAATGCTTACATAATAAGAAAAAAGCAACATGAACACTGGTACTTAAGAGTCTGACAGTGTTGCAAATTGGTGAAAATCTCATTTCTGTCTAAAAATAAAATAAAATAAAATACAACTACTCAGGATAAAAATTAAAACTAAAATTCCAGTTATATACTGGAATAATACATATAATCAAACCCAAGTCCTATGATCTCTCAGTGTTTTATTATTTAAGTACATGGTGGCTTTAACATGCCAGTAACTTTTATTCCCTTTCAGATACCTATTAATCAAACACACATTGCATTTTATAAAAGAAAATCTAAGTAAGCATTTTCTTCTACTAAAAGGAAGCTTTTATAAAGGAAGCTGTGGCCAAGGGTAAGCAAAATAGTCAGTGTCACGTAAGTCTGTTAAAACAATATGAACGCCTGCCTTCCTTGAAAAAGGCCATAGAATTACACTGTTCTTCACTTTAATAAACATCTGTAGTGGACTGTGAAGCTGTTTTGCCTAATGTGAGCTAAACTACTGTTCTGGCGGAATTGTAAATCAGATATTTCCATATTTGTGTAGAAGCATGGGAGGTAAAAATTGTTTTGGCAGCACCTGTTGATTCCACAGCACTCTTCTTTTCTTTCTTTTCTACAGCTATTCATAAGAGTTGAATAAGACCTGATGTGATCCTTTTTTTCTTTAGATTTAGGTCATATGAGTTCATCATGAGGTGTTTTAGCAGACCCATGTTCAATTTTGCCATGTGCAATACCATGAAGTAAAGAAAGACATTTGAACTGCAGATGAATGATCATTACAACTGTTTAGGGTGCCTACCAGCCTAACCTCTGGAGCTTAGTAGTTTTTTCCCTTATAATCCCTGGATGGATATTGGTTTCTCCCTCTTTTTCACTAGTTTTTACCAATTTTTGTTGTTGTAGTTGTTGTTGTTCTCATGAAAAGCCTTATTATCTCTCTAACCAGCATTCTCTGATAAAATACTTTGTTTAAAAAACAACTGTGATCACATTAATTCCCTACTTCTGCAGCTACTCAGTTTAAACTCCTTTCTGACTTCCATAAGCTGTTACTGTTGTTAGAAGAGCCAAATCAGGAACCATGGAAACCTCAGTTGTGTGGCATTGTTGGCAAATATTATTTTTAATGCACCTTGATCATAGAGTAACTAAAAGCTTAATGTAGCTGTATAAATTACTGCTTCATCCTATCTTAGTCTTAAGATCTCTTGGTTTTGGGGTTTTTTAATCATCATTTGCATTTTTATTCATGAAAAATTTCAAACTCACACTGGAATTTTGGAAATATAATTCCCTTTTGAATTACTGAAGTTCAAAAGCTACTGCTGTTATTAGAATAAATTTACTTATTACTGTGTATCAAGCATTCTTTCTTGTCATTCATAAACACCCCAAAACTTAGTTCAAAAGAAAAAACAGGAAAAAGGTTGGGTTTGAACTCATGGGGGAAAAAAGCCTTTCCGACTATAGCTAACATTCCTGGAAATAGGCATTTATAATGAAAATATTGCTAGAGCCTATCTGTAGTTCTGCTGCAACCTGGGCAATGTTAGCCGGAGCATTATGCATGGGAGACACGGCTTGATGCTCTAGAATACCCACAAACTAGCAAGGCATTTTCCATAATTTAGTTTTATGAGCTTCAATTTCAAATGAATTTTACGGACTTAGTGCTTTGGGAAATTATTATGGGAAACAATAATTCAGAGTTGACCTTTTCTGATCAACCTGTTATTTGATTGGTTTAGCTAGCAATGTCTTTAATTGAATTTGTCAGCAATAAAAATATGTGTGCTAACAGCTGCTGACTTACATTTTATAATTATTGTTATTACCTCAGATAAATATTTAAGCAGGCGAAGAAAGAGTGGGAGTAGAACAAAGTCACCTACAATAGCATAAAGTGAATGTCTCAATGGAGAAGTTGTAATACTCACTGTTTCTTTAGAAATACATTTCTGAATTAGCGGAAGTTGCAAGACATTTTTGTCATTTAGTGAAAAAAATCAAGTTATACATCAGATGATGTGGGTAAATAATGACTAAAAACTGTTATTTCCTTAGCCAGAGCTTCATAGTATCATCAGAAAAATTACTTGAAAATTCAGGTGTAAATTCTGCAAATCCTGACTGCTGCTCACCAGCCCAAAGAAGCCCCAGACAAATACAGACTTGTTCTTTGTGCACAGTCTTGTTCTTTGTGCAATGCACTGTAGGAGTAATGTATATAATTTAAAAAAAAAAGAAAAAAAAAAAAGAGATACTCTGAAACTCTCTAATTAAAATAGGTTTAAGCAACCAGAGTGCTGAATTTACGTAGAAAAACAATATATCAAAAAATGAAATTCATTTCCAAATAATTCAGTTCTCATCTCTTAATATTAAAAAGATGAATAATTTTGCACTGATTTTGTGAGGAGGGAATTCTTGGGGTTTTTTTGTTTGCTTGTTTGTTTGTTTGTTTTTAATGTATCTTAGTGTCATTAAATCATACGGCAAAGAGAGGAATCATGAAATGTGTCACTGTCTTCTAGTCTTAAACAAAGAATTTTTGGAGAATTAACAGCAGTTTCTTTCAAACATACTATTTTTTTCACCCTACTTGACAAACCTTTTTGTAGTTCTTTTTTTATGGTGTTCTGCCTAATTTCTTGCCATAGAACTAAAGGAAATGATTCACGTGTTCTACATCATTGATTAAAAAAAAAAAAAGAAAAACATCTTTGAGGAAAGCGTATCACTTATTATTAACCTAGGGGATTGAATGCATGTGAAATCATCTCTAATTCAAAGTTACACACCAAAATGAATTCAGGATCAGGCCTTCTGATTTTCTAGATATGATTCTTTTTCCTATTGTCATTACTGGAGCTCTTCACTTTGGAACTTAATGAATAGTTTAATTTATCAGAGGCATAAAAAAATCTAAGTACTAATCAGCCTACTTTCAAGGAAGCAGTTTAATGGTTGTACTAGTCTATATGAATGAATTATAAGAAGAAACAATGAATGACAAGAATTTAGAGCAGAAATGTACATCCAAAGTCACTGATCTTCTCTAATGTTTCTGAAATTACAAATCTTGTATTTTGCTTAATATTTGCAATAAATAAGATAAACACATTTCAACCTGGGGGGGGAAAAAAAAAGCTATTCCAGTTTTAGAACTGTCATCAGCCTTGCTAATATCCATTATATGCAATTTCTCCTAATTTAAGTAGAAAACATTCTACTTCAGGGACATAGGATTATATGCTATTGGCTATAAAATAAAAGTTTATGTATGAAAAGAGATTTTGCTCTAAGTATCCAAGACATCTGCTTTTTTTTTTTTTTCCTAGCTAGTGGACAAATAAGTATGTTTTGCATATATATATGCAAAATATATATTTGCATATATATATATACACAGCATATCTGAGATGATCTTGTGCTGCTTATGGACATAAGAAATTTGTCAAAGGATTTTTTTAAGGCATGAAGTATCACAAAGAGTAAATATAGGAAAGCAGCAGAAATCTGATCCTGTGATAAGAAAATGCAATTAATAATCCAGATAAAAAATTGAGATGATTGTATTCTTTGCTACAATTCTTATGCAAGCATTTTAGATGAATGGGAAACTTTAAAAGGTTTTTAATAAATTCAAAATTAAAAAGAATAGTTATCCAATATATTTCCATGGTGCATCTTGCATTACAGTCTCTATAATAAAACAATATCTACTGTACAGGTATTTTCAAAAATCTCTACCAATAATGGATGTATGATGAAAATTAGGAAACTACAGATTTTAAAAACCTGTACAGGAAGCCAAGTGTCATGATGATGTAACATCAACCTATTAGGGGCTTGTTTTACACTATGGCTGTGGAACTCATAACACAAGCCATGTCATACATCATGACGACACACTTCATACAAATGCCTTCTTTCTATATGACAGCATGTTGCTTATCAGAAACATATTTCCATTCACCCCGGAAGAGAGACAGCAAAGCTCAAAGTGTGTGAAGATAAACACTTTTCATAAATTACTTTTGCCAAGTACTTAATATTATTCTTCACCTGAAAACAGGTAAAACCAGACAAATCCTCTATTCACCTCTTATGATTTCTAGTAGAATGTCAGTATGGTATCCTCAGGGGATTCAGATGTAGTTTAGCAGCCCTGTAACAGTTACCTGCCTAGTTTTAAGCAGGGAAAAAGGCGTTTTCATACTTACAAGCTGTCATGTCTATTACTGTAGGAGATCAGAAATGCAATCATGAATCAGGCAAACTGGAGAAACTAAATATAGTTATTTATAGCATCAAAGGATGTTGAAAGCACAAAGCAAGTAGACAAAGAAAAGTAAAGGATTTTTTCCTTTTTGTATGACTTTTTCGTATGGGACTTCAGAAAAAAGTCAAACCTGAGGTATCCTTTTAATCTATACTTGCTGTCAGCTACTGGGTCACTCAACGTTAGTGACATGATGTTTAATGAAAGAATAAATAAAATATGTGGTAGTCTTAGATGTGTTTTGAGTGGTTTAGAAAACAGAAAAGTTGATTAAATTTATCAAAGACTCCCTAACATAAAAAGAGAAGAAATAATACGCACTATTCTGCATTGTAACATTTCAGAATTGTATATGCTACAGTATTCTAATACTTAAATCTGTAAAACAAAGTCTAAGTTTAACAACTGCAGTAACACTGAACATAGTTTTCATACTTTTCAATTATGGAATGGCTGCCTCTAAAGTCCAAATATGCATGTAGAACACAATAAATCCAAATGATTATTTAGTAACATTTGTTTTTGGAAAGGAAGCCAATTGTCTTCCATGATCTGACCAGGAAATAATAAAAAAGGATCATGAGTGAAAGTAATTGCACAACCTTGCTCACTAGCTAAGAGTAGGTATCTCAATAGTTGCAATGCTTTGAAGACTCAAAAGAACAATATTGAGTATTTGAGAAGTGGTGAAAGTGCATTTGAATTCAAAATGGAAAAGATAAATGAAAAAAATTACTTTGGATGCCTTGCCTTAAGAATTCTGATAATCTATCTCATAACTTGCATAAAGTACAACAGATCTTCAACACCTGTCTATTCTGGAGAGACTATCACCATTCTAGATCACATGGGAATTAATTAGTCTTAGTTTTACACATAAAGCCTACTTTTACAAGGTCAACGGTACTATTCTGTAAAAAGGAAATACATTATCAGTTATTAAAACAATATATATACATATATATACACAATAATTGTCTTGATTTAGAAGGATGCTAATTTTACTCCTAGTTACATGTAATCGCTACTTTCAGACAAAACAATAAATATTATTGAGATAAGAATTATAATATAATATAGATATGAAAAAATTAAAACCAGAACAAAAAACATTAAAATTGACCAAGCAAAATGATTTTGGCACGTTATCATTTCATTTTTAAATGTTTCTAAAGTATGTTTTCTCTACCAAGAATACACTGAGGGAGAATAAGCTTTTTTGCTACAAAATTTTGATCGGTTTCGCACAACACATCATGACTCAGATAAAAAGGTGTTCTCTGTGAATAATGAATTACTTTTTAGGCATACACAGCCCTGACTAGGCAATAAAGTCTCAAAACTCATTCTATTCTATGAAGATTTGCTTGATTCAGATTTCTATCCACAAAATGACAGTAATCCAGAAGAACTAAGTTACTTGAAGCACCTCTAATTTTGGGGACAAAAATCTTTTCACTAGTAATGTTTCTGTACTGTACCGAGATTTTCTGCAGTGCCATTAGGGCTGCTTTCCTAATCACTATTCCTTCAGTAGAAATGACTGCTTGACTTATGGTATTCTCACTTTCAGTAAGGATATTTTTAGGAACAATATAGATTTTATCAAAATAAGGAGGTTCTTTTTCTCCCTAATTTTAAGCTTGATTAACTGGTAAAGTGAATTTTGTGCTGATGGTAAGCGGCGAAATGAACTGGAATTTTTTAACCACAACTGCAATACTGCCTGGGGTCGGAAGTTCACTTTTTCACAGTGTGCCTCATCAGTTTTGAGCCACAAGACCTGCTTTTTGACTCTGCATAGACACCTGGTCTTTGACCCTTCTGTTGTGATTGCAGGATGTGAACTATTGTCTTAACACTCAATTGTTTTGTAATGTGGTTCTTTATCCTTGGCATTTGAACTCACTCCACCATCACATTTCAGGGAGCCAAATAACTGTCAAGCTAAAAGAATGTTCAAACTCAACCAATGTAAACTGGCTTCAAAAATATGGCCTAGGGGTTAAAGCTTTAATATTCTAATTTTAGCTTGCCAAGCTATTGAACTGACAGTTAGTGCTAAGAATTTTAATACATTAATTTAATACTCACGCATTCTTATTAATAATATGAAGTTCATCAAAAAAGCTTTAATAATTGCTTCCTTTATCTCTGTGATCACAAAAAGTAAAATATTGCATCTTATTTGCCTATATCTACATTTTCCGTCTTTCTCATAAACCACAACAAATTAATTCTAAATAATGAAGACCTATTGTCTCCTCTTGGATGTATCTTAATTATCTTTGAAAGTGCCGCAGACATATCCCTGTTCATCCAAGTTTCCACATGGAATTCAAGACACAGTGAAGTCTGAGGGATATGCCTTATATTTCTGCACCGGCAAAATTTCACCCCTAAGAAGAATTGCATGTTGACATTTTCAGGGCTGAAACTGTGCTTGCCAAGCAGCATAAAACAAAGCACTGAATTTCTCGTTAAAATAAATTGATACATAACAGTAGCAACCTCTATTCAAATTTGAATAGGCTTTTTATTATTATGAAATTTTGCTAAATTAATTTCTGTAAGAGATAAAGTTTGCACAATTTGGATTTATTTTTTCCATAACATCTGAAATAGAAAATGTATGCAAGTTGAAAATTATATATCATTGTATATGTGACATAAATCCAGAACTATAAAACTGATGTCAATCTTAAACAACTCAAACTTTGGCATAAATTTGGCCTTTTTTTTTTTTTTCCTTCATTTTTTATTTCCCATTGACTTTTCATTGCTATTGATTCCTTCAAGGAAATTTCTTACATTTAATAAGATGATAAGATTTCAGCCTAGAAAATTATAAGAAAATACCTTTATTCAAGATTTGCAATCTTAAAAAATTGGCAACAATCTAATTGTAGTGAATCGAGACTTCTTTGTGAAATATAAATATTAATATTAACTTCATATTTTAAAAAAAACCACTACTGCATTAGAGGGCAGAAATAAATTAGATTTATATTTATTAGATTTTACTTTAAGAATGTGAATTTGTTCTGAGAACATGTTTATTAATTTGGGTAAATACATTACTGCATGGAAACTACTTGTACTTTTACAGTAAAAATAACCAAGTCAAGGGGATAATTTTATTACTTCCAATAAAAGTAATTTATATTTTAACTAACTAAATTAAACAAAAGGATGACCAAATGACATGATTTAGATCACACTTTAATCTGTTACTGATTTGCAAAGGTAAGAAAGAAAAAATCTTCAAAAGGAAACTTTGTATCAAACCAGAATTTTGTTGTTAGTATTCACTTTAATAAATAGATACTGCTTGTGCGAAATCATTTCTGCCTTTAGACCAAGATGTAGTAGGTGACGCTATACTTCAATGATACCACAAAAAACAGTCACTCGGAAGACCGATCAGAACAAATAGCTGTCTGGTTTAAAAAGTAACAGACTCTGGACTGGGTGATCTTATATATTAAAGTCAGAAATAATTTAGCCTGTTTACTTTGTAAGTTCTCCATTTATCAACAAGCACAGAACAAAGCAAAGAATAAGAATCTATGCTATGTCAGTGGTCCTAACTCTGCAATTGAAGTACATCATATAATGACCATTTCTATGTCTATAGAAAATGAAATAGCATACAACTTTATCCTTCTCAGTATCTAGTACTTTGAAAGGTTTTCTAGTACACATTAAATTCTGGAACATTAATCTTGTTCATATAACAAGGATGTGTAATTGGAGTCGTAAAACTATTCCTCTAGTTTTATTAATGGATGGATAGAAATATGGAAAAGTACCACAAAACAGTATCTAGCTTAATAAAAGTCATATGATTTCTCATTGAAAGACGAAGATTCGTGTTTCTTAGCACTCAAGCTCCAGCAGTAATGTAAACTTTCAGTGTACAACAAAAAAAAAAAAAAAAAAAAAAGAATGAGTGTGGTTTATTAAGGCTGACTGGCCAGGCAGCTGGAGGTCAGAAATACTGGGAGCCACTAGTCATGATTCTCTGAACTGTGACTTACAGTCATTGGACCCTTCATTATTCAGAACTGTTCTAACAGCTAGAAATATGTGACCACCACTCCTGTTGTCTCTGCTTAGGGACTAAAAATAAAAATTAAAAATAAACTTATTTCAGATACAAATTGCTAGCCATATCTAAGAGTTACCACAGTGTTGCTAAGATCAACAGAAGTCATGATGTAATTCATTAGAGCTTCATAAAAGTTGCTCATCCAGGGAACATTGACAGGACACAGTGACCTCTTAAATCTATCAGCCCTCCCTGTAGTCAGGAAAAGAAAAGCCTTTACAGATTTGTCATACTGAGGTAGAAGAGGAGAGGGAAAATTCTGGAAGAAGACTGGCAAATAGTTGACAAATAGATCACTGAAATTTGAAACGCTGACAATATCAAACATTGCTGAGTGACTCATGCTCTATCAAACTAACTACAATAATCACCCAGATTTCCAGATGTATAGGAACCTAGGATTTCTGGAAAATAGGTACTGAGCATGTATGAATCAACTGCTCTGTTCAGATGATATAAACTTGATCTGTAAATACAGAACAAATCTGATGCCTCTGTGATTCAGACTTCTTACATATGAAATCAATCGTAGACTTATAATTCTGGGAATTTGCCAAGAGAGCCAGGAAAACATTTCTCAAGTTTTGCCACACAGACACCACACTGAAGGATACTGTTTTAGCAGTTAAATCTGAAATGACAAATTAGCTGATCAAAGCAATAGATCTACACCAACTTACCACCTCACCACAATGTCCTTACAGCGCAATGAATGACTGGAGGATTAAAAGTGTAAGACTCTTCAAGATTTCCCTGAAAGAGAAAATAAAACATGTATTATTTGCATTTATACAGTAACACCAATAAATTCTGAAGGGTTCAAGAAACAGAAAGAGTTAGTACACTGACAATAAATAACTTCTGTAAACGGCTATCATTGAAAGGCAGCAAAACAAAGTGGAATCTCTAGAGTAACTCTGATGTGAAACAGTCTAGATCATAAATGGTCATATATTAAATGTTTTGAACCAGATATTTTCTGATTAAAGTGTTCATGAAACAACGATTGTGTTTTCAACAACATTGTCTTAATTATAAACACGTCTTGCTATGTTGCTGTGCTAGAATGTACCATTTTTAGTGCAAAAATGTAGTTTCATAACTGAACTTGTGTTGTTAGCTCATTAAGTACACCAGAGGTATTACCAAAAACTGCAGTACTTGCACAGGCGGTATGCTAATCAGTAAATTACTTTAATAGTTTGTGAGAACAGAACTGTAGACTTGCCAGTAGTAAAGCTATCTATTCACATATCACAAACCAGTGTCGATCTCTACCATGTAGATGTCCATTCTAACTTACTTATTTAACTCTTTCTCACTAGAATTCAGGCTTATAGAGGTTCTATAAAATACCCAAGCCAAAGCTGATGAGTGTCAAGTACACACTGAATAAAGGAATAATCTTTACAGCATATATTTGAATGTCACTGTAGGATGATACAATTAAAAAGCACCTTTCCTTTCAGTTGTGCATATCTTCATACTTTGCTTTTGGATGGGTTTAATTATCCCCTAGCTCCACACTGGTCTGTTTTCATAGTATTTGTAGCTTGGGAGGAAAAGATAATTGCTTTTGTGACAACAGCATTCCTATCATGCAAAGTTATTCCTTTCTAAACTGACTTTTTCTTTTGTTTCTTCTTCATCTTTTTCACACCTTCTTCCCTTTCTGCTTTTGTGGAATGCATTGGTCAGTTGGCCCTTCAGGCAAACAGCCTATTTTGGCTGCCAAATACTCAAGTTATTTCATCACACGCGAATAGACAGGACAAATGATGGTCTATCTTTTTTTCCATAATAAAAGATTGTTTGTGGGGGAAAAAAGCAAATTAAAAAAAAAAAATCCCAACTGTTTTCTCATTGTATTAAGCAGGAAATTTCTGCTTTTTGGTGGGGCTGAGGTTGGTATTTTCATGCTGTATCAATTTGTTTATTGCTTCACCTGTGCCATCATCATAGGACCTCTCCTCTATAACATGATGGTTTTGTCTTTTCTCCCTTCTTGTTTTCTAGCTCTAACTCACCTACTTGTCTTTTCACGTACCCACCTTTCCCTTCTTGAATTTTATGTACCTTAATACTTTTCATGCTCCCATCTAACACTGTCTTCCATAAATATCCAATTGTTCAATTTTTTCACTCCTCTCTCTTATAGTGAATAACAGCTGGCTTAGCCTGACCAGAGATACTCTACGTTCCTGCTCATCCTTCTTCTACTATCTTTTATGGGCCTTGATAACACCTTCACTTTCAGTACATCCTTTTCTCTTCTTTTATCTCTGGAATACATGTTCCACTTAAAATACAATCATGAACAAAACAACAAAAGCATCAGATTTTGGTCTTTATGCTGCTAGTCTGCAGGTCTTGTAGACTTTATCCTGCCAGACTCATCTCTTTGTTCTAAAAAAACCCCTCCCAATAATATAACTGAAACATATACTGTGACAGTAAGAACGAGGTAATAATGCAGATGCACAAAGACTGACAGCTTTTTAGTCTTTTGATCCCCTCTTACGTACAGTGGACATTCAGCACACTTTCTAAATGTGCATGGTGTTCACAAAGAAGTTAATTATTCACTATTGAAAAGCTAACCTTAAACTAAGACAAGTAATAATAAAAAAGAAATATTTTCTGTTACCCAAAAATACAATAAGCGTAACTGCTACTGCCAAGTATTTTGTACTCTCAGTAGAAGTACTTTCAGTCATTCTATTGAATATGATTGTTTTCTGCAATGCTTTTCATATTCAAGGATCACATCCTGCAAGCTCAAGAACAGTCCATCCCAACAAGCAGGAAGTCAGGCAAAAAATGTCAGGGGGCCTGCATGAGTGAACAAGGCACTATTGGCAAAACTCAAACATAAAAAGGGAGTATGTGAAAGGTGGAAACAGGGACAGGTCACCTGGGAGGAATACGGAGACACTGTCTAAGCATGGAGAGATGCAGGTAGGAAAATCAAAGCCCAGGAATAGAATCTGGTGAGGGATGACAAAGGCAACAAGAAAGGCCTCTGTAAGTATATCAACAGATAAAGGAAGACTAGGGAAAATGTGGACCCACTGCTTGAAAGTGGCAGGGGCCCTGGTGAAACAGGACATGGAAAAGGCTGAAATACTGAATGCCTTCTTTGCCTTGGTCTTAACTAGTAAGACCGCCCTTCAGGAATCCCAGAGACCAGGGGAAAATTTTGCTGCTACAGGCCCATCAGGCCTTAACTCAATCACTGGGAAGGTGATGGAGCAGCTAGTCCTGGAAACCATTTCCAAGCAGTTGATCGACAAGTAAAACACTAGGAGCAGTCAGCATGGATTCACCAAGGGGGAGTCATGCTTGACTAACCTGATAACCTTCTATGGTGAAATGACGGGCTTGGTAGATGAGGGGAGAGTGATGGATATTGCCTACCTAGACTTCCATATGGCTTTTGCCACTGTCCAGAGTAACACCCTCACAGAGATGATAACGAAGTATGGGCTGGATAAGCAGACAGTGAGGGTGATTGAAAATGGGCTAAACAGCTGAGTTTAGAGCATTTTGATCGGCAATACTGCTTGGAGGCCAGTAACAAGCTGTGTGCCCCGGGGGTCAATACTAGGTAATACTATCATCAATGCCTCCAGTAATGATCTAGAGGATGGGGCAGAGTGTAACCTCAGCAGTTTTGCAGATGACACAGAACTGGGAGGAGTGGCTGATACACCAGAGGTTTGTGTGTCCAAAGGGACCTTGACGGGCTGGAGAAATGCACTGAGAGCAACCTCATGAAGTTTAACAAGCAGAAGTGGAAAGTAGTTTTGCACAAATGGCCTGATGGTCCTCATGGACACCAAGTTGAACATAAGCCAGCAATGTGCATTTGCCACAAAGAAGGCCAACATCTTCCTGGGCTGCAGGAGGAGGAGTGTTGCCAGCGGGTCAAGGGAGGTTATCCTTCCCTTTTATTCAGCACTGGTGAGGGCACACCTGGAGTACTGTGTCTACTTCTGGGCTCCCCAGTACAAGAGAGACATGGACATACTGGAGAGAAACAATGAAGTGCCGTGAAGATATTGAAGGGACTGGATCACCTCTCCTATGAGGAAAGGCTGAGAGAGCTGGGACCGTTCAGCCTGGAGAAGAGAAGGCTCAAGGGGAAACTCATCGATGTATGTAAATACCTGAAGGGAGGGTGCAAAGAAGATGGAGTCAGGCTCTTTTCTTTGGTGTCCAATGACAGGACAAGAGGCAATGGGAACAAGGAAACATAAAAGGGTTTGTCTGAACATAGGAAACAGTTTTTTACTGTGAGGATGACTGAACACTGGAGCAGTTTGCCCAGAAATGGCTGTGGAATCTCCATCCTTGGAAATATTAAAAAGCCATCTGGACATGGTCCTGGGCAACCTGCTCTAAGTAGCTCTGCTTGAGCAGGGAGGTTGGTCCAGATCCAACCTCAACCATTCTGTGATTCTGTGATATTTTATTCATGGCACTTAGAGTTTGTAGTTTTTCCACCCACGCAGGCAGACTGTGATTGATAACAACCTTCCACATTTTTCTATATCTCATTGGTGCCACAATATTCCTAATGATTCAGGAAAAAATCAAAGGCAAGTAAATAGCAATAAATGGCAAATAGCGATCAAGAATGTTTCGCCCTAAAAACTCTCTTCCCCTAAACTTCAGGGGAAACAGTTTTTGTCATAAGACAATAACAGTTTCAGACAAAAATGTTTTTGGAAATGCACTGCACATGCAACACAATGAAACTTACTGAAAATAGGCAGGTAGAGAACTTTTTTATTCCCTAAAAATCATAACTGTGTTAAGACTCAGAGACATTAAAGGAAATAATGAAGTTGGAGCAAAGCTTATTGGTTCCTCAGATTCTTTTTTTATGAGGGAAAGCACAGCTAAGACGCTATTTCCTGAAATAGGAAATAATTCAAGAAAATGTCAACAAAGTGTAAATGGCATGGCTTTAAAATGGTCTTTTTCTCCTGGATTCAAATTTAAGCTTGACTTGGAGGTCAAGCATTTATGACCTCCAAGTACCCAAACATGTAGAGACATAAAAATATCATCACCAAGATTCCCAAATATTCACGGAAGGTACAATACAGCCTTGATCCAAACCCCACTGAAATCAACAGGAATCTTCTGATGGTCTGATTAGGCTTTGGCCTGGCCTTCCAGACTAACAACTTAATGAAGCACATGAATGAAGACCAAGAGTATCACTATAGACTAAGAACTCTCAATTGTATCTGAGCTATCACAACTTAATGAAACAAAAAATATTTTTGCAAATTTCAGGATTTCAAATCTGATTTCTCTCCTTTCCCAACAGCAAAATAAATTGTGAGGTATTTTGGTCAAACTAAATCTGAATTTTTCAGTGGAAAATCTCACGCGATCTACTACAAAACAGAAAGGAAATGAGATTACACAGAAGTTCTACATGTTGCAAATTTAGAAATACTAGAACACTGTAAAGGAATATGGACTGGAAAGCTTCTGGCCGTGCACAACCTCTTTTGCAAAGTGAGCTTTACAAAAGAATAAAAAGGCGTCTTTTTTATTGTTTACAGTCTAAGGAAGTGAAAGTGGCAAGGTAGAAATATGCAGCTGCCTACAAGTCACTTTTCTAGCTACTGGTCAAAGTTAACATTTGCTAACAAATATGAATTTCTTACTCTCATGTACCCTCAGATCAAATCAAAACAAATCCAAATTCATGTATTTTCTATTTTCTTCTTTAAGCTTTGTGATTTTAGATGTGTATATGGAATTACAATAAAGTAATAATTACAAAATAACTAGTCATTATAAATAGAGTGTTATGTGTTTGATCCCATAATGATCTCTGGAATGTGCATCAGACTTTGGGTGATAAGCACTAAGGCTAACAAAGAAGTTATAATTTGAGGTCTTCTGTAAGAAATCTGTTATATTTCTATGCATAGTAAGTCATGTTTATACATATGGGTTTTTTTAAGTAGTGTTTAACAGGCTGCATTTTGATCCTGATCAGCCTAGCCATTCTTAATTCCTTCCATTTTCTGTGTCTGGGAACAAAGAGAGGAGAAAGTCATCCTGAACTGATAAACATTTATCCCACCCCACTTCCCATTCACATTACATGCTGTCTGTGCAGAAGCAAGTACAAGCTGGTTTGAAAACAGAAACCAAATTACTAACTAATTATTAATAATTATTAATTATACATCTCAATCATCTACCAAAGGTCTTGGGAGTCTAGGGAGGTCTCTGCTGACTGGAAGCTAGCCAATATTATTCTAATCTACAAGAAGGGTGTGAGGGAAGACCCAGGGAACTACAGACCTGTTAGTCTAACCTCAGTTCCTGAAAAATTATGGAGAACATCATACTGGGTACTACTGAAAGGCATTTAAAGAATAATGCAAACATCAGGTACAGTCAACATGGGTTCACAAACGGAAAGTCCTGTTTAACTTATTTGATATCCTTCTATGGTAAGGTCAGCCACCTAGCGGGTGAAGGAAAGGTGGTGGATGTAGTTTTTCTGGATTTTAGTAAGGCTTTTGATACTGTCCCTCACAGCATCCTTCTCAACAAGTTATCCAACTGTGGGATAAGAAGGTTCACAGTGTGCTGGATGAAGAACTGGCTGAAGGGCAGAGTTCAAAGGGTTGTAGTGAATGGGGCTACATCTGCCTGGTGACCAGTCACCAGTGGTGTTCCTCAGGGCTCAATTCTAGGGCAGTTCTGTTCAGTATTTTTATCGATGATCTGGATGCAGGAGTTGAATGCACCATTAGCAAGTTTGCTGATGATACCAAACTGGGAGGTGCTGTTGGCTTTCTCGAGGGACAAGATGCCTTGCAGAGGGATCTAGATAGATTGGAGCATTGGGCTATGATTAATAGGATGAAATTTAACAAGTCAAAATGCCAGATTCTGCACCTAGGACAGAATAACACAAGGCACAAGTCTAAATTGGGAGAGGAGTGGCTGGAGAGCAGCCCTGCAGAAAGGGATCTTGGCAGCAGGCCCAATATGAGTCAGCAGTGTGCCCTGGCAGCCAAGAAGCCAACCCGCATCCTGGGGTGCATCAAACACAGCATAACCAGCCGGTCAAAAGACATGATTATCCCTCTGTATTTAGCGTTGGTGCAGCCTCACCTTGAGTATTGTCTACAGTTCTGCGCCCCACAATTTAAGAAGAATGTGAAGGTCCTTGAATGCATCCAGAGGAAGTCAACAAAGCTGGTGAAAGGGCTGGAAGGCATGTCCTCTGAGGAGTGGCTAAGGACTTTGGGCTTGTGTAGTTTGGAGAAAAGGAGGCTGAGGGGTGACCTCATTGCTCTCTACAGCTTCCTGAGGAGGGGAAGTGGAGAGGGAGGTGCTGATCTCTTTTCCCTGGTATCCTCTGATAGGATGTGTGGGAATGGTTCAAAGCTGCACCAGGGGAGGTTGAGACTTGACATTAGGAAGCATTTCTTTACTGGGAGGGTGGTCAAACCCTGGAACAGGCTTCCTTGAGAGGTGGTCAATGCTCCAAGCCTGTCAGTGTTTAAGAGGCATTTGGACAAAGCCTTTAATAACATGCTTTAACTTTTGGTCAGCCCTGAATTGGTCAGGAAGATCATCGATCATTGTAGGTCCCTTCCAACCGAAACTATTCTTTTCTACGGGAGCAACAGCGGGCTCTCCATGTTGGGCATTTTCCTCATAGGCCTGAATTATCATCTGTATTTGAGTAAATCTGAAGAGCAACAGCCTTTTTTCCCTGTGCAGCCAAGTTCTGGGCCTTCCATCAGCCCCTGGCACCCCACCCAGTTCTACAGGGACTGTGTCACAGCAGGCAGAACATGGGCAGTGGCCGCGTCACAGGGGGGCTGGTGACACGGCTGGCCTAGGGAGGTTATAAAAAGGGCTGCGTAGTAAGCCAGCCTAGGCTGGAAGCGAGCTGGTGGGTGAGCAAAGGCTGAGGTGAGAGGACAGTGAAAGGGACAGGGAAGGGGACAGCAGAGCCACAAGCAAGGAGGCAGGGGCTGCCTGTGGTGCAACAGGTAGTGGCTATTCCTCCTTTGCTTTTAGGTCCAGTGGCCCCGAAAAGGACATGACTGGACCATGGCACACTCCTGTCCTCAGCCACTCAGCCAGAGAGATTTGCAGCTTTCTACAAGGACATTGACATAAAGATAAGGATCCAAAATAACATCTGGCTGGCGCTATTTTCAAGCTATCAGCTCCTGGCACCAATCCCTGTGATGTAGCAGCCATGTCACAGTCCGCAGCAGGCTGATGGTGGCTCATGCTACTGTGCGGTTGGTGACATGGCCAGCCTAGGACCATGTCTCCTGGTTTCCAGGGAGACCTGGGACTGACAGCCTTGGCCTGCGGAGGGGAGAGCCCTGGGCAGGGGTTGCCTATGGTGACCAAGGGTGGCTGCTCCTGTTGTTTGTTGATACTGTCCTGTTTTCCACAGCCTCAGGCCCAGACAGGGACACAACTAGAACATGGTGCACTCCCATCCCCTCCTTCCTCAGACACTCAGCCAGAGATTTCTGGAGCTTTCTACAAAGCCATTGACTTAAGACAAGTACACACAGCCCCAGTCTGCACCACACCACGGTCTCACAGGCAGCTGGAAGCTATCCACATCCATGAACAAAGGGAGCTCCGTGACACCCACCTTCTCTGTCTGAAACTTACCTTGAAATAAAGTTTCTGATTTATGAACCCATTGGCTGGTTCTTCTGGTTTGTGTGGGGTTTCTTGGGAAACATCCTTTGCTTATGTAACAAGACCCAGGATTTATTAAAGCTGGCAGCATGCATATATCAATGGTAAATGGTGTCCCAATGCCCATTTCCCTTACTTCCATGCTGACATCTGAGATCCCCCTTTCTCCCAATCTTAAACCAAATTTGCTTAATTCATTGATTCTTTAATCTGATATCAACAGATAAACACAGACAGTTTCATCTTCATGAACTTTGCAAACTTTTACAGGCATTTAACTATTACCCAAAAGATAGCATAATTACTTCAAAATGTGATCCAATCATCTGAACGTCAAACTGCAAACAGGATAAAAATATAATGTACTCATGGAATTTAATAACTGTAAATTCCTTCTGAATTATCACTTAAAATGTATGTTCTTTATTTCCTGTTCTTACAGGAAATAAAATTGTACATAAGTATTGATTAGTTACATTTATTGATTTTTTTCTTACAAGTTGGATACTTCTTTTCAGTGAACTATAATTTGAAAAAAAAATTAAGATTATAATTCTAAGACACATGCTTAGTTATGCTAACTTTCGCTAAAAGCAGGAAAAACTAAAACTGCAGTGTTTTTGTATGTTAGATGAATACAATTACTGCTTTCCTGGAATTAAAAAACATTTATGTTTATGCAAATATTTGAACTTTATAACGTGCACCTATTTATATATAGCTTCCTGATAAAAAATTTTACCCACTTTTATTTTGCACAGGAATAACAGGCATATGCCTTCCTTCCCCTTATGTTGTAACCAAGTGAAATATTATGAATATCCATTTGGTGGTTTATTTCCAAAAATCTTTTTTTTTTTAAATCAGTCAAATTCTGTTTCTGAACAAATCAATAATTTTTGTTTTATATTTTAAAAGATACCTTTACCTAAAATTTATGTTTAAAATTGAAAATTTGAATTTTGCTTTTAGTATGGTAAAGTAATTTTCTATATAAAGACACATTTTCTGCATTTTCCATATGAAGACACAATATTTGTCAAAACTGTATTGTCTTGAAACATTCTCTAACAGCATGGGCTGGATTTGTCACTAATTCTGATTTTAAAGATTTCCAGTCATCAGAATTTACAGTGTTAGCTATGGATTACAAATAAGAAGCCAAGTACTTCCAAATATCAGAAGAATGAAGTTCTGAACCTTCTCTGGGATAGGAAGAGTGGGGTTAAAAGCAGTTATATTTGAAATAGCCTTTTTTTTTTTTTTACTAGAAAGTCTAAAGGTAAAGAGAGAGATTCGGTGACAAAGACTTTCAGTGTATTTGTTGCAGAGTGATTACATTTGAGAATATGAAACATCTTGACGTATGAAAAAAAATTATGTATTCCAAAGCTGACTCTAGCCTTATTCTATGGTACTAAATTTAGCTCACAATTTCATAGTGGTGCCAAGTGTCTTATAAGTTTATATGGAATCACGAAAGATACCTTTCTGATCTTAGGTGACTAGAGCACAGTGCATTGCAATCCAAACCCAAACAAAACAAAAAACAACCCCATAAACCTGTCTTGAAAGCTACAGATAATGCATTTTTTTAAACTTTCCCATCTCCTACTTACTTGTTATAAGCTTTTAAGAAACAACCAAAATACTTCAGTTTATTACGATTGGAGACCGAAAAAGTAAACTGGAAGATCTCAACTTCAGCACTGAAAGGTGCCAAATATTTCTGAAGTGCTGATTCTCTGTGCTGCTGCCTCTCACCTACTGAGGAAGAACCCATTATTCTGAAGTGGTATCTGAGTTTGCAGATTTTTTTTTTTTTTTGTTAAAAGTAAAGAAATGTAAAGTAGCATAAACTGGAAGGGAAGCGTATCAGTGTGTTTGGAGCATTTATTTAATATGATCTTGCAATGCCTTCAAATGTGGTGAAACAAGGTTGTGTATGACAATGGACTACGTCAATCATTTTGAAGTTAGGAGCATTTCAATATCAGCTATGTTTTCCACAGTCACACTGGAAGCAGAATGAGTAGAAATATGGAAATAATAAGGGATATATGTTGTCAGATGGATGTCATGGATGCTGAATGACAGTGTTCAAATGACTACCTTGAATACACATTTTGTTACATTTTAACGTTGTTGTGTGTATGGCAGAGATTTCTTAGGCTGACGCTATATACTGGTTAGCATTTCCTTTATGTATATAAAAGCATCAATTAACTTTTTTTACTTAAGTTGCTTAATTAATCATCACATCATAGGAATGCTGATTAAGCAATATGAACTCATAAAATATGTCCTGAAAAACTGGTGCACTACCCATTGTCCCTATTTATAAACACATGCAAATATGAGAGTCTTTGTGAATTAATCCACTCTTTTATCAGTACCCTTTGCTACTCTAAACTATGCATTTTAGCTGTTTGTATCAAGTTTGCTTGCTCCAAGTACATTGGCTTTCATCACTTTAAAATTATTAACCTGTCAAGTTCACTTTCTTCATGGTCAGTATAATTTCCCTTTCTGTTAATATTGCTATTTTTCTTCAAGTATTCTTAAAAAAAAGCAGTACTTCCAACCAAAGGAAGTAAAACTAATACCTAAAATATATTCTAAATATTCTATTTACTAAGCATAAGTAGAGCCCACTTTAAATAGATGAATATATTGTCATTTTCTTGAAGAGTAATAAACACATTCTGTGTACATTTAAAAGAAAGAGGAAAATAAAAGAGAGAGAGAAGAAGAGTTATAGCACTGAGTCCTAAAAAGAGAAATCAGAAGAAACAAAATTAGGATGAACCATTGCAAAGCTGTGGTAGTGGGGTAGAAGTTTGGTAAGACTAACTTTTTCCTGTATTTGGGGGCGTGTGTGTCTTTCACCCACCCCTCTCTCCCCCCCCCCCCCCCATTTTTTTCTACCTATGTTTCCATGCCTCTTTTCTATTCTTACTCAATTTCTTTTAATAATTTCACTGTTAGGGCTCATTTAACTCTCATCTCAGTAACGTTAAGGATATCAGTATATCAGCATAGCTATGAGTCTAAATCACAGATGATAACACCTCAAAAATCGACAAGATCAACAGCGCAGCAGAATATCATAGGGTAGCTCTGGAGACTCCTCTATTTGGTTTCCTAAACTTAGAGATACAGAAAAATCTCCATTCCTTAATAAGTGGCCATTGTTTATTTAAAAGGAAAAAAAAAAGAAAATCCTTCCCAGGAAGAGAATGGTGGATTACAGTGCTATAAATATCAAGAAGATGATATTGCAACACAACTCCAAAGGATGAAGAAGAAAATTACTTATAAAATGCCTGTGATATTTTTTACAAAAATACTCTCTCCCCCAAAAAACCTCTTGTGTCTCCAGAACATTTATTTCCTGCCTCTAAGTATAAAGTATATGAAAGCGAATGTCACAGCCCCCAAACCCTGTTTTTAAGTCCGTGTCACACAGTGTTACAAGCTCTGGAGAGAGAAGACATGGACTGTGCTGAGAGATTTTGGAGACAGACTGTTCTGTTAGATTCTGTGTGTGACGATGGCCAGGCCTCTCTCAGGTTTGTCACTGGTAAATGGGGATGACAGTCTCCTGCTATGTCACTGACATGCCATGTAAAGAAATTCATTGAAGAATACTGTGAAAGCATGTGAATCTTTGTGAATGAATGTTACTCATTTCAGTTTGCCCTCATTAGGGCTAATTCTCTTGTGGTTGTCTTTCAGTCTTCTTCATAATCACTGTTGTATTGAAATGATGGAAATTGACATTTATTGTATTTCATGCCTTAGGTATGCAAAACTAACAGTTAACGGAGAAAAGGAAGTATGTCCTCCTGTCATGTTATTCTGCCCTCTCCACTGTCACTCCCCTGACACACAGTCAATGAGTCTAGAGAGCTCAGCACTGATACTTAAAAAACAAGGGTCTCATTTTCTGCAAGTTTACCTTTTTGATGACAGTCTGATGAATGTCACACCAGCACAGGGAAAGGGGCAGAAGCACATGATTTGGGACTTTTCTTTCGATGGCAACAAGGCTATAGATTGTTTTTTCCACAATGCCAAAAAGCATTCTTGGGTATTTGGGAGTCATGGCCAGGGACAGACAAGAGAGCTCTTTAACAATCGAACAACCTATTGGGACAAATGAGATTGTAGCCAAGCCATATTTTTTTCCAAGGGAATCTCTTTAAACAGTGTGGTTGTGCACATGGATATGGCACAGGGTAGCAGATGAGGTCCTAGACGGACTTAAGACTCATGAACAAGAAACCACTTGTGTGCTCTACAAAAGAAAGACACATCTACACCCAAAAAAAAATAGTGAGAAGAGAAGGAATCGAGTAACTCTGACTCATAGTCAACATGGTACCAACAACTGTCGTGCTGAGATACCTAGATCTGAGTAACTTCATTTAGATGCTGGAAACTGTTTAATTGCACCAACATAACACTGTCTATAACATTAGCTATCTTCAGATTTAGACTATAAAAAGTATGTAAAAAACCTCTGAAAAATTGAAGCAATGAAAAAATGAGAATATTGGTTTCATTATAAGCAGGGTAAGGGAACTAGAAGTTGAATCTTCTCCAGACTGGAAGTACTTAGCCTGAGTTAGAGTAAGTGCCAGAGGGAAGGCTCAACACTTCTATCATATCACTAAAAAAAAATGTTTAAAGATAAGAAAGACTGTATAAAACTTTGGTATATGCCTAGAATTCTCCCTTCATAGTGATTTTTTTTCCCCCCATAGAATTGGAAAATGTGATTTTTATTTAGAAAATTTGACAAAGAGATTGTACTGTCAAAAGTTGCTTGCTTATTAAGAGAGAATTTTCCTTGCTGATGCAATGCTCGCCACCAACAACATCTAATAATCATTCTCAAGATGTGTGAGTGCACAGAGAGTGTTAACTGGCATCTTTAGAAAGACGATGAACTTCAAAGTAAGATGCAACATAAAGAGTGTGAAAAACATGTATTGCTCAAATGAAGTTTATAGTGCAGTATTCCTTACCTAACCATTTGCTTTTATTCAAGAAAGAACACCAGAAGATGTGTCTTTGGCTCCAAAGATTAACATCCAAGAGGAAAAATATCCATCCCTCAAATTAAAACATGTAAGTTGGAATAATTATATCAAAATCATGAATGTTAACCTATAGCAAATCTGAGGCCTAATTTAGCTCAGTCTGTTTCCTTAGAGAACAAGCATGCAAAGTTCTGCAAAAATGCTAGATAAGCCAGGAAGAAAGAAATTTGGTCTAAAGTGGCCAGAGAGTATTTCCCATTTCTAGAGATAGCGGGAAAGGAGATCATAATGTAGATGTGCAAGAAAGATACTGAAATAGATTATTTTGGGGTTTGTATCTAATGCATTTTTAAGAATAAAAGATATTTTGCCTTTAAATATGTTTCTCTTCATACTTTCCTGATCCCACATTCATGGTCAATCCAGGCCATTCAAGGTCACCTGTGTATTAGTCCAGAAAGCTGGCAGCAGATGATGAAGCTAAGAGTTGTATTTGCATTTGGAGATGTGGGGACAGCCTATTAAGACCTCTCACTTGCCTACTCTCATTTTCACCAACAGACTGAAACACAGTCTCTCTCTTAGGGTATGGCACAAGCAGGCAGCCTGCCAGGAATGACTTTACAACAAAGTAAATCAGTGTTTCTCCTCCTGTAAAGTCATTCTCAGTAGTATTGCTGTTTAGAGGCAGCACGATGAAGAATAATATCAAGAAACACGGCATTGCCCCAGTGGGAATGTAGTAGCACAGGAAGCAAAATAGAGGGGTTTCAGGCTGCTGTTTGGTAGAGATTTAAGCTCTAGTAAACAGGCCCCTGTGGAGAGATAAACTGAAAATGTGTTTAACCCTTCTTCACCTATTAGAATGGCATCGGAGTTGTTTTACCTTGCATTTAACAAAATTTGCCAATTTCTATTCCAATGCTGCTGCAAACCCAAGCTGTAAAAAGAGCTCCTAAATCGTAAGAAAAAAAATTAGTAGGGCAGATAGTACTGCCCTCCTCTACAAATATGTGTTAATAATATTAATATAAAAGTTAGTATTTGCTCTTCATGAGACAGAAGTCCCTGGCAGACTTACCACGGGCTGAGGTGAAAGCAGCAGCCAGGGTCAACCCAGGATGTCAAGGCCTGGGGCAGCCCTTAAAGCCTGGCCAGATGCAGGCCCCTGCCCCTGCCCAGGGCCACTGAGGTGCAGCCAGGGCCCTCCCTACCTCCTGCCGCCCCTGACAGGCCAGGGCCACACCCGTCCTGCCCATCCCCTTGCTGCACTGCTGCAGGATGGGCCAGCCCCCCCCGCCCCTTGGCTCTTTCCCCCCCGGGGGTTGCACAGCACAGGGAGGGCTCAGCCCAAGCTGGTGTGTCTTCAGCTCCCAACTTGTCCACCCGGGGGTGGTCCCACTCCCACAGCACCTTCCTGAGCCCCAGGCTGCGGGTGGAGGCCGGGCTCTAAGGCCAAGCCATGGTGGATAGGGCCCACGGCTGTGCCAGAGGCTGCCCCACAGCACCCCCAGCTGGGTGCCATGGGGCCAGGACTCATGGCGGTGCTAAAGGCCACAGTCAGACACCATGGGGCCTTGCTCCACAGCTGTGCCAATGTTTTCCCTTGTGAGTCCCCTAAAGCCAGGTGCAGTGGGGCCTGGCCAGGGGCCTGGGGCTGTGCCCACAGCTACAGCTGAGCTTAAGGTCATCAATCTCATCTTTCCCCCTGATCCTTGCCACTGGGAATCTCTGGGCTGACCCTTCTGCCACCACCCCTGCCACCTCTGGGGCCTCCTCTTGCCCCTGTGCTTCACCTGAGCTCCATATCCCTGCCCTGGCTCTGTGACTTTGTCACAGCCCCCAGCTCCTGCCCAGGCCCCAGTCCCTGCTCCAAAACAGAACAAATAGAATTTAAAAGTGTTGTTGATTCTTTGTTGAGGTGGAACAAGTATTTCCTTCTTGCCAAAAATTTTAGTTGCTAGACCCTTTTGAAAAAAAATTGAAGTTTCTGAGGTGTTAAAAATTTGATTGTGGTCTTGTCTCTGCAGTAAATAATTTACCTTAGGCTTTTTGTTCAGGTATTATTTCTGGTATTTGGAAAAATATCACATAATGTTGAGGGGAAAAAAATTTTATTCATCAACTTGTCATTTAATTGTTCTATTATCAAAACACTATAGAATTAATTCCCATATTAACTTTCTGTTTTTGCAAAACATCTAGATTAATATACTGTCTAGTCTGTAAACTTTCTAAGGTGGAAACTGTTGACACACTTTTTTCTCAGAGTACCAGGCACAGAAGACATCACAGAAAAAATAACTTTTTTTATGTGAGCTAATTTATTGTGCCTTGAGACAACTGCAGTAGTGACAATGCTCTGTATTTGCAATAAAGCTAAAAGGTATTCTTTTATAAAACCCACCAATCTTCTTAGTATAATTAAGAATTTGGTAAATGAAATGCATATACAAATTGCCTTCTGTTACTACCCTACCTTTTTTTTTCCCATTTAAAAATATTTTTTTTTCTATGGCTTTCTAATTCTGCTCTCTTATTGGCTTCTTTATATATCTAATGAATGCAAATAGTACTCAATAGCATTTGGCATTTATGAAAATAGCATATTACCGCATAGAAATTGTTCAACAATTCCCATAAAATAATAAGAAAAATCTTCTACTTATGGGTCAACTGATATGTCACCAAATGCTACAAAACAGACATTGGTAAGCTAAAAAGTCATAAAAAGAAATGGGGGGAACCACAAACCAAACCCTGAAAATTTTGCAATTACTTCTTCTGATCGTACATCAAGTATGAGTTATAAAATGGATCCTGGAGCAGGACTGCAGTAAACGTTTCCCTTTTTGCTATGATTCTACTTTTTCTGTAGAATTTATACCATAGTCAAGAACTATGGTATAAATAGAACATCTGACATATTACGGAAAATGTCAAATATGTACATATCCAGAAAGTTATGTTCTGTAGAAAATACATATATATATATATATATCTTGAATGTACTACTGTTATAAAATACAGTGCATTTTTCAAAAATTCAAATATATGAATGCAATTCCCCACTGCAAAAATTCTTGATGCATGTGAGAAAATTGGGATCCCCACTTTAAGTCCTTTGAAGCCATTATGTAGTCCAATACTGGCTGAGTGAAGCCAAAGTTTCCAAGGACAGGTTTACAACAGAAAAGCCAAAGTGTTCTTCTACCTATTCCTGTCTTCTCGCATCATCTCACAACAGCATCCTGTCTCTCTAACCCTTTCTGAATATAACAAATTTCTACAGGCAGTTGATACAGATGATCTTAGACCATAAGCAATAGCAAATGGAGGTTAAAAGCAAAAGGGCCAGGAGTCTTCCAAAGTCTTCTGAACAGATGTGGCAAGCAAAGCATGGGGTTTTTATGGAAATTAAAAATAAAAATAAAAAAAGGAAACTAACAATTAAACAGTAATGTTCATGTTACAAAAAGGTATAAAGTTAGAAAAGGTTATTCTGTGGTTTCCAGTGCACTTTTAGTGATTCCTTTCCCCTGCTACATCCATTCTGCATACAACATAGCTAAGAAATTGTCTGTCATCGGGTAATTGAAAGCTTTTTCATAGTACTCTTACACAAATTTGTGTTTTCTAATGTAAGCTTTTTAATCATATTTGGTAAAAAGACGCAATATCCTTTTAGACTGGAAGGAAAATAAAAACTTCAGCAGATAAAATGCTTTGCAGTATTAACTGTCATGCTGAAATCTGAATTATAGTTGCATTGGTTTAAAGTAAGCACAACATTTTTTATCTCTCATATTTGTCACTAAAGAAACTCAGAACAAGTCAGGATTCTCTTAGACTTCTGTTTCATTAGCCAGCTTTACTTTAAGTAAAGTATTTTAAGTTCTTTAAATATCAAATAACAAGGAAATTGGTGGCAGTGGCAGCGGCAGCATTATATATATAATCCCTTGATTATATATGTATTTTTGATCATGCTTCTTATGTACGAAAATAATTTAATTGTAGTCAGCTACATCAGGAGCCTAAAAAGGCTTATTCATGTATTAAGGTATCGTTAAATAAGGAGTTCCACTGCAGAGGGATTATTTGCACGATGAAGTTAAGTCTATGCATAGCTGAATAAACTGTAGGATAGAGCCACAGGCAATTGCTATCTCAGTAGTTGCACTGATTTTTCAGCAGGAGGAGAAAAGAAGTCACTATAAAACTTTTTTTTTAAGGCAGATTTAAAATAAAGTCAGTCCATTATTTATAGGAAGCAGCATACACTGAATTTGAGTTAATTCGCTTCTTTCTAAATATTTTATTTGACAGTACCCCTTGAACAGTGGGATTTTGAACATTGCGATCTTTTGTGGCTAGAGAAGAATGTCTGAGCAAGACTCTCCTTTAGGGATACTGTGTGTATCCTGTCCAACACCACTTATACTACAAATGTGTCAAGTAAGCAGAATAGCTAGGAATGACAAGCCCATTGCAAGGAAATCCTTACAGATACTGAGTAAAAGCCAGACTAGCTTCAGGTTCTCTCAGCTGCAAAGTTAACGTAAGGAGTACATCCCTGTCACCTAAATGCAGATTTAACTACACCTTTGATCCACCTTCATTTATCTGAATTATCAATGCGATGAACTAATTATGATGTAGGAATTAAATGCCTCTTGTCTTGGCTAGTTTCAGATGACTTAATGATACCTGTTGTGCTTGGTCTTCTTGAAAATTAAAACTGAAAAAGAATAGCCTGTGTAAGCAATTCAGCCATCAGCTGGAAAAAAAATTTCTTAACAGGAGTTTCTGCTTAGGATGATTACAAATTTTTAGTCATAGCTGGGGTAGGTGGAGAGTTACTGCCATCTGCTGGAAGAATTCCTTTCCTGAGTCAACGTTAAAATAAAAAAAGTGAATGGGTTTTTATGGGTAAAGTACTGAAAGATTAAAACTCTTATATTGCTGAAATTTAGGTGTATAACATCTGCGTAACCATCTAAATGCTTATTATTATAATGGCATCAAGAGTGTAAAATTATGAAAATATGGACCTACATCTCCTTGCAATCCAAGGTCTGAATGGGGGACTGGGTAACTAAACCAGATTGATAAATATGAACTAGAGGGCACAAATCCTTCCAAAAGTGGGAGATGAGAAGATGCAAAAGGAGGGGGAAATTAAAGACAAAGAGGTCTCTGTGGACAACCGTTTTTTTAATTTTATAGCATAAATTTCAATACTACTCCTTCAGTCATGAATATATGTAAAAATAGTATTTTAGGGGGGGGGAAAAATTAAAAAGGCCTATGTTACGGATAAGTAGCAGGGAGCTCACAGCGAATACCCAGCTTTCTGTAAGAGTTGGCAGTTCCAGAAAAGAAAGAAACAAAGAAACAAACAAATGGCAAAAGAACCCAAAACATACACTCATTTTGTCCTCCTGCTAGGAGACCTCTGTTTAGGTCACAAAAAACACATCAGTGGTTAGCACTGCAAAGTCATGTTGATGCTGAATGTAGAGTAAGCAGTAACATGTAGCTTACACAGCACTGTACATTTTTTGAAGAGCTTTTCTGTCTTCATTCTCAGTTCTGTTTCAGCTATGTATAGTCCCAAGTCCAGACAACACTGAGTACTCTTTTCAAGCTAAAGGCCTTTAAATGTCAATTTTATATCAGCACGCTGAAGATTTCAAGACAGCCAAGTTAGATCTTGAATGGTTCAGACTGAACTGTGATGTGGACATCAGTACTCAGCCTCACACATTTGCAAGTCTAAACCAGAATGTCTGTAGGCATATATATTCTACCAAGACAGAGAGAAGAGTTCATGGTTAGTCTCTATTTGCTGTCTTGAGGCTAGCAGAACTCTACTGATATTGCCATTACATTAACCTGTTTTCATATGCTTAGAAATTGATGAAACTGGGAAGAAATTACAATGAACGATGGAGTGGAAATGGGACCAGCTAGGATGAGGAAATCAAGCCAGTTGAACCACTTGGAAATATTGAGATGAGATAAAGAGGTGCAGTGTGTAATGGTTGGCTAGCTACAGAAGGAAGAATATAAATACACAGTTGAGGGGTGTGGTGAGAGGGAACTATGATTACATAGTCAAACAGTAGATTGATTTCAGGCTATCATGCCTGAAATAATTGCAGTACCAAGAAAACGTGCAGCAAATTATATCATAATTCAAACTGCATGGTGAAGCATTTATTTCTTCCTGGGCTGGGGGTTTACATTTCATGTCTTTTACATCTCATCACATTAACCACTTCTAAGCTGCAAATAGCAGTTGTTAAATTCAGCACACTGGAATTTCAGTCTCAGTGATTATTTATGAGGCCCTAACTTTAACTTTGCCTTTAGGACCAGCGTTCACTACCCTGGTACCAACAGCTTTAAAGTGACCAACACAGCCAAGATGTGCTGGGAGATCTCTTTCTAAATGCACACAGAGAGACAAGCCTCCTCCTACTTTGTTGATATATTTTGATGAGCAAGAGCAATATGTTTTCCCTCTGCATGAGCTAAGTTCTGGAAAGTCCAAAATTTGCAGTTCTTTTTCCATGGTTGGCAGCTTCCTGTGTACTGAATGTATATATACTAAATTCCCATGCCTCTACAGGGCCACACTAGCTTTTTCTAGGTGTTATTTGGATAATTGCAGAGAAAAGCATTTCTCAAAAAGTGGAATGCATCTTAATGGGAAGAAATGTAGGACAATAATGCTCATGGAGTATACAAGCTACCTGAAACAACTACACTGATGTCAGTGTGATACTGTGCTTGGGCTAACTAGAGGGAAAGACATGAAAAGAAGAGATAACCTGTACTGAGGGAGCATAGGAAGATGTGTGAGAAATGAGGTAAAGAAACCTGTGTATAACCTTTATGATCAAAATTCCTACATTCAGGATAAGTTGTTAACCTTAATTGTAACTATGTTTTTCTGAAGTCTAGAAGACCTAAGAAGAGATTAAATGTCAGAGGTACGCTCATATTCAACACCTGCATAGATAAATCTTACACAAACCTCTTGTCTAGAAATGTCAAATGATCAACAGCTTTTGAAAAACATCTCCATAATTTTATGTACCATTGTAGTGAATCTGTGATACGCTTTTGCAAGAAATGGGGAAACTCACAGAATCAGTCTGGACAGTCATTCCTTGTAAATAAATGTAAAAAACGTGCAAGGCAAGTTCAATCTATTATAGCATAAATAACTTGTCACTTTGTAAAATAACTTTTCATTTAGTTCCTGTGTCCAGTCTATTCTGCAAAGTGCCCAGACCTGTTAGAACCCATGCATGAATTAGAAAAACAAACAAACAAAAAAATCCCTAGCATTACTGTCTGTTAATAAAATTGATGTTTTTGTTAAATACATTAAAAAAAAGACAAAAAAAAATGTTTTTACTCTCATGACCTGTTTCTTCCCCTAAAAGAGGTGCTCCTCTAAACAGTGTATCTTTCACTGTCCCTTGCTTCTTGATATAGTAGAAGCAGTATTTTGTAATACTTGCCACTGTAAAGTAACTTCCTTCTACTTATGCTCAATTTTTCTATACACTCTGATCTTAGCCATCATCTTTCAACACTACTTAAGAGAACAAGGCAAACTTGCTGACTTGCTAAAGCCACTAGTCTGTGCTGTTGTATAAGAAATCTATATTATATGCAATTTCTTAAAAATACAGTTGTATTCATTTTTATAAACGTTTTGTACTGTTAAATAATACCTATTAAATATTTTGGGTCTGAATTAAGTTTTAGCTTTTATTTTCCCAACATCTGCTCTATCATGACAATCTTGAATTAGAAAGTGTATCATATTCAAAGTATCAAATATGTTTTAGTTCTCCTTTGATCTTTTACTAGAAATAAAAAAATTGTATTGGGCTAACTGAGGTACTAAATCCTTAAGCTTTCAAGACCTAGGTACTCTCTCTAACAATTAAAATATGCAATGGGAAGAATAATTTTTTCTACTGTAGATGTTAAAGTAGAAGAAAAGGGGAAAAAAAAAAGAGAGTGAGCAACCACTAACAGAACTAATTTGTTTGTGAATGTTATATGCAGTCTATACTTAAGTAGTCTTTGTAGACTACTTAATGATTATGGAGAAGGATTAAGCTAAAGCTTCAAAAAGGTGTTAATGCTATTTTGAAATTATCTTCCACTATAATACAGACGTTTTCAGGGGCAGGGGGGGAAAAAAAAAGTCCCTAAAGGATATGCCTACTACATTTTAATGTGATCAACCTCATCCCAGAAGTAAAACCATTATTGATACCATTATAGTACTAACATATGGGTAAGAGATTTTTTTTTTTTTTTGTCTTTTCAAAAGCTTTAAACTGATTCTTGCTGCATTTTAACAACAGATTTATAATAGACACTATAGAATATTTTTGTTAATGTGACTTTTGGCTTTCCTCTTTCTTTTTCTCCACATGGACTTACATTATCTGTATTAGAAAATAAGGCACCATAAAAAAGTTATAAATCTTAAATAAATTTTCTTCTTCTCATTTAAAAACATGAATTTTACGTTCTGCCATAAGGTAAAAACTTTGCTAATGACACCTATAAGCAACTTCACAGAAGGGATGGCCTGCAGCTGTTTTCTGTTATTATCTCCTCCACTCAATCAGCAGATAAAGATAATCCTTTCTTGCTGCAATGGGGTTTATGTCTACAATATTTATACTCTATAATCATTTCCACTTCCTCTGTAAGTTACCTCTGTCTGTGAAGAATATAATTCTTACAGTATAACTGAAGCATTTTATTTATGTTTTAATTTTTAGTTTTGAAAGTAAATGTAACCTTTAAGATAGTAATCACAGCAAATATGTGTGCTGATCAGATGCATGCCAGTTCAGCAGGACAATTAGACTTTTCTGTCACACTAACATTTTGATTCATGTGTCACAGAAACATAATATCACAGAAAGTCTATAATCCTGGACTGTTTATCTAGTTGAATTTTATACACTGTACAAGCCTCATTTTTTTTGCAGAACAACAGCCCTTCCTGTCACACAGAGCCTTGCCTTTAGCACTTTAGTAAGTTCAAATTACAGGCAACAAATCTGAAGCATTTTGCAGGTAATAAGCAGATCAAATATTAATGAAAATGGGTAATTCAGTTTTAAATATCCGTAGATAGTTTGTTTCCATGGATGTTTTACTACCCATACATTGCTGAATGTGGCGTCAGCTGGAGAAGTGTTTAATCATTGTATAGCAGCAATGTGATTTTGAGTGTGTCAGTGCAAACTCAACTTGCATATAATTTGGATACCATCAGCTATTTAGCAGCCTTACTCACACACTACACACTACTATATAGGAAGTCCATTTCAATTCCAAAAAATCTAAAATTAAGCAATCCATGAATTTTTCTATGTTTTTAATTCTACATGATAATTATAGTTACCATTCACAGGACTGAATTTCAAACTTATTTATTATAAAAACCAAGCATTATAGGCTTTAAGGTTTTGACTGATACAGAGAGTCTAATGGAGAATTCAAAAGCACAACTCAAACCTGTCTTTTGCCCTGCATCAATTTTATGGCAGGAATTCCCACACTCTGTATATATTCCATTTCCAATTCAGGACATCAAGGAGAAATGTTAATGCATGGGGAGGTTTAGCTACATGAGTCCCATTAACTTTAAAAGTGTTGTGCTGGAAATATTCTCTATCTACTTTGAATTCATACTTATATGCTCTAGTGACACCCACGTGGAAGACTCAACTCCCAGATTTGCCAGGCAGCATTCGCAGTCCTTTATCCCTACAAATTCTATTGAAATAAATTGGATTTCTGAACTGTAATCCTGGCATACTGATCTGAACAGAAGTGTGTTATTACAAATTTAGAGCATATTTCTTCATTTTTTAAACAAGTATTTTCAAAATTAAATACTTAAAATTGGATATTGCATTGATTAGAATGCATTTTGTTCTCATTTAGCAAGTTTAATTGTTAATTTTTTCAAGACTTACTTGTAAGCGTGACAAGGAATAAACATGCTGTTGTAGCTCACTATGAGGAAAGTCAAGTCCACCACTGGAGTGGACCATAAATGGGGCAAAAAGGTAAAAGAAAAAGTTTCAGGTTATGTAGGGAGAAGGCCAGGTCTGCACAATGCATTCTATGAAAGCTAAAAAATTTTGATGGCTTGGATCAAGCATTCTGACTTGCTTAGTCTCAAAATGAAACTGTTTACATTAGTGAAGTTAATCCTGGGGAGAGTCTCTTTACCTTCACTTCCATGTGCATGTGGTCATTGTCTTATAGAAGTAGGTACTCTGGGATTATGGAAAAATGGCAAACTGGTGGTAAGAAGATGTCCATGAATTGAATGCTTCATCATCAAGGAACCTATTTTATTTTATCTTGTCAAATATGCGAGCTATACTGTATTGCGTTTGCATGGCAAGGTTTTGGTAGTGGAGGGGCTACAGGACTGGCTTCTGTGAGAAGCTGCTAGAAGCTTTCCCCATGTCTGATAGAGCCAATGCCAGCCGGCTCCAAAATGGACCTGCTGCTGGCCAAAGCTGAGCCAATCAGTGACAGTGGTAATGCCTCTGTGATAACATATTTGAGAAGGGGAAAAAAAACCTCTGTGCAACAGCAGCCAGAAGAGAGGAGTGAGAATATGTGAGGGAAACAACTCTGCAGACACCAAGGTCAGAGAAGAAGGAGGGGGAGGAGGTGCTCCAGGCACAAGAGCAGAGATTCCCCTGAAGCCCGTGGTGAAGACCATGGTGAGGCAGGCTGTCCCCCTGCAGCCCATGGAGGTCCACAGTGGAGTAGATATCCACCTGCAGCCCGTGGGGGACCCCCACACCAGAGCAGGTGTATGTGTCTGAAGGAGGCTGTGACCCTGCAGAGAGCCTGCACTGGAGCAGGCCCCTGGCATGACCTGGGACCCCATGGAGAGAGGAGCCCATGCTGGAGCAGGTTTGCTGGCAGGACTTGTTACCCCATGAGGGACCCACACTGGAGCAGTCTGTTCCTGAAGGACTGCACCCCACAGAAAGGATACACGCTGGATGTTGGAGCATTTCATGAAGAACTGTAGCCCATGGGAAGGACCCACATTGGAGAAGTTAGTGGAGGACTGTCTCCTGTGGGAGGGACCCCACGCTGGAGCAGGGGAAGAGTGTGAGGAGGAAGGAGCAGCAGAGGTAATGTGTGATGAACTGACTGCAACCCCCATTTCCTGTCCTCCTGTGCTGGTCGGGGGGAGGAGGTAGAGAAATCAGGAGGTAAGTTGAGCCCAGGAAGAAGGGAAGGGTGGGGGGAAGGTGTTTTTAAGATTTGAGTTTATTTCTCATTATCCTACTCTGATTTGATTGGCAATAAATTAAATTAATTTCCCCAAGGCGAGTCTGTGTTGCCCATGATGGTAATTGCTGAGTGATCTCTCCCTGGCCTTATCTCAGCCCATGAGCCTTTTGTTATATTTTCTCTCCTCTGCCCAGCTGAGGAGGGGGAGTGATAGAGCGGCTTGGTAGGTACCTGGTGTCCAGCCAAGGTCAACCCACCACACTATACATACAGCCACCCTTTTTAAAGGGCTTAGATGTTAGTTTAATACCCTTTTTGAAGGGCTTAAACACTAGAGTTTTAACACTTGTAATTGAATGGGAAACTCATAAGGTGTGAAGTTACTGGATTTCTAAGGACTCAGCACACTGAGGTCTTAGACCCCTCAGTTTCCTCTGAAGTAAATGAGAGCATAAGGCTTTCAATTCTGTATGAGGTCAGGACCTACAGTGTTGTAGTGGAGCAAAGTAAGAACTGGTTGTAAGAACACCAATTTTTTTTTGCCTTGACAATCTGTGTAATCCTAAGCGAACCTAAATTACAGAGGTGTGCTTCTAAGTAATCTACTGTATGATAATAAAGTATACATGCAAAATATGCCAAAAACCCAGGCAGATTTTACCCAAGCAGATTTTACCAGTTACAGGTTAGCTATATGCTAGTCACACTTTAAGTCATGTGACAGTTATGTACGTGTCAGCTATCTGAGGTAGTAAAATTCATTCATTTAAGACAATAGTCTTAATTTTAAAATAGAAGGTTGAAATTCCTGTAGAGGCAGCCCAGAACATTGTCCATGGTAGTAATTATATGAATTATAATGTAAGAGAGAGAATATGAATATATATACTGCATTAATTTTCATGAATTTTCTCACAGTGTAACAAATTAGTTTCCTGCATTACGTACCTGTAAAAGTGAGACTGACAGGCATTTGCAAATATTCCTTGAATGAAGATTAGCAATGTTACATTTCAATTGCACTTCTTAGCCATCGAACTGTTTAGAAACCAAAGAGCATATTGAGAGGGCCAGTAAGCAACCCTGCATCAGCTGAATTTCTCCTGGCTGACTCAAGTCATTTCTCTACCTGTCCAAGGCTTCTCTCCCTCTGCACAGACAGAGGCAGGATCTTAAGAAATTTACATTGTATTTTATTGAAAGAGACCATAATATCACTTCTTACAAATTCTTTACTACTGACTTTTGACCTTCAAGACTCATGACTAGCAATGAGAAGTAATGAAATTCATAATGCAGTGGCATAATAAGGTGACCTGACACTATCCAGATTTTTCTATCATCAGGTACCATGCTGTGTAAGCTGCTGCCTTTGTGCATTGCTTCTTTCACTCCAACAGTAACGTGCTTATTTCTCTAGGTATCATATTTTGTCATTACTAAACTGCTCTTTTTGGACTAAATCCATCATAGGTAACCCTGCACACATGCATACCTCTGCGTATCTCGCTGCTAGTTTCCAGCTCTTGATGGCTAATTTTTTTTTAGCAGTTTTTTTTAGCAGGTTTTTTAGCAGTTTTTTTCAATAAATTCAAAAATAGTTGTATGTCTTCCACAATGCTCCAAGAGCAGGGAACAGGAAAAAAAAAAAAGGGATACATTTCTGGCCATGAGGATGAACATGTGTAGTTTATTATGGTACTCCGTCCTCAAGTCTCATTAGTGAAAAGAAATCCTCCATCTCCACTGAACCTCCCACTCCATTAACCTGTGTTTTATCTCCTTGTTTTGCTACAAAAATTAAGATGAGAAAGTAGATTTTTAGTTACTTCTCAGATGTGAGAGGGAGGCATTAAAACCATTTCTTCAAAGTAACAGATTTTACAAGGTTTCTCAAAAAACATTATACACAATAGGTGTAATATTTGTTTAAAATAGCAATCACAATATAATCCCAAAACAAAAGCTATAGGGACAACCACAGCAACAGGAAATTGATGAAAAAAATCAAATTGGTGAAAGGCAGAAATGGAGACAAAATACTGGCCTCAGTGACAAAAGGCAAAACTACTCTATGTTTTGCTGAGACCAAGATTCCAATTTTTGCCTTCTGGAAGCTGCTGTTAGGAAGGTTTCCCCAAAGGACTGAGATATAGGAGGACTGGTGTAACTCTGGTGTCAGGAGCTAGAATGGACAGACACAGTTTTAGGATTGAAGTCCTAGAGCTAGGAGACACTTGTGTCATTGCAGTTGTTCAGCATGTCTCAAAAAAAAAAAAAAAAAAAAAAAGCGTTTATCTTGGGTAGATCAGGAAAATGCATCCTTCCAACTGTGGCTGCGCCTGTACAGGGAAACAGCTCCCTGTCCGGCCCCCAGAACAGGTGCAAAGCAGCAGTTGCATAGTTGGCAGTAATATAATGCCTACATCTTGTTTGTTGTTTCAGCTCTATGCAGCATAATAAATTATGTCAACGTTATAATGTTCAATGCTTTTTTCTTTTTTTTTTTTTTTAATCAGAGAAACATTGCTTTCATTTTTCTGCACAGGTTAAATAAAATTTGGACTAAGAAAGATCCTCAGCAGATAGAAACTGACCTTGCACTTGTGGCAATTAAACCATGCTGTGGATTGGGTCCCTACAGGGTAGATCAAGATTAAATTCTTCCTTTATCATTAGTGTTCTTTGCTATTATAGTTGTATGCACAGTGTAGACCTCATACAGCATTGAATGCTGAAGGCTTGGTAACATTAACAGAATTGGAGTCTGATGGTTAACAGCTTCTAAATCTCCTGCAATATTAATTCCTTTTCTCCTCCTTGACTTCTTTTTATCCATTTGTTCTAGCTTCTTAAGCTATTGTTTTAACTGCTTTCCTTCTTTTAATCAGGATGTAGTGAAGAATGCTTGCCCTTTCTTACTAATATGTGTGATGTGCCCAGAATATGCAAGACCTGGTAACAAATCTATCAAGATTACTTTGTCGATAGAGAGAATATCCAGCACATACACCATGGCCAAAGAATACTTAATATAAAATCATTTGCTTTGTGAAAGGAATAATGGAAGAACACAAACAGCCATGATCATTTATTTTCCTAATTAACGGTCATCCGAATGATAAAATAATTTTAGTTGGAAGGGAGTTTGGGAGGTTTCTAGCCCTATCTCCTGTTCATAGCAGGGTTGATCCTTAATTCAGACCAGGTTGCTCAGGGCTTTGTCCAGTTGGGTCTTGAAAACCTCCAAAGATGGAAACGGCACAACGCCTCTGGGCAACCTGTTCCACTGCTGAGCTGTCCTCCTGGAGAAAAGGCTTCTCCTTATCTCCAGCCTGAGACTTTTGTGTTTCAACTTGTGCCACTGCCTTTCAACCTCCCACCATGCACTGCTGTGAAGAGCCCAGCTGCATCTCCTCCATCCCCTCCCAACGGTGCTGGGGATGCTGTTGGGTGCCCCTGAAGTCATCCTTTCTCCCTGCTGAACCAGATCCAGTCCCATAGCATCTCCCCACAGGGCAAGGGCTCCGGGCCCCATCCTGGAGCATCCCCAGTGGCATCCCCTGAACGCACTCCAGTTTGTCCATGTCCTTCCCTATTTGAGGGTCAAAACTGAATGCAATATCCAGATGTGGTCTAATGAATGTGGAGTAGAAGAGGATAATCCTTCCCCTTGATGTCCTGGCTCTGCCCCTATTCATAAAGCCCAGTATACTGTTGTACTTTGCTGCTGGGGTGCACTGCTGATTTCATATTATTGTATTACAGCCATAGTTTCAAAATATTGGTGTGGATGTCTTAATCAAACTTTTCCATTGCGTTCTTTTTTTCTTGAAAACATGTAAGTCAATCCTTGTGTTACACTGAGAAATTTTGATCATTTTTGTGCACTGTCATTGACACTGCAATTTTCTTTCCCTATGTCAAGGGACACCATATTACTCCTACATCACAAACTCCATAATCCTTCTCTAAACGTTAAGTTATAGTGATCTTTACTCTTCTGTATCAGTTGTACTATTTCACTTTCATCTACTTCACTGTTACAAACCCATCCCTTTTTCCCATGTAAGAACATTATAGGTACCCTGAACCCTGTAGGTAACTAGTTCCAGTTACCTACAACTTGCAAAGTCATGCCATGATAACTACTTCACTTGCTTTGTTGTTTTTAATATCAGTAGTGATGATCTGTATAAAAACCCCGTCTTGTCATGTTATGGTCATTTGCCACTCAATAAAATGATCAAAATCAATACAGCTGTTAAAATATTGAGGAGAACAGCATGCAAACTTAAAGAAAAAAAAAAGTTAAAAAAGGTAAAAAAAAAGTTAAAAAAAGGTAAAAAAAGGAAAAAAGGAAAAAAGGAAAAAAAAAGTTAAAAAAAAAGAAAACATAGCTGTATAAATTTTAAGGTTCACTATAACAATGTGTAAGGCCACTGCTTTATGTTATAAGCTCTAATAAATAGGGCAAAATTTGAAATAAATTCTGGAGCGGAGTTAGCACGTACCTTACATCTGTCTACAGACAGAATAAATATAACCAATGCCTGTTTTTCACAGAAATCAGATATAATTATATTATAGATCACATAAAAATGGAAGCCAAAAACTCTGATTATTTAGGATCTAGCATTTATTCCAGTGAAGGTTCTACTACCTAAATACTTATGAATTTTACAAGGATATTGACATAACTAGCACAGTATCCAAGTTACATCACAGAGATAATATTAATATTTAGTATATCATCCTTTATTCTGATAGCTGAAAAATGCTGTTTCCCAAGCACATTTTGAACAATCACTTTAGAGCAAAATGTTTCACCTCATCATAGGTTCCAATATTTTTTCTTCTATTCTGAAGAAAGACATGAAGACATGACTTTATATCAGATGTATTGCAATCTTCTCCTTAGCTGCCATTTACCAAGTTTGATAATGTTGATTTAAATTGACATATACTTTTTAAAACTAGTACAGGATCTTCATAAAGAGAATTTGCATCAGTTCCATTTTTCTTTCCCTTATATTTGGTTTACTCAAATGATTTACCTTAAAATATATATAGATGCATCATGTGGAACAGAATGCTATATCTCAAAGAACTTCTATTAATTACCCCTGTGTATTCTCCTGAAACTGACACTGAAATGTAAGCATCCTGAAATGGTGATGTATGTGAGTGAAAGAATTCTCATTAAATACTGGACAGACTCTCTGTGCATTTCAGTACTATCAGAACACACTCATGACTTTGTTAAGTACAAGGGTAAGAAAAACCCCAAACATTAGACTGAATACTCATGCTGTGAAAGTGTTTCAAGTGTGAGTAGACAAGATATCAGCATTGAATATGAACATGCTTTATTGCTTTATTACGTAGTACTTTCTCCTAAATATTTTTAGCATCCATAACATTTTCCTTTATACTTCAAATCATCTGTATCTGCCATAAAGCTGCTCCGAGCTGTATGTGTGAAAATATTCTCAGTCTCTATTTTTCTTAGGCTTATGGCCTCTGTGTGCGTAGAAAATTCTGTGAGGAAGGGCTGTTTTCAGAAAATTGTCTAGCTGTTCGAAAGATGCAAGTGCACTGAGCCTTGGGACAATAAGACAAGTAGAAAAATGTGATTCCATCAAAAAGTTATTGAAGAAAAGGTTAGTTATTATGTTCTTGGTTGTTTAACAATACCTTTGATCCAGTACGTTGCTATGTGGGCACGAGGGTCTGTCCATGCAGATTATATTGCACGAGTCCTAAAAAACTGACAAGAAGGTTCAGGAAGATCATTTCTATAGTCTTCATTTAAGCAAAACCAACACTGAAATTGACTAGAGGATGTGGATCTAAGAATTTAGTGGTTTTACTATTATTCTTATTTAGCCCAAGATTTTTTAAAAAGACAATTTGGATTAATAAATATTTGCTAATGGTAGAGCCACTTAAAGGAAAAGTAATTAAAACATGTGTGATATTGCAAAATACCATGAATTTCAGAAGAAGTAGGGAAAAGTTCCTTGTTCATTCAAGATTTATGAGTGTTGGCAATGCAAAAAAAAAGCACATTTCACCATCAACAGAGTTACAGTTTTAAACAAATAATGGAAATTATTAATGAAACATGCAATGTTCTTGCAATATTAGAGGCAGTCTGGAGAAGTTTTTGCAGGCAGAACTAGCTGCTAATTTCTCAGCATGTTGTAAAGTGTTCACAAAGCGACGTACAGAATTTCACAGTAGAATAAAACAACATGTAGGGCCAAATTGTGCCACTTTGTGGATCCACTCTCATAAGTGTGAAATTTTTGCATATGTCTTTAGTACACAAGGGCAGTGTAAATGACATAAGCTGTTTTTGTCTTCCAGAATATATACAAGGTGTTGGCTGATTTGCTTGTGGGTGAACTTTTGTTTTGGCACATTCTACAACCTAAAGGAGATTGATGGTTTAGAAACCTGTATCATTATTTCTTTATTAATCACATAATTTTTTGACCATTTTCTTTGTTTTAATCATTCTGTCCTTCACTACATTAAAAAAAAAAAAAAAAATCCAAAAAATTCTGGTAATTTATTTCTAATGTTAAACTGTTAAATGAGTGGAAGAATGAAAGCTCATCCAGACGGTCATCATTTCCTTTAAAATAATAAAAGAGTGAAGATATTTTCTCAGTTTTGCTTTAACTAGTCATCAGAAAAGGAGATGATGGCATACTCAGCAGCTAACCTACTAATATTCCAGATGTTTCAGCTCAAAAATAAAGTGTCATGACAATACCACACCTTTAAAAAGAACAGTCATCACCATCACCAGAAAGGACAGGTATTTCAGGAATAAAAATTCCCATCTGGGGACTAGAGAAAGTAAAACAAGGAAGGAGACACAACTTCATACTTCCAGCATCGCTTCAGGAACTGACTGACAGCGAAATGCCAAAGTATTCAAGGATGGAAAATTTGAAGGTGTACCATCTGTGCAAAAACATAACACTTGGGCTACCAAATAAGTAAGATCTCTTCCAAACAGCCAATGCAGGAGAATCACAATTTTCCTTTCTGTTTTATTAAATCTTGATGTTTATCAGACTGGATGATGTTACCAGGGCCTTAACAGAAAACAGTCAAAAATTGTAGGCATACAGCCTCATTATGGACTCTCTTCCTTTGTCCTGAACCACTCAAGCATTTTATTACCGTCAGCAGATTTTACATAAATATCTTTTGTGCTAGCACTTAAAAGAAAAAAAAAAAAAAAAAAAAACCAAAAACACAAAGCCTATCAATTTTACTAGTAATTAGTTTTTTCACATCTGTCTAACAGCAGATAAAATGCCCAAATCTATACTCATGTACCTGCTTTTGTGAACTATCCTAATAATCTAAAACTTCACAGCTCTTGTTAAGGTCTGCCTGGATTTTTTCTGTATTTTTCCTAATGATTCCTATCAAAACATGGATATCATCAAACCAATATTGCTTGATTTCTACAGTTCATGGGAAAAGATTTGTATTTTTACTAGAAAGGTTGTTAAAAAGGGACACATAGTTCCCAACACTTCAATGAATTTTAACAAATCATTTGACAGGTCAGTTTTGGACTAGCATAAAGTTTTTCTTATTTGTTCTTTTCAAGGACTCTGGACAATTTTGGTTTTTCTATGGTAAATAGGACTGTGCTTCCTCTCAGCATGACTGTATGCATTTGAGCAGACAGACCTTTCTTGGTTTTACTTGCACGAGTAGTTATGAATAGCACCTACTTTGTTTATAGCCTACTGACATCTTTGTAGCTGAAGTGGGAACAGCTGGGTCTTTTTTACCTTCAGTAAAGCCACTATGTATCAGTGGTTGGATACTCCTATAGAAGAATTTCCAAATGAGCTAATTACTCCTTTCAGGGCATCAATGGGAAGTCATTGCTTCTGAAAATTTTATAACTGTTTATTTCCTTTTCTTCTCTTATCTGAACATCAAATGCTCCCTGAACTTGAAACAACCCAAGCTGCTCATTCTCCCTAGAAAGTCACTGAAGAGATTCAAAGCTGTTCATGTTGAAAGGCTCCCTTTCTGTCTATCCTGTACCCCAGGAAAAAGAGCCTGGTGATCAATACATTGCCTAAAAAGTCTAACAGAATTTTCACAATGTGGAGACATATTTGCTTAATTTCCTGGGGTTTGGGGGGTTGGGGTTTTTTCCCACTATGCTTTGTGGTTACTCAGTACCAGAGAATCTTCTTCTGCTACCATTAATAATCCAGACTGCACACACAATAGTACAGGTTAACGTGTTGTCATGGTTTAACCTCAGTTGGCAACTGAGCACCACACAGCCGCTCACTCACTCCCCCCCCCTCTGCCCAGTGGGATGGGGGAGAGAATTGGAAGAGCACAAGTGAGAAAAACTCGTGGGTTGAGATAAAAACAGTTTAATAATTGAAATAAAATGATAATATTATTAATAATACACAAAGCAAGTGATGCACAGTGCAATTGCTCACCACCCGCCGACCAATGCCCAGCCAGTCCCCAAGCAGCGGCCCCCCCTGGCCAGCTTTCCCCAGTTTATGTACTGAGCATGATGTCACATGGTATGGAATGTTCCCTTGGGCCAGTTTGGGTCAGCTGTCCTGGCTGTGCCCCCTCCCAGCTCCTTGTGCACCTCCAGCCTTCTCAGTCGGTAGAGCATGGGAAGCTGGAAAGTCCTTGCCTAGTGTAAGCACAACTTAGCAACAACTAAAACATCGGTGCATTATCAACTTTGTTCTCATCCTAAATCCAAAACACAGCACTGTACCAGCTACTAGGAAGAAAATTAACTCTATCCCTGCTGAAACCAGGACACATGTCTCTAGTTCAAATCACAACACTCAGCACTCCTACTGTTCCTACAGAAACAGACACAGATATACAGAATGCTTTCTATTTATATTCATGCAATACTCATTTAATGCTTTGTGAAGATACACACCTTCAGCAGCTTTATGCTTAGAGTAATTCCATAACTGTTAACTCCCTTGTTATACTCCTTACTGCACTTTAGGTAATTATGGTGGCACAAGAAAATTTGTGGCAATTTTCTGTAGCTCACCCCTCCCATATCTTTAGTTGATTCAGGATTATATTAGAATATACACGACAAAATATTCCTAATCCCTTGGACGGACGCCTTTTAGATATTCTTAATAAGAGTGTATTCTCTTCTAGGAGAGTACCCTTTCATGAGACCTTGAAATGAACAAACCTATTTCACAGCAGAACTTCGTCCATTCTTCTTTGTTCATCAGGACCTCATCTCCCTATAACCCTCCTTTGCAAGATAACAAAAGACAACTGCAACAAGTCAACAGAGTTGATAATAAATATTCAGTCACTCAGGGAGGAGTGAGGGAGGAGCTGCGGAAGGGAGTTATAAATCCATTTTGTGCCTACTCCTGACCTCTGACCCGATAAATCCAGGAGAGACACAACTAATGTTTAGAACTCTTGTTGGAAAAGCTTATTTGCTTTCTTGGCTTGCTCCATATCTATAGGATTTCCTGATTTAGCAGACATCCTCAGGGAACTTTGATGCACAAATTTAGAAAAGATGTCTGCTCCTGCTAAGACCATTAGAATAGACTGTATGCTAAGCATCTAGGGAGGGCTGAATAGATTTAAAAGCTGAGAAAAACTTTAGCAACACTTTGACAGATTACCTCCAGCCATAAAAACAACGAGGTAAAAATTAACCTATTTACAATTCTGTTCAGGTATAATAGTCTTATTTCAGTTAAATCACAGGAAACTATATAAAAATGAGGTAATATAGGAAGTCAGGTACAATGTTAGCTGTAGAATCTGATGTGACTCCATATCACTTAATAGGATTTGATTCACCTTCATTTGCATAAAAGACGAGTCACTTGAATTCTACTTATAACAAAATATGCACTGGTAGAAATTGGTATAGATCCTTTTTGTCTCTAGGTGAGGTAACAAGATATCGGACCTATGTCTACCTGGAATCTACTCATGCATTTCTCCCTAGAATCTAAAGTATAGATATGTCTTACAAACACCGACAAACTTAGTTCTTCATAATAATGGAGCAAAATAATTTCAGGGAAATTTATCTAATTTCTCTGAAGACTGTTGACCTAACAGTCATGAAAACAATATACTGGGAACATCAAGATCCAACTTAACATCTCTTCAACAGGCTGAGTATTGGTGCGTAATTTTAATGTGAACAAAAGAACAGGGTTAAATGGATACAGTTGGTGGGGGGGTGCTTTCATCTGAGTTAATGTTTAAATATGCTCTGGGTAATCAAAGATTTCTCTGCCTGGAAGACTCCATAATCTAATTCATGATAAAATGAGATGTAACATTGTACCTCATATTGAATTACTAGCTTGACTGAATAGGAAGCAGGCATCAAATCTAAAAATGCATTAACTTTAGTACTTTACAACATGGTGAATTCCTTCATTGTGTTGATATATAAAACATCTATATAACTAGACAAAAGCAAACCAAAAAAATCCCCAAATTTTTTTCATAGTTTCTTTTTTCTTAATATAACATGTCCTGCTTTTTGAAGTTGTTTATATTATTGATAGTTTCACAAGAGTATTTATCTTCTGTGAATGATCAGCTTATCGTACCTTATGTTTCCATAGCTTGATACAGAGAATGTTTTATTCTGCTAATGAGCAGCAAAACCAGAAGAAGCTATGTCTGATCTATAGGCCAATTTGAAAAATGTTGACGCAGTTAGCATTGATATAACTGAAATTGTACACTGTAGTTTTTAGTTCAGCATTACTTTTTAACACTGGTTAAAACTAAATGAACATCAGATGCATATTTCTAGGTTATAATAACTAGAGTTCTGTTCCCTGGACCAAAATAAGTTTCACTTTTCAAGATTTTTAATGTTTTTATGATTAATTTTGAAATTGAAATTCTCTGGAGCTCTGGGGATTTGAAGAGAATAGTAAAATGTCCTAATTCAACTAATAGTTAATGAACTTATATGTAAACTGCTATTGTTAAAAAAAGAGGTTTTTAATCATTATGAAACAAAAATACTTCCAAATAATAGTAATTTTAGAAACATACATGGAAACCTTTATGTTCTTGAATAAAAAAATATTCAAGAACTAGCAGGTAGGCATTCCCTTTGGACATAAAAATGGGTTTCTTTGGAGGAGGAGGTCAAAGATTATACTAATGTTTAGCAATTAAGTTTTGGGGACTTAAAATTCAAACCTTATTCACTTATCTTCCATAAGAAATTATCTAAAATGCTTCCACTTCAATTTTCACTCCTTGTCCCATGCATGGAGATGTTTTCCAAAGAGGTTACCCGGTATTGGATGAATAGTTTCTTAATTAAATTTTTGTTTAGCTGCCAGCTGTCAGCTGTGGTTATCCTATTTCAGGATTGATGTTGAGGTTATAGACCATACAAGAAACATTCTGTCTGGTAGTGTTATAAAACTACCAATGTCAAAGGTATCACACTTGTAAAGCACAGAATCACAGAATGGTTAAGGTTGGAAGGGACCTCTGGGGTTATCTTGTCCAACCTCCCTGCTCAAGCAGGGTCATCTACAGAAAGTTGCCAAGGACCATGTCCAGACAGCCTTTGGATATCTCCAAGGAGGGAGATTCCACAACCTCTCTGGGCACGCTGTGCCAGTGCTCAGTCACCCTCACAGTGAAAAAGTGTTTCCTGACATTCAGACGGAAGCTCCTGTGTTTCAGTTTGTGCCTATTGCCTCTTGTCCTGTCACTGGGCACCACTGAATGTTTCTTTAATATCTCCAAAGATGGAGACTCCACAACATTCCTGGGCAACCCATTCAGGTGCTCAGTCATCCCACAGTAAAAAAAAGCTTTGCTTATGTTCAGATGGACTCTCCTGTGTTTCAGTCTGTGCCCATTGCCTCTTGTCCTGTCATTGGACACCATTGAGAAGATCGTGGCTCTATTTTCTTTACACCCTCCCTTCAGGTATTTGCACACGTTGAAGAGATTACCCTGAACCTTCCCTTCTCCAGGCTGAACAGTCCCTGTTCTCTCAGCCTTTCCCCATAGGAGTGTTTCTCCACCCCCTAAATCATCTTTGTGGACGTTTTTTGAACTCTCTCCAGTATGTCCATATCTCTTTGATACTGGGGAGCCTAAAAGTGGACGCAATACTCCAGGAGTGGCCTCACCAATTCTGAATAAAAGGGAAGGATCACCTCTCTCGATCTGCTGACAACACTCCTCCTGCTGCAGCCTAGGAAGCCTTCTTTGTGTGAAGGGCACATTGCTGGATCATGTTCAACTTGGATCCCCCCATATCCTTCTCTGCAAAGCCATTTCCCAGATGGATGACCCCCAGACTGAGGTTATTCCTTCCCAGGTGCCAGTCTTTCACAGAATCATAGAATCATTAAGGTTGGAAAAGACCTCTAAGATCATCGAGTCCAACCGTCAACCCAACACCACCATGCACACTAAACCATGTCCCTAAGTGCCGCATCTACACGTCTTTTAAAGACCTCCAGGGATGAGGACTCAACCACTTCCCTGGGCAGCCTCTTCCAATGTTTCACCACTCTTTTGGTAAAGAAATTTTTCCTCACGTCCAGTCTAAATCTCCCCTGGCACAACTTGAGGCCATTTCCTCTCGTCCTATTGCTAGTTACTTGGGAGAAGAGACCGACCCCCACCTCGCTACAACCTCCTTTCAGGTAGCTGTAGAGAGCGATGAGGTCTCCCCTCAGCCTCCTTTTCTCCAGGCTAAACAACCCCAGTTCCCTCAGCCGCCCCTCATAAGACTTGTTCTCCAGACCCTTCACCAGCCTCGTTGCCCTTCTCTGGACATGCTCCAGCACCTCAACGACCTTCTTGTAGTGAGGGGCCCAAAACTGAACACAGTATTCAAGGTGCGGCCTCACCAGTGCCAAGTACAGGGGCACAATCACTTCCCTACTCCTGCTGGCAATGCCAATTCTGATACAGGCCAGGATGCCATTGGCCTTCTTGGCCACCTGGGCACACTGCCGGCTCATGTTCAGCCGGCTGTCAACCAGCACCCCCAGCTCCTTTTCCGACAGGCACTCTTCCCCAAGCCTGTAGCGCTGCATGGGGTTGTTGTGGCCAAAGTGCAGGACCTGGCACTTGGCCTTGTTGAATCTCATACAGTTGGCCTGGGCCCATCCATCCAGCCTGTCCAGGTGCCTCTGCAGAGCCTTCCTACCCTCGAGCAAATCAACACTCCTGCCCAACTTGGTGTCATCTGCAAACTTACTGAGGGTGCACTCAATCCCCACATCCAGATCATTGATAAAGATGTTGAACAAGACCGGCCCCAAAACTGAGCCCTGGGGAACACTGCTTGTGACCGACCACCAACTGGATTTAACTTTTAGTTAAATAGTCTTTGCACTTTCTGAACTACATGAGGTTGCTGTCAGCACATTTCTCCAGCCTACTGAGGTCCCTCTGGATGGCAGCACAATTCTCTGGTGTTATCAGCCACTCCTCCCAGTTTTGTGTCATCAGCAAACTTGCTGAGGGTACATTCTGCCCCATCCTACAGATCATTCATGGAGACATTGAACAGGATTGGACCCCGTATTGCCCCCTGGTGTACATCGCTAGTTACCAGCCTCCAAGCAGATTTCGTTCCACTCACCACCACCCTCTAGGCTTGTTTATTCAGTCGGTTTTCAACCCACCTCACTGTCCACCTCCAGCCCACTTATCAACAGGTTGTCTGTGGGGATGTCATGGGAGGGTGACCAGTACCCCCTGCTCCTGACTCCTGGTAATAGTCATCATCATTCTGTCATGGATTCCTAAAAGAACCTGTCTGTCCCCTTACTGTCGGGTGACAAAGACCGTGTCAAAAGCCATGCTGAAGTCTAGGCAGATAATATCCACTGCTCTCCTCTCATCTACCAAGCCTGTCATTTCACCATAGAAGGTTATGAGGTTGGTCAAGCATGACTCCCCCTTGGTGAACCCATGCTGACTGCTCCTGGTGATTTTCTTGTTGGTCAATTGCCTGGAAATGGTTTCCAGGATTAGCTGCTCCATCACCTTCCCAGGGATGGAGGTGAGGCCTAACAGGCCTGTAGTTCCCTGGGTCCTCCTTCTTGCCTTTCTTGAAGATAGGAGTGACATTTGCTTTCTTACAGTCCTCAGGCACCTCTCCTGAGGTGACCTCCTAGTCACCATGATCTTTTGAAGATAATCAAGAATGGCTTTCTAATGACATCAGGAAGTTCCCTCAGCACTCATGGGTGCAACTGATCAAGGCCCATGGACTTATGCATGTCCACGTTGCTTAAGTATTCCCTAGCTTGATCCTTTTCCACCAATGGTAACACCTTCGCTACTCCAGATCTTGCCTCTGTTTTCAGGTATCTGGGATTTCTGAAGGCAAATCTTGCTAGTAAAGACAGAAGCAAAAGAAGACGTTCAGTACCTCAGCCTATTCCATGTCCTGTTTCACCAAGGTCCCCACCTCATTCAGCAGTGGGACCATATTTTCTCTGGTCATCCTTTTGCTGCTGATGTAGTTAAAGCCCTTCTTGTTGCCTTTGACATCCCTCACCAGATTCTATTCCTGGGCTTTGATTTTCCTACCTGCATCTCTCCATGCTTAGACAGTGTCTCCGTATTCCTCCCAGGTGACCTGTCCCTGTTTCCACCTTTCATACACTCCCTTTTTATGTCTGAGTTTTGCCAAGGGTGCCTTGTTCTTCCATGCAGTCCCCCTGACATTTTTTGCCTGACTTCCTGCTTGTTGGGATGGACTGTTCTTGAGCTTGCAGGACATGAGCCTTGACCATCAACCATGTTTCTTGGGGTCGTCTTCCAACAAAGGCTTTATCCAACAGGACTATTTCAAGCAGAGCCTTGAAGAGGCCAATGCCTGCTCTCTTGAAGTCCAGGGTTGTTACCTTTCTTTTTGCCCTGCTCCTTCCTCTCAGGATCTTGAACTCCTCCATCTCATAGTAATGGCAGTCAAGGCTGCCTTTGGCTTTCACATTCCCAACAAGCCTTTCCTTGTGTGTGAGTATGAGGTCCAGCAGAGCACCTCTCCACTTTGATTCCTTTGTCACTTGGGTCAGGAAGTTGACACTGAAGATCTCCAGGAACGTCCTGGACTGTTTATGCCCTGCTGTGCTGTCCCTGTTCCAGCAGATATCAGGGCAGTTGAAGTCCCCCATGAGGACCAGGACCTGCAAATATAAGGATCCTTCCAGCTGTCTGTAGAAGGCCTCATCTATTTGTTCTTCCTGATCAGGTGGTCTACAGTAGACATCCATTATTATGTCACCCACAATGGTCTGCTTTTTAATCCTTACCGAAAAGCTCTCAGCTGGTTAATCACCCATCTCCAGGCAGAGCTCCATGTATTTCAGCGGCTCTCTCACATAAAGGCCAACTCTACCTCCTCATCTTCCTGCTCTGTCCTTCCTAAAATGCCTGTATCCCTCCATTGCAGCACTCCAATCATGTGAGCCATTCCACTGCATCACCATGATTCCAGCAGGATCAAAATCCTGCAACTCTACACAGATCACTAATTTCCCATGTTCCTTCCCCATGCTGCACACATTGGTGTATGGGCACTTCAGAGAGGCACCCCAGCATGCTGACTTCCCAGAAAGTGCTTAGTGGGGAAAAAATATATTGTGTGATTTTGAACAGTGTTTTAAAAGTGAGTCATGACATACACAATATGTTTCAGACAATTTTCCCAAAGTTCTTTTGAAATAAACACAATTTTAATTGGGTTTACATAAAACATAAGAACTGATTATCGTTATTTCCAGATCACTTCAAAATTTCTTATTGTATTCATATTTCAATTTCAGAAAGAACAGAAATTCTATATGTGAACCAAAAAGAGCTACCTTTTACTGGCAGAATTCAAATATTTACTGAGCCAAGTCACCATATTAGTAGTTCCAATTTATATTCCAATAGATTAATTTCTTTGTTACTAATTTTTTAATAAACATTGATTCCAACTTTTCTCTTTGATTCCCGTAAGTCAGATAGCAATGTTATTTGTATAATAAACATTATATTCCTAATTTCTTTTGTCTCATGGAGACTTTCTGTGGAAAACATACATTAGTTACTCCTCATCATACATCAGCACTGAAGGCTAAGCTCTGGATACAAGCCACAAATAACCTGTAGTCCTTACATGAGCAAAACTTCCACTTAGGCCAGGAGAGTTTTGCATACGGAGTGAAGATCAAAGCCTTATAAGCAGCAGAAGGAATATTTTCTGTCTGCTTGGATCTTGGAGGTAATAATTTTACCTGCCAACACTTTTTGGAATTTTTGCAAAGTAAGCCATGAGCGTGTACTGGAAGTAGTAAGACAATCCTGTCTCATATTGTAAGTGCTGAACTGGAGGCATAAAGTGAGATAAAACTTAACTTCAATATGTTTTTGTCAAATGCAAATGTTTCTACGAAACAGTAACCGAAAAGTCAGTTTTCCACAGTAGTCAGTTTCACATGAAACACACTGAGGCAACATTATTTTGAACCAATTTCTATGCTTAGCAAAAAGCACTTGAACATATAGAGGCCTATCCTATAGTTTGATATTTATTTTCATGCTATCTTGTTAGACTAACTAGTTCAGACTCTTTCTAGAATTTTAACAAGCGAGCAGCAGAATGATTAAGAATCGAGAGCTGATGACAACAAACTGGGTGGTGAGGCAAACATGTCAGAAGGGAGAGCCATCTTGTAGAGAGACCTGGACAGGCTGGAAGAGTGGGCTAGCAAGAACTGTGTGAAGTTTAACAAAGACAAACGCAAAGTTCTGGGATGACATAACCAAAGAACCCAGTACAGACTAGGAAATGTGTAGCTGTGGAGAAGCCTTACTGAAAGGGAGCTGGGGTCCTGGTGGACAACAAGCTGAATAGTAGTCAGCAGTGAACTGCAACGAAGGCAACTTGGATCCTGGGCTGCATCTAAAGGGGCATTACTAGCAGAGAGAGATGTGATCATCCCACTCCACTCAGCACTTGTCAGGCCGTGCCTGGAGTACTGTGTCCAATTGTGGTCCCCACAGTTCAAAAAAGATGCAGACAGACTGGAGAGGGTCCAAACGAGGGCCACGAAAATGATCAAAGGGTTGGAGTATCTGCCCTATGAGGAAAGACTGAAGGAGTTAGGTCTTTTCCCCCTGGAGAAGAGAAGGCTCAGGGGGTACCTCATCACAGTATTCCAGTACTTAAAGGGCGGCTACAAAAAGGACAGAGGCTCTCTCTTCATGAGGAGTCACATGGAGAAGAAAAGGGGCAACAGGTACAAGTCGCACTCCGAGAAGTTTCACTGCAACATAACAGAGAAATTTTTTACAGTGAGAAAAATCATTCACTAGAACAACCTCCCCAGGGATGTGGTAGAGTCCGCATCATTGGTGGTTTTCAAGATGCGATTGGACAGGATGCTCGATAATCTCCCTTTCCCACAAAAGGTTGAACCAGACAATCTTTTGAGGTCCCTTCCAACCTGGGCTGTTCTGTGATTCTGTGAATTTCTTAAAAATTAGAATTATGTAAAATCTAACATCTAATAGATGATGATGATGAGATTTATCACTTGTTAGGGAACAAATAAAAAAAGGGTATTTGTTCTCCAGTTTAAGTTACCATTTGCAAATCAGTTTGCTGTGTAACGTATGGTATACTCCAGCATAAGTGGAATGTAAAATAAAACAGGATTGTTTAATTCTCAGCTACCTGCAGCGAAGTTACATATGTTGCAGACTAACTGTGCTGTGTAACTGACTCAGTGTGTTACAACCTTTGGTCCGATAAAGATTATTGGTTCAGCTACAGCTTAGTACTTAGGTGTAGTGTTAAGCAAACATGCATAGCATGCACATCCCAACATTGAGTCCAAGCTAATAGTTCCTCTGTGACTTAGAACCCTGCAGGCAAGATATCCAAATGGATCAGAAAAGACAGAAGAGTATGACAGACCTATCACTGAACTGAGTTGATAATTCCTGAGCTGACTCTTGTACCATACTCCACACGTTTGTCATAATAGGAGAGGATTCCCCTCTCCCCTCTTTTTTTTTTTTCCTTCCATTATTCAGGGCATGAGATCCTGCTTGACTTCAGTCAAGGCAGTTTACAATATTTCATACTAAATCAGAAACAAATAAATCCATTCAGGGAAAATCTGACTTTTGTCTTCTATGATAGGTTGAATGTCCCAAGATACAAAGATACCTGAATCTAGTTTTCAATTTCTGATATTAGTCATTCTTGTCACGTTGTAAGAGATACCTTTAATCATGTTTGGTTTATGTAAAACAAGAGTTTGCATAGCTGATTTCTCAACAGGAACTGCAGTAAGAAATTAAAATAATGGGTCTTACAGCAGCAGACTGCTGTAATGACAGTAAGCTAATTTCCAAGGCTTGAGAATTTAAAAAATGTTTTGACAACTAGCAGTGAAAGCTTTCAAGCCAGTTCCACTTCTATAAAAAGTGTCACAATTTTTTATTGTGCATTCATAATCATAGACTTCTTCACATGAAGGGGAATTAGCAATCCTGATTTATTTTTCATTACAAAGAACTGTCAGGTTTTTAAAATGCTGTGCTTTAGTTCTATATTCACTTATGCTAAGCACAGTGAAGAGTTTATATTCAAATACTCCCATACTAAATAATAGGAAGGACTAGTAACATTTCTGAGCAAATTGCTACATACTTTATTCAGTGTGTACACAGGCATCCACATACCATATACAATCTGAGATACTGTAATTTTCATCAGGCAAATAGTCTGATTTCAAGGCCTACACCAAAAAGTTAAGGCTGATCTTAAGGTTATACTAAAGCTCAGACCTACTGATGATCCCTGCTATTAAGTTCTGCAGCTCAGCTCCTTGCAGGAATCCAGAACATTTCTGAGCAGTCATCCCACATTTCAAGGCATTAAGTCAACCTCATACCTGCAGTACATCCTCCTATGACCACCCTTACCTGCCTATATTTGGAACTCCGGTGCACATAAAATGCTTATTGATGGAAGTCAACTCACATTTCCTATTTCCTGACTTTCAACTCATTTGTTCCCCCACTTAGCGGTAGCTGAAGGAAATTCCTTAAAATTGGATATTCAGTTCTGCTTAGGAATAGCTAAGATTAACCCCAAGTTTCAGTATATTGCTCAGCTGCAGTCAATGGTTTTGAGGGTTTAGTTTTAGCAACTGCCTGCATCTATAAATACGTTTGGTGCTAGAATGTGTCAAGCCAGATCTTCTGTATATTGTAAGTTTGGGACCTTCTATTACAATTTCTCTAATGTGGAGAAACGTTATGTTCTGTTATGCTTCTGGAACATGATGTCTGAAGTATTGATCCACCCCACACTTCTTAATGCCACAAAAAATGTACTCCTTCAAATACAAAACGTATTTTGTCAAAACCCTGCAGAGATGTGCTGATGTCTTAAATCAACTCCTCTTCCCCTCAAGCTGAGAATCAAAAAATTTTGGTCTATCTTCAGTTACCAACAATCATCCCAAATTTTTTGGTTTTCAATTTAATAAAATGAATTAGAGGTTTCTCATTCTTATTTACATACTGAAATCAAAGCATACCTCAGACATAACTGTAATTCATATATACATAAGCGATGTAGTTGACAATAGATAGATTGTTTTTGGAAATTGGGCCACAGATGTTATGCAACTTGACTACTAAGAAGCATATCTGAATGAAACTTTTATGTTTAAACAGGGTATACAATAGTTTACTGATGACATACACAATGATGGCACCCAACATGGAAATAATATTGTGATTTAGTTCTATCTGTTTAAGGCTACAGTAATCAGAACAGAATCAATAGAATCCGGCTAGTATGAGATCATGTTTCCCCACTAATAGATGTCTAAGTAAGTGCTTACATACAAAAGTGAAAATTGCAAGAATGATTCATCTGAAATTCTTATTGGCACTTTTTCTAGTCATTTATGACAAACTGTGTGCACATCTAAATTACACTTTCATATCAAATGATGCAAAGCTGTAGAGCAATATAAGCCATTTTTAAATATAACCACTTGAAGTCTTTATGTACCTCGCAGCTACTATTTTTGAGAATATTTCCAGACAACTTAAAAAATTCTGTTATCTTCCCCAATTTATATGACTAGTTTGCTCTAAGAAAAAGGACATTCAGGTATTAATCTGAAAACTTGCTATGATCTGTCAATATATGCTACAGCCAGGGGTTACATTTGATGAGATTTTCTTTGTGAAAGGAAAATAAAAACAAATTGTTAACAAAAATAAAATTCAGAAAGCATTTGTGAAGAAGGGGTCAATGTCTAAAACTTGAAGAATTTATTAATAAGTACCATGGAAATTATTTCAGTTTTATTATCATCAGTATTAAAGTTGAATTTGAAAAAAAAAAAGGGGGGGGGGAGTCAATATTCTGGTAGGTCTTGCTGAAAAGCTGGTTGAAGTGGAATATGTATGAACTCAGGAATATAGCTCTTATTGACTGTGATAGCTAATGTCAAAATTAATTGGACATTCTGGAACAATACCAAAACCAAATGGAGAAATAAATTAGGAGAAAAAACGTGAACTGGAACAAAACAGCTTAGGCCTGCAATGGATTTTGGGTCATAGAGTCAGTCCCCTAGAATCAAAAGCAACCACAAAATATAATAACTCAGAAAATGATTGTCATCTTAACACAAAGCTGGGTTTTGGATTGCACTATGTTTTATCAAGCTTCTTTTTATTTCTAGGCAAAATCTATTAATGGACAATATTTTTGTTCTTACACTAATAGTGTCTTGTTGTTTAAATAGCTTTTTTCTCCATTTAATATCTACAAGCACTTCACCCTTTCTCTCTAGTCCTCCACTCTCTCTCTCCCATACCTAGAAAGAAATTATGTCCTCTTTCAGTTTTTGTTTTATAGTGCTAACTCGGTACGATTTTCTATTTTCTCTTTTAAAATGAGCAAAGCTAACAGTCTTTGTCTGTATCCATTCTATTTTAAATTCTTAATTTTTGATATGATATACATTTAATTTTCATATAAGTTTTTCTCACAGATTGTGTTTTCCTAGGGAGGGATACTAGGGATTCCTAGGGATAATCAGTAATTCAGCAGTACTGCCAATATGAAGCATTTTATCAATTATTTTACCTGGTTTATTTTATAAAATGTGAGAATACTTTTATATTTATATGATTATTTACTATTCTGTCAAGGATTTTTTAGTTTAGAGTAAATAGTAATAACTTTGTAAACCACATTTTATGCAATGTCTGATTTAAATTACTGTTTTTCATGATTATTTTCACAAATATATTTTACATTTCAATGTTATTATTAGGCATAATTGATATTAATGCTTTCTTGGAAGCATTTTCACAGAACATAAATATTATTTCACAGTTATTTTTTTATGAACTGAGCACTAAGGAATAGAAAGTGTAAAAATCAATCTACCCACCTACCAAACATAGCTATCACTGAACAGAGCTATTAGTGGCTTGACTTAATGAAAGCAAATTGCTCAAGACAGTCTGAAAGTCTATTTTTCATGCAGAGTTCCCTTTCATATTATGCACCATGCTGAAACATAATTGAAGATGATGAAATTGCATTAATTTGGAATGAGAGATTTAGAGCAGAACAGAATTAGAATAGAATGGAATGGAATGGAATGGAATGGAATAGAATAGAATAGAATAGAATAGAATAGAATAGAATAGAATAGAATAGAATAGAATAGAATAGAATAGAATAGAATATTTCATTTCAGTTGGAAGGGACCTAGAACAATCACCTAGTCCAACTGTCTGACCACTTCAGGGCTGACCAAAAGTTAAAGCACATTATTAAGGGCATTGCCCAAATGCCTCTTAAACACTGACAGGCTTGGGGCATCGACCATCTCTCAAGGAAGCCTCCTCCAGTGTTTGACCACCCTCTTGGTAAAGAAATGCTTCCTAATGTCCAGTCTAAACCTCCCCTGGTGCAGCTTTGACCCATTCCCACACGTCCTATCACTGGATACCAGGGAGAAGAGATCAGCACCTCCCTCTCCACTTCCCCTCCTCAGGAAGCTGTAGAGAGCAATGAGGTCACCCCTCAGCCTCCTTTTCTCCAAAGTAGACAGACCCAAAGTAGTCAATGACTACTACTACAATGCATGAGAGTTGCTACACATGATTTTGTTGCATTTCATATTTTTTCCTCCATAAAGTCTTTGAGATGGTTTATTTCAAAGAGTTCAAAAGTTGAATAACTTCAACCAGAGGATTTTAGCCACTGGCTTGCTGAAAATATTTCTTTAAACTCAGTATTTGGTATCTTTTTCAGAAGTATATTCAGGAATGAATATATATTTTAAGTAATGTGTTATTCTTAAATGTCTCTTTCCAGTACTCTAGGTGAGAAGTGAAGGTACAAAAAGCATCATTCAGTAGAACTGTTTGATGAAATTACTACCTTTTTGGTCATATGGACAGGAAGAATTTGATAATTACTTTAAAAGGAAAAAAAAAAATTCCTTGTAATAAGACCACAAACCAACTTCCTGCCCTGACTGAGCCAGTGCAAGTGCCTGACGTCCAATCACACGGCATCAGGCAGAGCAAGGTTCTGCCTTTAGATCTCCCATCTTGCTAATTACTAGGCTTTACTAGAGTCTTGACCTCAGTGTCCTTTCTTTTTCCTGCCCAATTTACCTGAGTTTCAAGAGAATTAAATTTAAAAATATTCTAGCTGGATTTATTGGGTAATATTACTCTGTTAAACAATACAAGAGTTAGCCTCATTCTCTTCATAATTTGGTCTCCCAAAAATGCTCAAAGAGTTTTGCTTATGAGGCAAAAGTCCTGAAAACTCAAAAGTTTCCATGACGGAGGAAACTTATCCTCCAGAGAGCTCTTTTTATAGGATACAGAAGCCATAAAATCAGACCCAACATTAAAATATGCGTTTAAAGCAGAAAAAAAAAAATCCTGTTAAGAATAGCTCTTAATTATGATAAAAACGCCACATGCTTTGAAGACCCTTATAACTGATCTAACCTTTAAAAAACAGCACTGATTTATCTCTCCACCATCACATTTTAATAATGCATCTCTCTGATAAATGAGCATCTTTTTTAAAAGATACACAAAGGGCCATACTGTGCTTACCTTACGTGACTACCACCATTGATTTAATGACATTACTTACAGAAATAAAATGAATGGAACTGCAGTTTTCATATATAAATGCTGAGTATTTATTTTTTAGAACTAGAACTGGCTTAAGATGCTCTATAATGATGGGAAAATATATATATATTCAAAGTAACAGTACTGACCTACTATCTGCACTTTTCTCAAACTATTTTGAGCACCTTCTGCACATTTACATTTTATAAGCAGGAAAGAAACATTTCTCTACATTGCTTTACGAAAAATAGGGCTGACTTTGGTTTCTGTCTGTCTAGAAGCATGCTTCACTGAATAAAACTTCAAAGTCTAATTATTCACAGCCTGTCTTTTGGCTTGTGGCAAGGACATGGCTTAGGTCAAACTCTTATAGTATCAGTGGGTTTTTTGGGGGCTTATTAGTAAAGCAGTATCAAGAACATATAGTTTAAAAAACAAGGTTAGAAGCAGTTCATCCTCTTGTAAAGCTCAGAAATCCCTACACAGGCCTTACACATACATAGGGATCAGTTATGCACAAAGCCATACTAAGCAGAAGAAGCAAGGTGATGTTTCCCTGGGTAACAATACTTAGATGTTCCTTCTGAAAGTTTGCATGCATTCAAATTATTTTCTATGAAAAAAATATTGTACTGAAGAATGTATCTTTATCAAGCACACTAATCTTTTGGTGATTCCTTTCACCATCTTTTAAATATTCTTAACATTATTATGGCCTGCTTCATATTGTATTATGTCTTTCCAGTGCTAACCTGCAAGCTCAAGTCATTGAACTAAGTAAAACCTTTTAGATAGCAATGTGAATGGACTAAAATCCAGTTTGATAATCACTGTAATCAGAGAAGTCCCACTGAGGTCAAAGATAGCCCCCACACAGCATGGCAAAGGAATAGAAGAGACTATCAGAAGTATCACAGCAGCAGGTGATTACCTTCAATTCAGGTGTTGATGAATTTCTTATCAACTAACACAAAGCCTAGACATAAATAGCATGATACAAAGAATAACCCTAAAGCTGATCCAGAATGAAATTCTGAATAAGATTTTAAAAAGCACATAAACCAAAAGCAAACTAGCAGCATAAATCCAATAAATGAAACAATGAAGAAAGTGTACAAAGGCAGCAAACAAAAATGCCTGATCCAGTAGTTGAAAACCCCTAGTCATAAAAACTCCACTGTATTTAAAAGTAGGTCATAATACACAAAAAGAGAAAAAAAACCCAAAACCTCAGTACTAGAAAAAGGAAATCTTTATATATATTCAGCTTATTATGCACAGATTACATAATGTTATAAAAGGTGAAGGAAATAAAATGAGTATTTCAGAAGAAAATATTCTTTAAAGGTAGTAATATAAAATAAACATCAATAAAGAGCTGCAGTGGGTCTGCAGTTATTGGTGTCCATTTTTCCTCATTTGGGCACTAAACTATTACAAGGCAACAAATCAGCTGAAATAATTCTACTTGTCTCTACAAGCAAAGGATTGATTTGATCTAAATCAGGGAATAATGCGAGATGAAGTGGTTCGAACAATTATCAATGAGAAGAAACAGGCATTCACATTGCAAATCTTATACAAAATGCAATATTCATATAGATTATACAATTCTGAAATAAAAGGTATACACACTTTCTCTCCCTTAACAAGGAAAGGAGAAATCTGTAGATTTTCCAAAGATGAAAGACAATTCAGGAAGATGCAGACAGTTCAAAAAGAAAAAGATAAGATAGGTATTTCAAGAATACTTGATCTACTGTCAAAATAAAGACAGGCATGAAATAAAGAGGTACAAAATAAGATTATGGAATATGTTACCAAAGCAATAAAAAATTAAGATGAAAGAATATTAAAAAAGGCACAGGCTGTTCCTAGAAAAAGGAAAAAAAAAGGTGTTGCATTCTACTTTTAAACTCAAAAAGCAGGGAAAAGGTGATGGGCAATTTGTCCTCATACTGCAGCCTAGTTCGAAATCTCTGTGGGAAGAGACCCTTTCATAGAGACCTCCTGCTCATTCAGGTTTTTCAATCTTTTTTTTTATTCTTAGTTTTTATATTTTCTTAATCCAAATGTCTCCTCTAGAATTTTTTTTTTTTTTTAAATTTATCATTGTATTTAGAACCATTCCCTTTTTGTCATGCTTGTTGCAGATGTGTCAGTCTTTATTTTTCCCTGAAATTACTCTAACTAGTCATATTGCACAGTTTTAAGAATGCTTAATGTCCTGCCAGTTGCAGCTGGGGAATGACAGTGACATGCTTCTTTTGTTAAAATTAAAAAGGAAACCTTGTCAGGTTGGTATTCTAGTGCCATGGGAAACTCAGTCTCATTTGAGTCATCTTTCATACCAGAGATAATGCTGGAAGACTGTATGCATCTTTTCTTAATTAAAAGGTAATACAAATGCAGAAACAGATATTTTTTCAAATCTATACTTTTCACAATTCTGCACGTTTTCCTTATTGGACACTGTTAGTGCAAGTTATTACAGAAAAACAGATACATATGAGGAAAACATTTATTTCCAAGTAATTGCCAGCCTAAATCTTGCAAAAAAAAATGGGTTTTTTTTGTTATATCCTGTTTCTGCTCTCTCAGAGCTGTGAAGAGAGGCCATAACTTGGCAGCAAATAACCTGCAAAGAGCTCCATTTTTCAGTGAAGATTCCATGTGAAAGTGCATGTCACAGTCAGGTCTTCCATACCTGGCCACAAGTACAACAGAAGCAAAAGGCTGTCAGTAACTGGGAGGCAGGCTGGAAAAGTAAATCCAATCTATCTGAACCTGTAGCAACAGAAAATCTATTAAACATACCCCAAGAGGCGTGACTTTGAGCACCTTTGCAGCAGATAGAACAGGTTGAGCTTGGAATAACCATAAGAAACAGCCAGCTAAAACCAGGTCCATAGCATCTATCAGGTAACTTCTCTGCAGTCAGTGCTATTCACATGATAGTCTGTAGGTGCAGAGAAATTATACTGGGAAATAAAGGAGGAGGAGGAAAACATACATCTGTTTTGTTTTAAATCAGAATTGAGGAATGGTGGGGAGGAAAATTGTACTGGCTACCAGAAAATTAAGCTCAAATTATTGTGCAAAAAGATTGTACTGTTCTAGGAAACATTAAAATACGTCAGCAGTCCAATGCTCATCTAATAAGGACAAGGGTAATTGGCCACCACCTGGTTCACATGAATAATCCTATTGATTTCAGTAGAATTACTTGCATGAATAAGCCAATTATAATTTTGCTTTTACTGAGCATTCGCATATCATCCCTCTTGAGTCTCGTAATATTTTCTGAAGCTCTTAAAATTTGTCTACAATTATTCCTTTTTAATATTATCTCAAGGTCCATATTCTCTACCTTCAGGATACCTGTATCTTTTTCCTTCAACTATGTTAATAACCTCTGATAAAAGGATAGCTGTACGCTGAATAATGCATGCATGAATAGCAAGACAGTAAAGTTATTAATACAGAATACTAAAAATGTTATCTTACTGCTTAGGATAACACCCTTTTGTTGTTAAACACATCAGTTCTATGTCCTATCATTATGACTCAGTCAGTTTGCAGTACATAAAATCTTGCTGTTATTTTACTCACTCTGATTTTGTCATTTTCTTCCTATTGATTCTAGCGCTGCTTATTCAAGTCATAACACAAGTTATTTCTTTTATTTAAAAATACTAATGTAGTACATAATTTATTCAAAAAATGTCTTCTTTTGTCAGTCTCCAGATGACTTTCCCAGAATTTTTTAAAAATGTCCAGTAAGACATATAATACAAAAATGGGACTCTCATGCTGTGCTGCATTACGTATACAGTTATGCCAAATGATTTTATCAGAAATAATTATTACAATAACTACCAAAGGTGCAATGATTAGCCACTTACTGTAAAGTGTTACCAACTTTTCATTCAATATTACAAAATTGCATTGTTATGTCTGCAATGTAAAATTTACATTATTACATTCTTGAACTAGATTCACAACACTGTGGCTGTGCAGATGCTGATATGCATTCTTTGCACAGCACTTAGCAGGGAAGGAAGAAGGGTCACCGCAATTCATTTTTAAAGTTTGGACATTTCTGCTCTTGTTTGCAGACTTGTTAGCCACTGTACATAGGAAAGTAGATAATTCTGAATCAGGGTGAACTGGTGGAGAAAGAGTGTGCTTGGTGAAGAAGGTGGGGAGTTTTTTCATAAGCCAAACCCCTACTATTATGTGAAGACTTCGCTTGACACACAAACTAACTGCCACAGTCCTACATTGTCATTAATTTTATTCAGAGACTATTATACAGTATTAAATTACATTAACATGATTGCAAGCTTAAAGCCTGATTTATTATAAACATATTATTAAGATTACATTGCCTTATTTTTCTTTGCAATGTATCAGCATTTATTTTATGCAAGTGGAGGTATTCACTTCTAGGCATTAGGGATGATTTATTGGCAGCCAGAACTTCATAGCAGAACCTTCTTCTTTTACAGTTCTTCCCTGAAAAGAACAGCAAAAGCACTGATAACAAAGTACTGTGTAGGCCTGCATTTTGGGGTCTGGAATTAAAAATCTAAAACAGACCTCCATAGCTGATGTATCTTATGTTCTTGGGTGGACAGGTAACAAAAATCAGCTATAGTATCCAGCACATGGAAGATTCCTAGACAGTTAGGTTTTAACTGCACCTATGCAAGGAAGCACTGTCTGATTTTGACCAGGTTGCACCTGTCCTGCAGATAAAACAAGAATATCACTTCACAGTTGTACTTTCTAAACAGTGCTCACTATCATTCAATCCATTTGTGTTCATATGAACACATACATAACCAATCACTAACTAAAACTGAAAAAACCTGAGTCCATTAAAGTTAACAGGCATTTCTGAGATCAGCTTTAGCAGACCTAGGATTTTACCTAAGAAGATAATCTCCTTAAGCTGGAAAGAGAAAAACAAGGGGAAAAAAATCGCGTAGGATATTCCAGAGTGTTTTGCCTACACAACATGAACTTCCCAAGTGATGTGTTAATATTCTGAGATACACTGTAAACTTTGCATAGTAATGATATTGTTCAATTTAGGTTATACATTAGGTATGAATAAGAAATCAAGTAGTAACTATTTTTATCCCTCTTTCCTTATATGATTTTTAAAATGACAAATGGGGAAGAAACTTTTCCAAATAACTAAGCGTAAACACTGAAATCGGTAGTACAAAAAGAAGCCCGAAAATATCCTTTCCGTTTCAAAATGTAATACAACATAAATGGCCTCAGAGCTGGAATTTGGGCATCATAAATATTAGTGCGTATTAAAAGCATATGATAGCACAGAGAAATAGTTGTTATTTTTGTGCTTATTTTACTAAGGGTTCATGATGTTATTTTCTTTAGAAATATGCCCAGCAGTCCTGTGTATGCTAAACATAGGTGAGTTGTCAAACAGACAAAGAATCGGCAGGAATAGAAATACTGTTACAGAATTTGTTAGCGAGATTTATGCATCTCCCACACAGAGTTACACCTTTCCCCTTCAATGTCTAAATGAACCAGTGTATGAAAATTATATTCTGAACTTATTCTAGATAGCTCTCACAATTCACATTTGACTTCACTTTTGTACTAGAATTAATTGTGTTACAAGTGTGTCACATCACATACAATATTTTAAAAAGAAAATCAGGAGAACCTTAAAAGAAAGTTTTACATGATATATGCTTTATAAACAACTAAATAGAAACCAAACAGCCTTATTTGCTTTTAGAAAACAAAGCCTTTTTTCCTGTCATTATTCTTTCTCCTTTCAAGTAGCCCAAGACAGCCTCTTTCACTTCTTTTTCATTTATCCTTCCTACCAGTTTCCCTTCCCTCCACACTGAAAAATCTGCAAAGAAAATTAGCAAATCACTACCAGTACCACAATTAATTACAGGAAATAATACTCATAATGCTGTATATTTCCTCCTACTTTTAAAAAATAAATTAAGATAACAAAGTTTAACACTAGTCTAACACTAGACCACTGAGACCACATCTACATTACCAACTAGGCCAAAAAGCTCTGATCTATAGAGAGAAGCACTTGGTACTGAAGGTCTGGAAGTCACACTAGATGCATTTCAGGCATTTCGTTTGTCTGTTTTCACTTTGGATTAAGTACAGTTCTGGTGCCTGTCTTCCAGCATAGTATCATGTGGAAGGAATCCATTTTGTGCTTTCTAGTGCACCCTAATTCAAAGTGACCTAAACTGATCGGGACATTTGCTTCAGAAAGTGGACCTGTGATCAGAACAAAAGTGCTAACATAGACATATTCTTAATTCCTTTTATCTATAATTGAGCTGATCACCTGTATTCACCAAAAAACTAAAAAATACTACTGTTACTACTAGTTACTAACTACTAGTTACTTACTAGTGTTACTAACTAGTGGTTAAGTATTATCACTATTAACAATGTAAACACTGAATAACTTTTTTGGACACACCCACTGAATATATTCGGTTTTAAGATGATTTAACACAGATGTATTTTTCAAATAATTAAAAATAGAAGGCCTGAAAGGAATAAACAAGTAAATCAAAGCGTCCTTTTCCTCATTAACAAATCACAGTAGCATGTCCATAGATAAGAATTTTTGTGGTTTACTGTAAGTTTTTCCATTAAATCAATAACTTAAAGTATTATTTCAGCTCAGTAAAGCATTTTATTAACCATAAAATATTTTGAATGTTTTCACTACTAAAGAAAAAAAGTCATTTTAAAATGGAAAGTAATTTTTACTGAAGTACACAAATCATTCATTTTTGTGTCAAAAGAAAACATTTCACTTGATTTTTAGACTTGTGTTTGCACAAAACTGGGAAATTAATTCATGAGATGTTTTATTCAGACATGTCTATTTTTTTCCTGCAGAAAAAAAAATACAGCTCTAGTTTTAAAACCCATAAAAGGTTAAAAAAAAAAAATCAATCAAAGAAACATAGATGCACTCATGAACACATTAACAGATTACAGTGATCCTGGAACATCACAAAGTAAAAACAGTCATATAGAAAGCCTCTTCTTTACATAAAGGACGTGCCAGGTAGAAATCTAGCTGGAGAATGAAATAACATAAAGAATGAGGCACCATACCTGTCTATTCTTTTTTTTCTTAGATTCCTCTCAATCCATGTTATCAATGCAGTTTGCTGGCTAAACTGCTTATTGGCCTAACTTGGGCAGTCAGCAAATAAAAAAGCAAAAAAGGCTTAGAATAAAAGTGCTTCATCAGCTGCTTCTCCTGAAGATCCCTTATGGTCTGTCTTTTAACAATAGCAATATTCCATGCAATAATGTGAAAATCAACACATTCCATCTGAAAAAGGGATAGTCAACTTTGAGAATAATTCTTTTCATGATGTAGGGCATCAGTCACCCATTGATTGTACTGCCAAATAGCAACAAAAAGGAGTGGCTCACATCACCAATAAATAGCTATGCAATAATTTTGGCCCATGCCAAAGAAACACCAACACAACTGAAAAACTGTTATTTGGTATGTGAGCCACTAAAAACAGATCATTAAGGAATGAATAATCTGACAGGCCTGCATAAATAACTAAAACCATTAGCTGAAAAATACATACCCAACCTGAAATTTTCAAAGTTGTCTCTGAGATTTTAGCAGGAGCTAGGTATCCAGCCTTCATAGGCAGCTTTGAAAATTTTGCTCTTTGCTTTTCCTGGCTTTCCTATTTTTTAAGGAGGGAGAAATAACAACTCTCTTTCTTACCTTACCTGTTTTGTACCTTTAATACTTTGATGTCTGCTTTATGAAACAGAATGTATGCGATGTAAAAAGAAAAAGTACAGTGTGATAAATACACTTCTCTTCTAGGAAGCAAGGTTGTGTACTACTGCTCATTTGATCACAACACCAATAAAAGCACTTCTATTTCCTGTGTGCTGTGGAGGTGTTTTCAAGTCATGCATCGTTTTAAAATCCAATCAGTAAATCATAAAGCAAAGCACAGGAAATTAATACAGAGTACAATTCAGTGAAAGGACAGCTTTGGACAGCAGTTTTTATGTGAACTGACCAAGGCCAGATTCTTAGATCCCAATAAATTAAATTATCTTAGTCTTTATCACATTTGCCATCAAGGAAATTTTCCTTTATTAATATCAGTCAAGTCAGGCTTAACACTGTTTGTGGTCTATGTCAACAGATCAAAGCCACTTTTTTAACAGTTCTGTTCTCACTCATTACATGCAAATCAAGGAACTAATTTGATCCCAGCTAATCGGATCTTATCTAATTATCAGTTTAACGTGGCAATCAACATGGCAGACTTGGATTCCCTAGGAAGCAGGGAAGAATATCACCCGCCAAAAAGCTCTGCAGAATAAAGGAAGCAGACTTGAAATTCTGGAGGAAAAGTTCTGTGCCAGGAAGACAGTAACTGGCATAAGACATGCTTTTCAGCAGATGACCTTCTTAACTCTGGGATGAGATACGAAGAAAGAATCTAAGTACAGGGAAAGAGACGGGCTTCTCCCATCTCAGGGAAGAACCTCAGAAGTCTTGGAAGACTGTGAATAATCCTAAAATATCTTAATTTTCCTGAGAAAACTGACACTACACACATGAAAACAATAATTCAGTTCTGTCAATATCTGTTCATTTTTTGAAATCTCATTTAAACTGAGAAGTTACCCTTTTTCCTAATCCTTTGTAAGCCTCATTATATCCACACTCAACTTACCCCAAATAGCTGAGGTATCAATCCAGAGTGCCTTGCAGATTTAAGCACTGGTGAAGAATTTGTTAAAGCTATTTGATAAAGCTTTAGGTATCTAGATCTAGAGATAGATGGAGAGAGAAGCAGATGTTTTTGTCATTGGGGACAAAAGCTATTGACTGCAAATTCCTGATGGACTTGCCTTGAGCACAAGTAGCCACAGAAACAGAAAAAACTCTTTGTCCATCTCAGTCAAAGAAATCTTAAGATCATTTTAGGCGTTGTTCAAACACAGCAACCTTACTGATTATTTCTGAGAATCTTACTAGGATCATGTTCAAATTCTAGAATAATATAACTAATTTATGTAAGGAAGAATTAAAAGTGTGTGTATTGGGTTTGTGTGGCAAGGTTTTGGTAGCGGGGGAGCTACAGCGGTGGCTTCTGTGAGAAGATGCCAGAAGCTTCCCCCATGTCCGACAGAGCCAATGCCAGCTGGCTCCAAGATGGACCTGCCGCTGGCCAAGGTCAAGCCAATCAGCAACAGTGGTAGTGCCTCTGTGATAACATATTTAAGTAGGGGGAAAAAAATCCTGCGCAACAGCAACTGCAGCCAGAGAGAGGAGTGAGAATACGTGAGAGAAACAACTCTGCAGACACCAAGGTCAGAGAAGGAGGGGTAGGAAGTGTTCCAGGTGCCAGAGCAGAGATTCCCCTGCAGCCCATGGTGAAGACCATGGTGAGGAAGGCTGTCCCCCTGCAGCTCATGGAGGTTAACGGAGGAGCAGATATCCACCTGCAGCCCGTGGAGGACCCCACGTCAGAGCAGGTAGATGCCCAAAGGAGGCTGTGACCCATGGAGAGCTCACACTGGAGCAGGCCCCTGGCAGGACCTGGGACCCCATGGAGAGAGAAGCCCATGCTGGAGCAGGTTTGCTGGCAGGACTTGTCACCCCGTGAGGGACCCACGCTGGAGCAGTCTGTTCCTGAAGGACTGCACCCTGTGGAAAGGACCCACGCTGGAGCATTTCATGAAGAACTGTAGCCAATGGGAAGGACTCACATTGGAGAAGTTTGTGGAGGACTGTCTCCCGTGGGCGGGACCCCATGCTGGAGCAGGGGAAGAGTATGAGGAGTCCTCCCCCTGAGGAGGAAGGAGTGGCAGAGACAACATGTGATGATCTGACCACAACCTCCATTCCCCATCCCCCTGTGCAGCTTTTGGGGAGGAGGTAGAGAAAATCAGGAGTAAAGTTAAGCCTGGGAAGAAAGGAGAGGTGGGGGAATTTTTAATATTTGCCTTTATTTCTCATTATCCTACTCTGATTTGATTGGTAATAAATTAATTTCCCCAAGTCAAGTCTGTTTTGCCCCTGACGGTAATTGCTGAGTGATCTCCCTGTCCTTAACCCACAGGCCTTTCGTTATATTTTCTCCCGTCCACCTGAGGAGGGGGAGTAATAGAGCAGCTTCGGTGGGCATCTGGTGTCCAGACAGGGTCGACCCACCACAAGTGCGTGTACACTGAAAACAAGTTTCACAGAATTGTGCATATTAACAACAGCAACACCAAAGTTACAACTGAATTGTCACCATTAGCTTACCCAGCGGAGACAAACAACTGTCCTCAAAATCCAAGCCTTATAGAAGCATAGCAGACAGAACTAGAACTGTGAACTTATAAAGTGGAATAATATGCTTATGTCACTAACACTAACTGTCCCGTGTAAGCAGGGCATACTGCATCGTGGATGTGTTGCTACCACTCATGTAGCGTTTAGTTATTACATTCAAAATAATTTCTTGTCAATTATGTCTGTTCACAAAGAGTGCCTTTTTTTCTCCAATTATATGGAGTCTATGGAAGTAGCATGTTCTTCTAAGCTCCAGAATCACAAAGCAGTCTCCTTCACAAGCATGCTTTTTTAAGGAGTGTGACCAGAAAATTATTCTTTTTTATTTCTGAATTATACATATATCTGTCTTCCCACACCAGAGATTTGTATAATTTTAACATACTGAAATGCTGTCTTAAGCTGAAACAATCTGTGAATAAGGTTCATATTCACAAACTGAAAAAAAAAAAATCTCTAGTGGTAGTAAAGCTGAGAGATAGTAAGTAAATTAGGTATGAGGCTACTGCCATGTGCTGAAAAATAAATCAGTACAGAAAAACCTTTCTTTCATAGACCAAGAATAAGAAAATTTCAAAACATAGATATAACTGAAGTATTTAATATATCATACCATGCAGGTATACATTTAATTAATGTAATTTATTTGTAATTAATGAATTATTTTTTAATTTGTATTTAAGTCGTGTGTACCTTTAATTCATTATATCACACAAGTATACACTTAGTTATCTCACATAGCTTACCACACAAACATATGAAAAACATGATATTAAAGAAATATTTCACAAGTACCAACTCAAATAAAATATCTTCCTAATACTGCAAGACTTTTTTCTATTACGCGTCTCTAAGAAATTAAGTTTGTACATCATGTGTGCTCAGTGTGTGTTAATTACAGAAATAATAAATTCCTCTTTATAAAGGATGGGTAATCTCTTTCTATTTTAATGCAGCATACTCTCATGAATGATTGCTTTTCATGGTAGTTTTTAGATGTCTGACATCATGGCTGATATCTCTTATTACAATGCATTGGGCATAAATGAATGCTTGCTGCTCTTATGGTTTTCTGTTTCAACCATTTTTAGTATTATGTGCATATGTATAATACATTTCGCACACAATTTACCTATGTTGGGAAAGAGGCAGACGTTCGAATATGACACTATTATATTTCTCAGTGCAAAATTTCCTTCATCATGTAATTATGACTCTTTTTCCTATTCAATACTATTCAAAATTTTCCATAGGTAAATTGACATGTCAGTTTTTCCTGTGTCTAGGAGCACAAAACAGAAATATGAAGAAAAGTTGGGTTATGTATTTATTTAAATTTCAACCACGCTCTTCTGAATTGAATCTTTAGTCAGACAGCTTGTAAACAATGTCATTGCACCAACTTGTTTATATTTGTTGATAACACTAAACTAAACCAAATTTGCTTCAAAACAGCTGTGAAACACTCTAGAATAATCCTACCTCTTGTCAATTTTGTATTTTCATTGACACGAGTACTTTCCAAAGCACATTATCATACTTTCATCCAGCAAATAATGCCCCACACATACACTCTGTCCATTTTCAGACCACTACCTTCCAAATAGATGTTCCACTCTGTTTACAAGGGAACAAAGAAGGTAAAGCAAGTGTACTTAGAAATAGAGCCAAGTGACTCACCTTCAACTTTAGAACCAGTTTTAAGGTACCAAACTCCCACTCTCTCAACCTGATGTGGGAATAACTTTAGAATCAGACTAGTGTACTAGGGATGTAAATAAATTGATTTGCATGTAATCCTTGTAAATGAAAATGTGCCTATCATACTGCTTAGCTGTGCATTCATGTGTTGAAAGATTAGTGTCCTAAATGAATGTGTAAACCCAAGTGTTTTTCAATTAAATTTTGTAATATTTTACTACTAACTACCAAATAATAATAAAACACTCAAATTTATAAATGCATTAACTAAACAGACAACAGATGGTATTATTTGTTAGAGGGCTACAGTTATCTCTTGGGTTTACAAAGCTCCTGTGATTGTTTTGCAGATATTTTTCATCTTGTTTTAAGATTTGTCCAACTTCTGGGAAATATTTTTATACATAAAATAAAGACATGATAAAAGCATATACTGTATTTATGATAGACAGCACTGATACACAAAATAGATAATCATTAAGTACCAAGTTACCCAATGTTTATAAGAATTTAATACAAACAATTATTTAGGGAACTCTACTTAGGAAAACATCCTCCACTGATAAGTTGCTATTATCTGAAATTTGTAACTTACTAAGTTAAAATTTATCCAGATGTAACTTTTTTCAGTTACGGAGTAATTTTCATATATTAAACAAACAAACAAACACACAGACACACTGCTGCCCCAGCTCCCCATCTTTAAATGAACCAATGTAGTATCAGCCTATTCTGTTTTCAGAGGGCTCATTCTAACGGTCTATCACCAATTCTCCAAAAGCCAAATTAGCAGCACTAATGGGGTCTAACCACTTTCCACTAAATACAAGGGGAGTCTTTCCAATATTTCCTCTCTTGGTTAGTCCCTTCCTTCTTTGTCTAGACATCAGACTCACACAATTTGTCATTCTTATGAGAAGGAAATGTCACTGCTATCTAGGTGCCTCAGCAGAATAAAATAATAATATGTAGCCTTTGTTATCTTTTGGTCTCAAAGCATTTTCCAAATAAGCACAAACATATATATACATACATACATAGAAAATCCACACAAAACCTTTTCTGCAGAAACAGAAGAATGCTCAGCATTTTATCAGGAAAAAAAAGACGTAACTGAAACTGTGCGTTTAATTATGCCTTTGTCTTACCAGTGAACAGACAGCCAGATTCTGATTTTCTTATGCTTAGATAATGCTACTTGAGTCCAGAAGGGATTGCTAGGATTACCTTCTCTTTTGTGGGAAAGGGTTTCAGACTCTGAAGTTGAACTGAATGCTGACAAGGTGCTCAATATTGTCTAGTTCTCAGAAGACTATATTAGCCAGTTGAGATTTTTCTGCTTTTATACATGACCAAAATGTTTGTTACAGGATATTCAGTCTGTGCGGAAGAGCTGTTATGTATGTTTACGAACAGGAATCTACCTCTCTGTATTGGTCTGCATATTGGTTGGTTCATGCATTCACTTGTTTTTATCTTTGATGGCAGTTGTTCTCCCTCTGTTTTGTATAAATTCTTTTTCATAAGAACACCAATACTGAAAAGACCTAGAACAGCATTAAATTCATTAAATATTTTATTAATTCAGCTAGTCATCAGGTACAATTCATCAATTGTGCATACCTTTCTGCTCTATTTTTGCTAAATGCATCTTCTCTGGAATTTAAATTATGACCAAAAAATAGCTGACTAATCTGAATTTCTCAATTTATTCATGTTCAATAAAAAGCTATTCATCAGCTTAAACTCAGCTGTGAGTTCAAATCAAATTTAAACCACCTGGGAACAAACAAAATTGCTCTTCTTCCCTATCACATCAGCTGTGGATAAAAATAACAAGCACATATCCAAGGAGCTCAAGATTCTGAAACCTCTGTTTCTACCAACAGATTTTACTGAAATGATTTAATGATTAGAAAGAAGCACCCTGGGTGCATTTTAGATTCAATATTTTGATCCATGATTAAAGAGAACAGAAAGAAAAAACAGTGGTAAAATCTTATTTGGAGGTTATAAATAGGCTTTTCTTTTCACTAGTGTCAGTATTAATCAAACATTCATTGCAAGGAAATTTTAGATTATATCGTCACACTTGCTTGATAATTTTTCAGTATCTTTGTCATCTTATATCTTTTCTATTTTCCTTCCATTTACAGACCATGTCCAAAAACTTTCAATTGGAAGAACGAGACTATTGAAGCTATTGAAGAAGCCAGGTGGAGTGTGAGGCCTTGGCTATAGAATATACATTTAAAAACAATGTTTAGCTAGCTAGCTAAATTAAATACTGTTTGGCCTGAGTTCTGTTTAATTCTGACAAGACAGTTCTGTTTAAAACCCCAGCAAAAGGTTCTGGTTAATCTTAAGGACCCTGGGATTGAGAGAGCTAACTGTCAGGACCCTTTTCAGGAGTTAAGCTGCTTATGCTCAAAGCCACCTCTGATGCAGTGCCATGCTCTAAACTGGATTCTGGCTGCTGGCAAGTTGCTATGTGTAAAAGAGCTCAGAGGTGCTCCCTCACCACTTGGGAGCTGCTTTCAAGCTCAGACCCTTGCCTGAGCTACATTGCAGCTGTGCCTGATCATGTGCTCTGTGAATCTGGACACTGACCTGCTGACTTGCCTTTCAGGTTGACTTTGGACCTACTCCACCATTAGAGAATTGATTGGCAACCCCTGGTCTCTTCGCCACTGCCATCAGACCTGCTTCTCATTTGGATGTTGCGGGACTCTGCCCTTGGCCTTACAGGCATTGCACTTCTGCCACCAGTTGCTCCTGGCTTGCCTTCCTTTCTGTAGCAGCCCTTCTTGCTGCTTACTCACAACAGCTCATATATTGTAGACTGTTAAGTTACTATTAATATATTTTTAGATAAAGTATGGTAATTATGAGATTTCTTTCTGGCACAGAGGGGGAACTTGTGCAGTGAGAGTCATTCCATCTCATCTGTTGTAAATAATTGATTTTGTAAGTTTCACTATAGGCAATGGGTGATACCTAGAAGTCTCCATCTAAGCTGTTAGCACATGAATGGCTGCTGAACATGGATGATTTGCAGGAGACTCTCCTATGTGACCACACTCCTCCCTACATGACCAAGGTGTCATGTAATACCCTTTTTTATGTGGAAGCCTGCATCTGGCTCAGAGTTATACAGTTAAATAGCATTTTTCTTTGCTGTGTAGTCATACTCTTTCATCAGAAACACAATACACTGCACTGTATAGCAAAAGATGAACCAATAATTGTGACAGCTGTAGCCTCTGCCTCAAACAGGGCAATGACTCAAGAAAGGAACAGGTTGTAATAGGATGTACCACTAAGAAGATTATACAAAAGATGGTATGAAATTAAGAAGACTTCCTTTATTTTTCTACCTTTTATAAAATCCTCCTGTTTGGAAACTCTTTGAACAAAAGATGACACCTGTGATATTACTGAGATAAAGAGATATTTCTGATGGTGTTCATATTACTGCAGCTCTTAAGGATCCCAGTGAAGATCTCAAATCAATAATCACTAAGTAAATGCTCAGAGATACCAACTCTTATGCCAGAAAAATGAAAGACAGAAAGGGAAAGAAGAGCAGAGAAAAATGCAGCAACCTATCATTTAGCTATCAGGCGAATGGCAGAGCTAGGATCAGAATCCATGTGATGTTAAGTATAGCTGGTCAAGAATTTAGATAAAACATTTTCTTTCACCCGGAAATGCTCAGTGTCCTGAAAATGAAATCTTTATCAGAAACAGAAGTTTCACAGATAGTGAACTGGAAAATATCTCTCACAATTTCATGGTACTATTGTAGTCAAAGAAAGAGAGCCAACTACCCATTGTGGACATGAGATAGTTTAGTCACTAATGCCCTGCTCACTTCTTGCTTTTGCTCCAAGTGGAAGCAACCTGAATTTTGATTTCCTATATCTCAGTGGTTGTTCAAGTTCTACCACAAGAAAAGATTTTCTGAAATATCACAGTGAATGATGTTTATCAGAAATTATATAGGGACATATAGTAAGTTAGATAGATATATTTTGCTAATTAAAATGTAACACCAAATGACACTGTAACACTTATTCAAGTTAGTAGTAAGTGCTTCCAGTTGAGTAAATATCAGGAGCTTTGGAATAGATTCACATCAGTTTATCAAAATCAAGTAACAAAAACATGCATGGCATTAATAATGTCTGCATATGTATATATATAGATGCATCAGTGTCATTTTAATGACTGAACTTGTAAGAATTTTTAGCATCTAATTTATGTCACACCATTTATTCTGCTTATTTAGTTGAGTGTTTTTACAACGAATTTAAATAGAAACCTAAATATTTATTAAGCTCTGTAAATCATCTCACTCATGATCTTAAAAGGAGCCAATTCTTTATGATGTTTAACTCTCCTAAGCTCAGAAATTCAGAAAAAAATAATTTTAGAAATAATTTTTTTAAGCTGAATAAAATTTTTTTGCAGCTATCTGCAAAGGAATAGCTAGCACCTGTGTGGTTTTTCACTGGAGTTTTACATAATTTTGAAGTTAAACCTGCTACTTCTATATCTGACATTGATGCCAATGAAGTCAACAATAAAATATTTCTTAGCTTTCTCCTGAATTCCTGAAGTTATGGTCATATGTGCATTTAATATTGAAAAGTAGATTTACTAGACAGCACACACTGTATCAGCATCAACCTTCTTCCCATTGAAGACCAAATTGAAGAATCACTGTATCATCCATCAGCTATTTCTTGCTCTCCTCTTCTGCTAAGAAGGAAAAACAAAAGGCAAGAAGGTAACACATTTAGGAACATTTACAGAGAAGTTGGATGATTCACTGGAAGGTATGATTTATTTCATACCTTGAGGAGTTGAGGGAGTTTCACTGCAAGGAGACTTTTCAAGGACAATTATAGAATCATAGAATCATTGAGGTTGGAAAAGACCTCTAAGATCATCGAGTCCAACCGTCAACCCAACACCACCATGTCCACTAAACCATGTCCCTAAGTGCCTCATCGACACGTCTTTTAAATACCTCCAGGGATGGGGACTCAACCACTTCCCTGGGCAGCCTCTTCCAATGTTTCACCACTCTTTCAGTAAAGAAATTTTTCCTTACATCCAATCTAAACCTCCCCTGCCGCAACTTGAGGCCATTTCCTCTCGTCCTATCGCTAGTTACTTGGGAGAAGAGACCGACACCCACGTCGCTACAACCTCCTTTCAGGTAGTTGTAGAGAGCGCAATGAGGTCTCCCCTCAGCCTCCTTTTCTCCAGGCTAAACAACCCCAGTTCCCTCAGCCGCTCCTCATAAGACTTGTTCTCCAGACCCCTCACCAGCCTCGTTGCCCTGACAATGTTAACATACTTCTGGCGGCATTCAATCTATTTGATCAAATGGTTCCTCCCATATGACCGCTTGATCTTGAAAATGCTTTTGCTTTGGTCAAATGGCAGTAGGTATTCTAAATTTTGCAGGTAATTTCCTTATGGAGGTTATCTTCAGTTATTTTTCCTCAGTATGTCTGTTTCGATAAGTACTGGAGTACGGGAGTTACTAGAGTTAATGAACAAAATGCTGAGTTATCTTCTGACTACATTTTTTATACATATTAGAAATCCTTTTGGTTTTCTTTACAAGTGGCCCACATGCACTAAGCATGAATTCAAAGGATTTCTTAATGAGTCCCCCTTTTGCCCTATTCTTTACTATTCTGTGGAAAAATACTGCCAACTCATATTTGACTTACAGCCTAGTTTATTTTTCCTTTAAATACATCTATTTATAGGTGAAGACATGGCTTGAGAGAACCACTGGCCTGCACAGCATATATCTTGTTTAATAGGCAGCTCTATCCTCTCTTCAGTTTCAACGGATATGACTAAAAATCATTAAATTTATGTTTTGGGACGTTATAAATACACCACACTTCAGTAGGTGAGCAGATATGCTTTCCCTCAAATCCATCATTCTGAAAATACATATACCAATTATGTCAAAACTTAATACTCCAACTTGCATTACATCATGTCCCCAAAATGAGATGTCATGAAGCAGAAATAGCCTGAAATAGAAATGTGGAATTCAGCCATCTTAGTAATAGATACATTAAAAATACAGAATTCATTAAAAATGCATAGTAGGGAGAGCTTAAATATTTACAATAATAAATTTGTTTTGCTCCAATTTTTAATTATTTATCTGTGTGTTTGCTGCTTCTCTGGATGAGTATTCATAAAGAACACTAAATGCAACCATATTATTTTTTCTCTCCAATGATAATAGTTATGTATTGATGTCTTTGTAAAATCAAGTTAATACTTTAAGCAAAAGTTTATTTGTTTAAATCACAAAAGCACATCAGTGTTTCAGTTTATGAACTTCTTAATAGAAATTCATGAGAATATTCTGTGAAAAAAGTGAAAAACCCAATGCTTCTACTTCTATTATTTCTTCCATTATCTAATGGAAATACATTACTGTCAGGGAGGAGCAAGCATGGCTGCTCCCTAAAGACAGGCAATGGAATGGGTATTTCTGATCCCCAACTGCCTAATCTGAACAAGTCAATGGGATCATCTGTGTCATTTTGACTCATTGTCTCAGAGCAGGTAAGTGCCCTGTGTATGGTCCTCTAAAGAGTAAAAGGTGGGTGTAGATTAAAGTTATCTTCTGTTACGTGCTGCACTGCCAAGACAGGTGTCCCTTAATTCCCCTTTCTCCAAAACCTCTGTCTCTGACTTATAGTCACGAAAGAGCCAAGAAGACACTGTTCCTCTGGCATACATGAAAAGAAAGGAATTTGGAGAAAGATGCTGAAAGAATCAAGCGAACTGTGGATGTTCACTGCAGACACTGCCAGTTAGGAAAACTTCCAAGCACAACCTTTAAAGGAATACATATTTTTAAGCAGGTGGATTGCTTCCTAATCCTGGCTGTAACATATACACTATATGCTTTCTGTCTATACAGTGACAGAGGAAAAAAAAAGGAAAAAAAAAATTTCTACCAATCAATGTGCTGTTAAAGAAAATTTTATTTGGATGGTTATTATATCCAGATGGAGAAATTTCATTCCACCTCACCCACAGGGAATGTACGGTATCATTTGCTGGTTCCAAAAATCTTAAAATCAAAATAGGGTTTTATTAGGGAGATTATTAGGAAAAGTTTTATCTTGCTATCTACTGGCGGTTTTAGGGTAGTTGTTTGGAAAAGATGGCAGAATGGAGTATTCTACATATATTACAATGTCTGTTATTGGTACTATCACATGCTGTTCCATTTACATCCTGTTGTCTTGGTAGTACAAGCCTATCGTGGCCTACTCATAAGTAATTGTATTGGCTTTTTACCTGCAGTGCATTTGATTACTAAGCTTCTTTTTAGCATCTTTTGTAGATGAAAACACAAATTTTCATCTGAATTTTGTGTTTTGTGTAACTATAAACAGCAGCATGTAAAACCTTCATGCTGGAAAAGTGGGAGCTAAAGAATAATAAAAATTACTACTGAATTGATATCACTCCAATGAATACTTTCATACTAAGAATAAAAATGTCTACTTTCCATAAAGTAGACATGTTTCAACTTAACTTCAAAGGGTAAACTCCCTTAAGCTTCACCAATCTACATCCATAATATATTCAACAGAATATACCTATACAGCTGATCTGATGTTCATTACACAGGCAAAGCATACACTTAATAAAATGACTGGGCTATTTTATAATACTGCTCACACAGGAAGATTACTTAATTTATTATTGAGCACAGCTCCTGCTGTGATATATTTTAAATATAAGATTGCAATGATCATTCACTGCTGCCTCCCAGGATGCTTCTCTATTAACTACAATGCATTCTAGTAAGGAGAGATAGTTGATAAAAAGAAAATACAAGACCTGATCTTTTTTCCCCAACCGATATGTTTCCAAAAACCTTGAAGCCTTATGTGTGCTTCCACATTCATTCTCCTTTCATTGAATATTCCAAACTATACTTCAGATCTCTAAGCTATGCACACACAGAAGTAGTATAGAAGTATATTTGTTGCATGTTTTTCATCAAATACTTGACTATTACTTCTGTAAAATAAAGTGTATATCAAAATAAAGCAGAATACTACCTTTTAGGTATAATGGGCTTTCACACTTAACATGGGTTTATTGTTTACCGTATATTTACTAATAAATACATGCCTTTATTGTCTTTTGTGCTCTGACTATTGCTATCAGTCCCAGCAGTAGACCTTCCTACTTTTCTCTGCCTGTTGGCAGCTTCCTTGCTGTAGTAATAATATTTTGGGTATGCTGTTTGTTGGTCTGTGTGGTGAACCAATCAAGGCATTGATTCAGATTAAGAACAATCTGACAAAAAGAAGGGAGGAAAGGCTAAGATGCTTCATCTGATGCTGCCACTGAAAGAAATGCTTTACCTGCCTAAATTAATTAACCTAGTTAGTGTTAATTTGATGCACATTTTCTGTTTTCAGATTATATTCTGATTCCTGGAACAGCAGAAGACAATGAAGCCTAGCAGAGTTAAAGAACCATCGACAGATAAAACACTGTAAATAGCTTCCTTCAGAGATTAAATGGAAATAAATGTACAAATGAAAAAGAAAGAAAACATGTTCTGCACAGTAATGTAAAACATAAAAAGCACATTATTTTTAATAGAACTTTATGATGCCTTTTTATGCTGACTACAAAATCTGTCAAAAGTACCCATAAAACTAAACTACAAACTGCTTGTTATTTTTCCAACTATTTCTTGGAAATTAAACTTATTGCTAACTGCAGTTATATTGGATATTTTCCTGTATTGGTAGAAAATAACATTAAACAAAGATTTTTCTTTGAAGAAAATAAGGAACAGTAATATTATTTTAACAATGTGCCTCCTAGTAAGTAATTGTTGCTATTGTTCTTTTTCCAGGGACCGTCGTTCCACGGTTTGTTTAAAACCCTCTATGAGTAGGTTGCTGCTGAAAGAAGTGGTCTTGGTCTATGTTGCCTTCCGCCCTAGTTATTTGTTCCCATTTCTGCCTTAGTTTCTGTGCAGCAAATTTATCTGACTGAAACCTTCTTTTCTTGTTGTTGCTATTGCCAACAGCAGGGACATAGTTGGAAAGTGAAGTGGAACTGGAACTATAGAGTAGTAGCTTCAACTGTTCTTTGTGATAGCTTCCAGGGCTAGAACAGCTAAAACTCAAACCTGAAAATTTGCATGAAATTACACTTTATATATATATAAATATACACACACACAGAGATATATATTTTCTATGCAGATGGTTACATACATGTATGTTTGTCGGAGTATACCTATTCAGCTTAGACTATATGAATGAGACTTGAGGTTTGCTTAGTATTTACCAAATTTTATAGTAAAAGTAATCCAGATGCACAACCTTTTAAATGAAGCATCAAAACTTAATGATGAACAGATCTAAAGGAACAGATTAATTACAGTAAAATTGTATATAACTCAGACCAATATGAAATTCCATCAAACAAGCAAAAGCTAAAAAAGATGAAAAGCTTCAAGAGTTCAAAGTTTCAGAACTGTTTAGTGAAGTTTAGCATAAGTAATGTATTTTATACATGGCCATAAATCTTAAAAACTACAATGACAAGATCTTAATCTGTGGACAATCAGGGAGGTTGAAGCCAGCTAATTTGAAAGTCATGTTTTGTATATTTTATGTGACGTTAGGGGACATACTCTGAGATTTCCAGTTTTACTTCTCTTTCCTGAAAGGGTCCTCTTTTTATTTTTTACTTGTATTTAACTTTGGTATTCCCTATTCTGCACAAGATAGAATTCTGAATGACTGAAGATACTTCTGGAATATTCTTAATTAAAATTTAAGGCATGTGAAATACATTGTTTTACTGTTCCACACCTTAGCTCATACAGAAAAAAAACCCTTATTTGCTTTGTAATTTTTTCCAGTTTACCACATCAAGCAACCCATACTAAAATGTCTCACCATCTCAAGTATCTCCAGCTATCTTCTCATCTTTACCAGTGTGGTACAATAGTCAACCAATGCTCTTGAGGCACCTGTCATTTCAAGTTTTACTTTTGGGTATTTCAGAAATAGAGTGATGAAGTCACATTTAATATTTTATGTCTTGTTACTGAGACAGAGAAGATACAATGTAAATTCAGCAGAGTAGTCAAAGAAATACCACCAGTGAGTCCATATTTCTGAAATTTTATAGTAGAATATTAATTGGAAACACAAAGTCGTAGATGAGTTAGTTGCAATTTTACTCCATGTATAGTAAAACATCTACAGTATTGTTTAACCTTGTTGGGCATTGTTTCTTCGATGTCTGTTGTAAATTGTTGTTTCCTGGCCATTCATATTTCCACCACCTCAAGCTAGATTAATGATTATTAACCTAACTAACCAACTTATTAACCTAACTAACCAATTCAGTGACTCAGACTAAAACCCACTACCTTTATGTATGCACCATTTTAGAAATGTTATACAAGCTTTTCCTCCAGCTCTTCAGATATAACAGCTGCCGCTCAACAAGTTATCAAACAGCATTTAACAAAGAATTATTAGATTCTTAATAGAGTCAGGTTAAAAATAATAATTAATGTCTAAACATGAGATACAATTTGGAATGGCCACACATTGTATAGAGTCTATGACCTTCTTAGGCAGAGAAGAATGCATTAGTATCAGTCAGACAATTTCAATTTCAAATTCAAACCTGGAATTCTAAAACCAAATTAAAACAGACCTATATGTATATGTGTATGCACTCATGTGCATATATATGCTTAAGTGTTCACATATATATTTATTTTTATACAATGGGATTGTAAACATATTTTTGAATCTATTAAAAAATCTTTTAAAAAATTACTTTGAAATAATATGTCAATCTAAACTACATTTTGTAATGACATCTTTGATTTTACCTTCTCTGAGGAAAAGGGGAATGAATACTTACATGATAACAAAAAGTTATTTACAAGTATTTTCAACATACCAGAAACTTATAAGCAGCAGTATTATACACAAGAGATTTCAGAATAGAAATATACCAACCTCTGCCTTATGGCATTATGTCATCAAAATAAAGTATAGTTATTTTCTCTTTCTTATGAGAAAAGCTAAATCAGAATTAAACATTTCCATACGAACATGGCAACCAGTGGTCTTTGGTGGGTTTGGGAGATAACAATGGGTAGGTTTGAATGATAGCAATGAACCAGGGTTTGGTCTGCTTTACCTTAAAGGTAACAGTTAAAGCATAACTATCCCCTGAAATGTAGTCATACATGTTAACTGGCTTTGGCAAAAGAGTAGAAATCATTTAACTACAGCTGTGGACTAGACTGAATTATATCTGGTCACATCAAGCATGGTTTCTGCTTGGTATCTTGAGTAGGTAGAGTTGAAAGGAGATTCTAATCATTCAGTATCATTAAGGACATGCAAACTAAGACAACAGAGCAAATGTGGAGTTATGTCCTCTCTAGCACTAGTTGTTCTGACTATTAGGTGTCTGTTACCAGTCGGTAATCCACTCAGAGAACTTTTAACTTCCAGTTTCAGGTTAATGCATTGCTACTGTCTTTTATGCTTGAGTCAGGTCAACTCAGGAAAATACTATTGGGTCCTTGAAAAATAGGATCGTTCCCACTTACACAGGAAAAATATTAAAAAGATAAATACAGTAAAAAGTTGAGTTAAAAAATTGGGAATTTGACATAGATAAAAATAAGCAGAGATAACATTTCTGAAGAAAAGTAAGTTACATAGCAATGGCATACTATAAGATTTATACACCTAGAAAACTTGCCTTCTGAAAACTCTCAGCAGTTAAGGAATCTAGCTAGGTTACTTCTTCAAAGAGCAGCATTTTTCATGAAAAGTGATGAGGTTACCTCAAAATTCCATTTACTTTTTCCTCTGCTTTATAACTGAACTTCAGAAAAAATCAGCTACATGGTTAGTTACTTTATGCTTAATTGTGCACTGTGCAATTAGAGCACTTTAATGACACTTTCTGTGTATTTTACATGACAAAAACATTTAAATTGTATCTTTATTATTTTTCTCTTAATTTACATATACAAACCAGATTTTGACACTTCTATTCAAACTTAGCAGCGACCAACTGGTATTCTTATAGAATACAGTATAATAAACAAGAGAAAGAATGCTGCAATAAAGTTTGCAACACATATTTAAGATTCTTCCTGAGCTCCAGTTGCTTTATTTTATTTTGATTCTTCATAACGTTTTAATAAAATGTCGAAAGAATATCTAAGGAAGCACAGAAAATATCTGATCGCATTACTATAATGCGTGTAATTTGGTTTAACAGGAAGTGAACTGTGTGATAGATGAAAATCAAGGTCATTCTTACACAGAACATCTATCATCCAACAGCTTACACTGGTAAACCAAGTTAATGCTAACACACACCAGATTTCTTTATTCTTTTTTAATATTGTTTCTCCAGAAAAGCAGATTTTCAGTTCATAAATAACATCTTAGTTCAAAATCACCAAGTGCCATAAAAGCACTAATAGGAACTACTGAACTGTTAGATCATTAATTTTTCTACAAAAATGTGATTTCTTTAAATATAAGATCATCTGTCTTTCAGACAATAAGCATTGCTACAAGACATGCAGAATTGTTTTATCAGGAAAATTTGTTTTCTGGGGAAGGTGACAGGCTTAATAAGGGATGAGATTTTAAGAAGATTTTAATTAATGCAATTAAATAATTACCCCTTAACCATCAGCCATGCAAATTAAAACTCATACATATTGGCAACCCTCATAAAGCAAGAAAACAAGACAGGACAAGGGAAATAAGAAATGGTAATACAATTTCCTAATAGGTAACCTTATCAAGTTTATCCACCTGTTCAAAAAGGGATACTCTTCTCGCAGTGTGTATGTTCAGAAGACATGCTGAGGATGCTGGGTTTTTCTGTCTCATGCTACACATCCCCAGAACTACCAGACAGATCTTGCAATGGTGACAGACATTCTGGAGACTTTTTCAGGCTACCTCACAATTGTCCTTCTGCTAAGTCTTTATGTGAGGTTCGGTTAGCAGTTAAGGAGTTGCTGCAGCATCAGCTGCAACAAGATACCATGGGTTTCTGTAGTTTTGTGAATATCCATGAAAATTGATCAACACTATTGCAACTAGGACAATGTGGGACGTGAAGTGTGGGTTTAAAATTCCCTGAGGCAAAACCAGATATCACAGCCTGACTCTTATTTCTTCCAAGTCAATACATCAATCATGAGACTATCAGGTAGAGGTATCGTAACAGCACTATTCTCAACTTAATTGTCTGCGGAGCCTGCCTCAGATTATGTTCCTGGAAGGCAGCTGGCAGATTAAGCTCTAGGAGTGGAACAGATGAGGAAATATTTACTTTGACAGTTTTTATGAGATTTTGGGTACAAAGTAAATGTCCATGTGCTCAGTGCAGATGCAAATGCAATGTTGTGCAGAAACACTTGTGCACATGCTTAGCATGAAACATTGAGGAAATGAATGGACTCCATTTCCAAAACTCGGGCGCTGTGGCCTTTAAAAATATGCAGGTCTCATTTGCAGCTCAGTAGGAGTTTTGAGGATTTAGATTTTGGATTTGGGCTTCTGTCATGGTCAGTGGGACTGAAGTTCTGTGTATCTAGCACAGAAAGTCAGATTCTCATGTATCTAAGTCAGAGGTTAAACAAGCTGCATCCCGTTGAGTGAACCAGCAGCAATCAGTTTGAATGCATACAGAGTTTATCAATGTTTGACAATGACAAATCCTCTATATTAAAGTAACATTTCTTCTGACCATCTCTGAAAAGCAAAGAAAATACTTTTACCAGAAAATTATATACTTCTATAGGGACCTGATGTCATATGCCTAAATCACTGTTAAGAGACTTGCCATGAACTTCCAAACCATGGACACATACTATTACAGATGATCAAGAGACATAGCACTGTTTTTACAATGCTTTACAACTAATTTAAAAAAAAAAAAAAAGGCAAAAAAAAAAGGCCCATTCTATCAAGAAAATGGAACACAGAGATTTAATAATACCTTTGTCTAGGATTTCACAGCCAGTATATAGTTGAATTAGCATATTTAGAACATTGAAACCTTTTTTCTAACAAGACAAATGTGCTCTGATTTCTGGGTTATTAAAAAAAAACAAAAACAAAAACAATGTTTCATCTTTGTAAAGATTAAAAAGATTAAACCAGATGCATATTAAGTACCACTCACACATAAAACTAGTCCACAGGGAAAGACTCTCCAGCGCACGTGGTAGGCTAAATTTGTCATGAACCCTAAACTAGTTTATGTGCCGTACCATAGCCCATTCCCAGTTGAGTTAAAATATGATTTCTCAGTTGAACTGGTATTTCTTTTTTCTGTCTACTTGATTAATTTCACAAATAATTTATCAAGCTTTATTTTCACTACATTTAATATGGATTTTATTGAAAGAATGTGGGTTTGTTTCGTTTATAAAAGAACACTACAGCATTTACTTGACCTTTTACTTGATAACTGCAGTATGTATAATGATCATCTGTTGCCTGGTATAAATTATTCCTCACTAGTTTACTAGTTCATAGATCAAAACTGTAACACTACAGGATTTATCCTAGAAGTTAGTGGTATTTTAGTTATGAGAAAGAACTTTGCAGTGAATATTTCAGGTATCTCTCAGACTTGGAGTATGCAGTGTGATAACTGCTATTCATTATAAAGTATTTTTAGAAGTACTGTTGTTTCATTGTGGACCAGAAAATACCTTATTCCACAGCATAGGAGTGTGTAGATATGTCAGGTTTCTTGATGCTGGCCTTTATAAAACACATTTTTACAGTATAGGTAATTATATATATATATTTTTAATAACTTAAGTTCTGGAACAGTGGTACATTTAAAGGCCCACACTTCAGAGAACAATTGTCCACAAGGGTGAAATTCCTAGCTCTCTTATAGTAGAAAAAGCCCCACTGTTCTGAAATATGACGAAATATAAGATCTGTGATATTGCTGAACTAGTTTAAAAAAATCTTAAAAATAGTTTGTAATCAATTTACTTCTACATTTTTTTAACTGGAGTTCAAAACTATGTAAAGATATTCTACTACACTGCATTTTTCATAAACTATCAAAAAGCCTTATAAAAATTTCTTTCCTAAAGAAGATGACAAATGCACATTATGCAATGGACTAAGTACAATGTCTAAATTAGGTTAAATTGCCATGAAATGTGTAACATTGCTGTTTTTACCTCTTTTGAATATAAGACTATCAATTCTGCAGTCATTCTGATATATTATGTTTTACCTATGTATCATTTAGGTCCAACAATTCCTGCTCATAGGACAGGCTTCAGAGAGATTTTTTCTTTTCACTCTATTAATGTTAAACCCAAAGACTCCAGTGATTTAAAAGTAGTCAGAAGGCTAGAAATGTTTGTCAGAAGGAATTTCAATTTCACTAAGAAAAATGAAGTCAGCTCTCTTATTTTAGTGATGAGGAAAAGAACTGCGTCTAGTTTAACTGACACCACATTGCTAGTCTGTGATTTGCACTGCAAAAAGAGGGGGGAAAATTATACTTTAGTTTCAGTTATTCTACTGATTTCTAGATTTTGTTTGATACTTAAAAAAGGCAAACATTTCTGCTTAGTCTGAAACTCCTCTTCCAAAGTACAGGTGGTCAAATGAAATCAGACTTCAAAATCAGCAGTGATCCATAATTAATTATTATCTTTTGTAAGTTTCAAAAATCAGCATAAGCTTAAAGGGAAATTTAGCCTGTAGTGGATAATCGATTTTTCTTTTTTGTTGTTGTTTTGTTTTGTTTTAATGATGGCTAAAAGGAGCTTCCTGGTTTGTACAGGTGGAGTTGAATTAGTTAGCAAAATTTAAAGGAGGCTATGAAAGATGTACTACTGTTACAAGCACATGCTCAGGCCAAAACAGAATTTATTTTTTGTTCCTACCTCTTACGGGTTTTGTACGTACCTCTTAATGCAATAATAATTTAATTTACCTTCCATTATGGTCAGAGGTTGATGTTTTTCCCCAGTTAGACAAAAAAATACTAGAAGTGAATTCTGCCAAAAGAAAAAGCAACTATTGTGATGTTGTTTTTTCTTCTTCCTTTTACTTGCCTTTAATAATTAAAAGTCTTGCAGATTGCTAGTCTTGCAGGCATTTCTACTAAAGTCAATAGAAATGGTCACATTTGCAAATTATTTTGACAGAAGGATTTTTGATTGTTTTACAAAAAAAGATGATGCGTATCTGAAGTGTGAATCTGTCACTGTTTGTTTAACACTTTACTACTAAATAGGATGAAAAACTGCAACTTTTTAATCAGGATTTTATTTAGGAATATAAATTTGTTGAGCTTTTACCTCTATCACTAGATTTTATTGTAATTGGTATAGGTTCACAGATGGTCTTTAGCTGAATACAAAACCTGGGAACATTTTGGTAGTCCAAATATTATCTAATCAGTATATCTCATTAGTTAAAACTCTTGTTTTGGTAGCTGGCATTCAAACAAAACACATTTTGAACTGATCTTTTAATTGGATTTTAAATTCATCATTGATTAAGCTGGATGGCATCATCTGATCTAACATTTTAATCATACACTATTTCAATTAAATGGAAATTCAAGACACAGAAGTTATAACAGTATAAATTTTAAAGGGTGTGGTGGGGGTGAGTGGGAGGGGATCCAGAGAGCAAATAAGAACTTTACAGGAGTCACAATTCAGCAGGAGCTAAGAAAAGGCAGTTTTTTCCTAGGAAGGTAAGAGATTTAACTGTGAGAACCAACAAGACTATAGAGAATGGTTAAAAGAGATATTTAGTAGGTATTTCAGACTGATGGTACCTGAGAGAGAGTTGCAGCAACAACACAGCAGCAGATTGAAAAGCGTGAGGAGTTCAAGACGGAGTTAAGGTAATAGAGGATGAAAGGAACAGTGATTGCTTGAGGAGGTGGGTTGGAAGGAATTCAGAGAACAACTGATACCTGAAGGATTAGCATTACAAGCATTGTGGTGAAGTGAGAGTGGCAGGATACCATTGGGGAGATTAGAGAGAGGGATAAGAAATGACTGCACATGGGGGACACAGACGAAATTCAGGCGTACAGGCTACAGAACAAACAAAATGTCAGCTACAAATAAATTATCTTTTTGGACTTTTTTGTTTACTTTTGGGGGGGGGTTGTTTGTTTTTAACAGGACAACTGTTCTCAAAAGTGCTAACGTCCCTTTTGTCAGGCTACCTGGATAGAGGCTAATCTCCACAGACACATAGGAGTGGATGAGCAATGTTGGCGGGGGTGGGGGTGGGGGCAGGATGGCACGCAACACAGGATCCCCAGTCATCCACCCAGAGCCAAGGCAGCCTGGCTCCCAGGTGATCCCAGGGGGGTGGGCAGCCCCACTGGCCAGCCTGGGACCCCCCCAGGACCATGTCCCTGCACTGGCAGGACTGTGGCCAGGGACAGTGTGTATATATCTATATATATACACACACATATATATATAAAATAAAATCTGTATATATCTGTGTATATATTTATGTGTTTATACATTTTTCCACTAATGGCCTTTCATTCTAATAGTGCATACTGACTGATCCAAATAATGTAAATTGCTTCATAGTAAGCTTCTAGGACTTTTGTCTTGAGTGATAACTTAGGAACTAAACAGCGACTAACAACTGTTTTCATCAGAATAACATCAATCTACAGCTCAAGAGGCTTTTTTTCCTAAAAAGATGCTGAGACAGTTGATGCTGATATCACATTCAGTTCTCAAAGCTTTAGCAGCAACATTTCACGGGGTTTTCTCTGAAATGTGAAAGACCCAGCAAGCCCACTGAAGAGCTTCCCTTCTGCTTGCCCACCACACGAGGACTGACGAGATTCTTCATGCTGGAGTGAGCCACTGAACTAACCACAGATAATTCTGTACCAAACAAATGGAAAACTTCTCACAGATTAAACTATTCAGTCGTATTTGCAAAGGAAGAAAGGCTAGGCTTGTGAACCTGATGAATTTCTGAGACAAATAACCAAGGCTAAGCTAATACTGAGAAGAATAACATTAAATTACATTTCTATGATCATGAAAAAAAAAACAATCAATTCTATGTATGTTCTTTATATATATTGTGTATATATATGTATACACACACATTATAATTCTACTTTTATATCTGTATTGTGCTACATGTTATAAATGCTATATATAATACCTATATTTATATATATGTTTACGTATGTATACAAATATTCTTAGCTAGTCACACTCGTGCTTTACTCTCCTTCCACTCCTTACACTCACCTGTCACAGAACATGTAAGGTGTTAAATGAAGATAATTTTAAAAAAGAGGATAATTGGAAAGCTAAGAGATCAATACTTGGCATCAAAAGATAACTCTAGTGTCTCAGTAAATCTATCAAGAAGTAGCTTTGCAGCTGGACAGGATTCTACCATAAAAATATCTTATTCATCAGCTTACTTAAAGGCAGGGAAAATGAACCCTAGTCCATTACTGAAAAAGAGTTATTTGTGAAAATAATCACGTCAATTATCATTTTAAAGTCACATCTGAAATACTTAATGAAGGTGAAGCTTAAGTGACATAAGCTTTTAACATAAATACTTTTTAAAATCTTCAGAAAAGAAAAAGACCTTTTGGAGTGCAATATGGACACAGAGAAATGAGAGAAGACCATGCATTATTTTTTCAAGTAAATTAATATTACTGAATTTCATTTCCAACATGAGGATCAAAAACCATTTCCACATGTTTCTATTCATTTTAAATCTGAAAAGAATATTCAGATCTCGACAAAGTACTAGGATCCTGATGTATCAAAATTCATAAATTCCAGATCTTATTTTTTTAATCTTTTTTCAATAAACCACCAGACTGCCTTTATCAAACTGAATCTTTACCTTCTCAATTTAAACCACAACCAGTGTTATTCTAATCCCTTGCTGAAATATTGTAACAAGGTGATACACATGCATTTATTGCAAAAAAAAAAAAAATAGTTAATATAACAAAAAAAAAAATTCTCTAGAGACTCTATAAAAGAAATAGGCACGAAAAATATTTTAAAAAGAAGTGGTCAAAGTCCACTACCTCTGGAGTACTTTTTCCTGTTCATGCTAACAGAGCGATGAAATAAAATATAAAGCTGGTTAATCTGGTTAGTGGGTGATTTTCCTAACTTCAGGGAATTATTTTAATTTGGAAAAAGAAATAGCAAAGAATTCTAAGAGGGGGGAGATACAGATGTATCAAGGAAGAGAAGTTGGTAGCAGAATGTAATGTAATGTGGAACGTAGCTGTCTTTTCTAAGATACATAAATGAAGTGTGACTGGAAACCAGAGGCAGGAGAGTAAAAACAAACCAACCAACCAACCAATCCTGAGAGACCTGAGCTATGTTGGATGAAGGAAATTGATTGACATAGAACAACTCAATATGCAACACAGCTACATGATTACATTAAAAATTCCAGGTCGTGTGGTCCACAGGAACTGACAGAGCACATACAGGAGCCTTTTTTATCTTAGTTGTCAGTGTAGTCTTGACCAATAGGTTTTTGGTATACCTTTAGTGGACTGCAGGACCTTTTGAAATCTCAATAACTGACTGGTTTTCAATCATGAAAAGCTAAACAGTTGCCATAACTGTGTATAACACAAACCACTACTGTGTAACAATACTGAAAAAAATACTCAAGCATCAAACAAATATAATTTCAAAACCCTGATACAGTTTGCTTCCTAAATACGCCATCTTAGCTTCCATATAAAAAAATAAAATCAAATCAAATCCATAGCATTAAAAAACAGTATGCTAAGGTAGCAGTGTAAACATAACTTGTGGATGAGTTAATGTTATATCTGAGTTATTTATTACGACATAGTAACTTTGTTCCATTTTAAGAAATAGATGTCTGCAAATGGAACTTTTTAGACAGCAAGTTATTAATTTGACTGACAGTTCACTCAGGTACTTCAGGATTTTTTGTATTATACATCTTGAACTTACTAAGGAGTGGTTCATACTTGTTCAAAGGCCTCAAAAAGGGCAAAAAGCCCTGTCAATTTTATTCCCTTCATATCTAATGAAATTGTGATCAGCATAAAAATAAAACTAATTTCCACCATTTCTGAAAAGTACATTAGCAAAATCTTCACCGTTTTCCCAAGCACAACAGCTTTCTGTACCCAAAGATTATATAAACTGAACTCGATTGTAATTCTAGCTCTCAGGGGAACCCACTTGCTCTTTGGCAGCTCTTTGATTTGCGATTCTTTGATTTGGTAGCCTCTTATCTGTTTCATATTTCACACTCTCTTTTACTTCCTTAGCAACAAATATTTTATCGCAATGGTAAGCCATGCTGAAAATTAAAATAAAGTAACTGAAAAAGTGTGCTTGTTGTTCCTCCTATTTTTTCGCTAGCACTTTTAGGCCCATTTCAATTTTGGATGGTTAGTACTCAGGTAATGTCAGTCTGTATGCTTTTGGCACATCATAGTATTATATAATTTGGTACTTACAGTTGTCCCACTATAGATAATTTTGAACTTTCCATGTGATTTCTGCATTGTTTCCTAAGGGTATGTAGATAGCAGGATTGAATGTTACATCTTGGAAGCTTAGGATGGTTGTTGAAGTTTGCTGGATATTTTGTAAAACACGCTCAGGTATCAGAGGGGGTGCAAATAAAACATCTAATTTCCTTTTTCTCTCTCTCAGTTGCAAACTTTAGGGAATCATTAACATCCATGCACACTTTTTACTATCTTCTTGTGTGAGTCAGAACAAAAAGCCTGTTTGCAGCTAAATGAATTTTTTCCAAATGTTCCCTTATCACAGCAGCAAGAACAATTAATGCAACTGAATGATTTAGTCATTGCTGTCATGGAATGGGAAGGGCAGTAGGTGGTCCTTGCAGAACTGCCAGATTTTTTTTTACTATTTTTTCACCTATAGGGTTTTTTTGTGTGGGTTTTTTTTTTTTTTTTTTTTTTTTTTAATAGCAATGCAGTCTGCTAAAGCCCAAAATCCTCAACTCATTTCATGCAAGTTGGCAAGAAGCTTGTGCACATAAGCTACTCCAAAACTAATAACAGACCTGGAAAAGAATTTAACTAAGAAACATAGAAGTGAAGATTGTTACATTCTGCTGTCCATCCTAGGAGCCATCTACTTCTCAACAACTCACTTACGTGACAAAAGTTCTGAAACACAGACACTACATTTTATTGAAGGAGAAAAGAAAACACACTAATTTTCTTTTCCCCTCCTTTCACTCCCTACATCACAATATCCAAACTTAAAACCTAGATGCAAACTTAAATTACTTTAAAAGTAAGGTAAGAATGAGCTTTTTATGTTCAAATTCATTGTTCCCCAACTACTTATCTTGTTATGCACATCATGCAAATAATTTTTCTCATTTTCCCTAACAATGTGGTCATATAAGGATTGATTTTGACACCTAGTGAATCAATGTGAAATTCCTAGCAATGACACCAGAAGTAAAAGCTACGCTGCTGGTATAGTAATACAACAGAATGGTTCTGTTAATTCATTTTTGAAATAGGAAAGATCAGATGAGTTCTGTGGCATTTTGAATACCCATTGCCACTTCAAATTTGATTCCATAATTCTCAGAAAAAAAAACCCTGAATCTTGGCATGATATTATTGCTTCAAGACCAAAAAACCCGCCAAAAAAACCCAAAAAAAACCATCAAAAAACCCACCCAGATTTCTAAAGGCCAAGCTTTCAACAATATTAAAAATAGTTTTGGAAGTGTTAATATGTTATACTTCCAGCTTTAATTAGTTAAGTATGGATTAATGCTAGGGTAATAACCCACTCAATTACTAGAGAAATCTTAAAATCACAAAGTCTGTAATTTCTTCTAGGGGGGAAACCATCAGAAATACAGTACAAAATTTTTGTTACTGAACATCATGATTCTTGGTAACACTGATAAATTTAAACTAATGACCGAGAGCTATCAAGATTCAACTTGTGCTGTAAAGTACCATATATGTGTGGTGAAATCTAAAAGCTTTACCTAAAATCTAAATAAAGCTTTAACAAACTGATAAGAAAGAAATAACAAGCGATAGGACAAGAGGAAATGGCCTCAAGTTGCACGAGAGGAGGTTTAGATTGGACATGAGGAAAAATTTCTTCAAGGGTTGTCAAGCATTGGAAGAGGCTGCCCAGGGAAGTGGTTGAGTCACCATCCCTGGAGGTATTTAAAAGACGTGTAGATGTGGTGCTTAGGGACATGGTTTAGTGGTGGACTCAGCAGTGCTAGGTTAACGGTTGGACTTGATGATCTTAAGGGTCTTTTTCAAACTAAACAATTCTATGATTCTGTAAGTATCTGTATAATCACCAGGGTGAGGTTACTGGTTACTGACCATTTTCCTTGGTAAGCATATTATTAATATTCTTTGCTTGTATCCACATACCTACAGAGCAGATATATGCATAAATAGAGCCTCAGTAGTTACTAACCATTAGCTTAAATATAAATCCATGGTGTCAGATTTCATGTTCCTCAATAGCCAGAAACCCAAATATGCATGCATCATGCTCCTTGCTTCTGAAGACAAATAAATTAGCTTGTAAAATATTATAAATTATGTCACAGAATAGTTATTCAGGTAAGATGCACATACTTTTATTTTTTGATGTGCTAGAATACCATAAAATACCTTCCATAACAGTGGAGCTTTCCTTTAACACGGCTGATCTGTCTATATATTTAAACTGTGAAACCATGTCTTTTATTTCTTGAACAAACAGAGCTCTGCATTTCAATGTATTTGTATTTTTCATATTCACAGTAATAATTTTTGAAGTGAGGGAGGAAGCATCATGTCACAGATGGAAAAAATCAAACTTAGGCATTTTATTTTGTATCTTGTGTAAATACAAGAATGAAACAGATGCTTATTAATTAAGTGTAGGCAGGTGACGACAAGGTACAATGGCACTTTGCACCAGCTGTGAAGACTGCACATGGCATTTTTCCCTCCATCAGTCCATTTTCATATTATCAAGCAAACATTCCAAGTGTCAGAAAAGGTGTCAAAAGATAATGATAGTGAGAAGTAAGAATTCATCATTGCTGAAGATTCAAAAACTTTTACCTGTTTTACATTGCAATCACAGCTTCAGGTGAGAGAGGAAGAAAGAAATTTAAGAAGTTTTATAGCTATTCCAGTTACCTTATATCAGTCCTCATTTTGCAGACACTGAATGACTAAAATATTTATGAACTTGCATTGCAAACAGTATGCCACCATGATAGACAACACTGTTTTAAGTTTGAAGGACACATGTACTCCCTATCTCCACAAAATAGCCATAGTAGAAGTGAGCATTTTAAAATTCAGATAGGGTGAGAAACAAAAATATCAAAAAAGAAAACATCTCCATCAGCCTGAGTGGGTTTGTTTCCTTCTCCATTATGATGTGAATGTATACTTTGGTCAAACATACTGTGATTTTAGGAAATAAAGAAGAGCCAGATGCAGTCATTAAAGAGAGAAAAAGAAAAAAAAAAGCCAATTCTCTCTGAAATTTGAAGTAGAACAATAGTAACTGTAAAGCAAGCAGTTACAGGCACTCTTACACTTCAAGATTTTGCAGCCTGGCACATGCAAAACCTTTTGGCAAGTCTAGTCTCATCATTCTACTCACTATAATTGTTACAGAAATCAAAAAAGGTAAGGCGATACTTGACCATTACAGGAAAAGATGATATGTATCATGACAGTCAGGTACTTACAAAATATTTTTTAAAGACTATTCCTATTATCATCTGATTATTTTTGTGAAGACAATATGCTATATAGGATTCACTGACAGTTTTCCTTCCAGAACTTTTCAGACATTAAATGTTCTTCATCAGGAAGTTGGCTCTATATAAACATTTCCATTAACTGCAGTTAAAATTAAGGTTGCGTAGCAGAGCAAAACTAGATTGAATTACTTCTAAAAATTCCTTCTGCAACCAGTAGTACCACAAAATACCTTATTAAGTAAGAAAACTTTTAATAGAAGTGACATAAATAATATCACAAAATGTCTTATGTAGTATTACCTAATTTACTACTTAGCCCAGTTGCTTAGCTATTTTTTTTTTCAGAAATTTTAAAAGGCTCATTAAGCTAGCTTTGTGTAATTTTATTGGGTTTGGACATTTAACCAAATGAGCTTGAATTCCATTTTACATGCACAATGGAATTTGCTTTAACTGCCACTCTCTAAAGAAAATAAAAATTCCAATTAAGTAATAATTTTGATTGGTAGAGACTCCTAAACGTGCATCGGCTTTTGGTAAGCAATTATTATTTATGCAATTCTTTAGAAGTAAGTATAGTGTATATTAAGTAGAAAAGGCTAACATTTTCTTTCTCAGTAAAAGGTCAACTAACACACCTCCAAACATGCATTTTCAGCTTCTCTGAAACTGTATTTGCAAATTCAGATCAAATGGACCAAACAAGTTTATTAAAAGTAGATTTGGTAAGAAGTAGTCTAGGGGCAGTCCCTTTTTTAGCTTGCTACTTGGTATGTACCAATTTTGTACATGGCAGACTTAGATTCAGTTATATTCCTTGACTACTGTAACCACACCTACAATGTCCACTTTCTAGGAAAGTATTTACCCTCTAGGTATCTTTGAGGCTCACTGCTATAAATTGATCACACCAATTTAAACAAGGGATCTCATGTTTGCTTGTATGGGGACTGAGACTGACAGGTAAATAACTTACTAAACATGTTACTGAACTATACAAAATCATTAAAGAAAGTAAATATTCAGTGCAATCATCTTCAGTATGGAGTGTGGTCAAAATGCCCAGGTTGATGTCACACTGAAACAACATCCAATTTTCTCATTCCTTTGCCGCAGAGCTTTGACAAATTTTGTGATGGAGTATTTTTAGTCTTTTCAGTTCAGTAAGCTCCATTTTGCATAAAATATTTATTTATGTATACTAGAAAAACATCAAGTCATAAGTTTAAGAGTATGGCTTCTCAGAATATCCAGTAAGACGTTCTCCTTAGTTGTAGGTTCAAACCACCCAAAGTAGAGGAAGATCACAGTTTTCTTTGGGAAGGAGGTGGAGGAGCATAAAACATCCACAAAGAGACAGGAAAAACAGGGAAAAAACTTATTTTCCTGCTCCCCTTGTTGAAGGGCTCTCAGACCTCATCACCGTGACCTCCAGGGCTAAGAACCTTCAGGGACCATAGCCTTCTCTGCAAGATGAATCACATCAGATCTGTGGCACTATTTATGCACAGCTAATTCAGAATAAAATTCTTAAGATATGATTGTTTTACGTATGTAGTGATAAGGACTGAAATTGGCCTGAAACCGATCAGTCTTAACCAATCCCCTCACAGCAACTTCTCATTCCCAGATTTACATATATAGATACATATACATACATACATGAACATATACATAAACATTCACATATACACATAGGTACACACTTATATACATATATGTGTATAAGGGTGCATATATATGTATATTCAGTTCCAGTGAGAGATAAAATAAATCAATAAATTAATTGTTTCTAGTTCATCTGTTGGGATGCACTTTTAAACATATTCACATAGGTTAGCAACAAAGAATATGGTAATATTCTGTGCATATCTTTGCACATATAGGAACTTTTCAATAACACAGAGCACAGGGATTCTGACATTGCACTGTGCACTTTCTACTTTCTATTCCCCCTGCACCCAAATTAGGTTTTGTTGTTTCTTACAGAAAAGTTGTCACTTTGACAACTTGGGGATTAATATTTCAACAAAAATACAGTGGCAACCTCAGTCTTCTCTTCCATGTTTTTTTCTCTCAGAGAAAGACTGAAATAAGAGCAGTGGTTTAAGTAATTTGACAACATAGCTCCTTCGGGAGTCATAATGTCAGTGGCCAACCTAATAATGTGGAGTACAAGAATTATGAAATTAATTACTTTTTGTTCCTTCTGATCCTGATAAACAAACTGAATTACTTTTTGTTTCTAGTATTGAGAAGATCAGTAACCAAAAAGAAACACCTCATGGAGGTTGTAGCGAGGTGGGTGTCGGTCTCTTCTCCCAAGTAACTAGCGATAGGACGAGACGAAATGGCCTCAAGTTGCGCCAGGGGAGGTTTAGATTGGATGTAAGGAAAAATTTCTTTACTGAAAGAGTGGTGAAACATTGGAACAGGCTGCCCAGGGAAGTGGTGGAGTCCTCATCCCTGGAGGTATTTAAAAGACGAGTAGATGAGGCACTTAGGGACATGATTTAGTGGACATGGTGGTGTTGGGTTGACGGTTGGACTCGATGATCTTAGAGGTCTTTTCCAACCTCAGTGATTCTATGATTCTATGATTCTATGTTTCTCCAAAGAGAGAAAGGAGAAAAGTAGCTTAATTTTGCTGAAAATCAGTGAGTAGAAACTTACAGTAAGGTCACTCAAATGTGAAAAAGCACTATGATACCCCACTTAAGTATCCTACAGTTCTACTGTTATGGTATGAAATATATTATCTTGCCTGCTTTTTAAGTCAGACATTTTTATGAAAGTTTATCCATTAGATTGCCAACCTCACAATTTTGGTAACTTTCTTTATCCTTCTTACAAAGTGTGAATGACTGGATGACTCAGATTATTAAGTATACCAGCAGATGTGAATGATAAAGCTATTTATCTCCACTGCTCTCTCAGGAACACAATAAAGTTATTACTGAAATTTCAAATGAAACATAAGCCTCCCAAACCCTTTTCTAATAACTACTCTCCACAAGACTATTTTGAAACCTCTTGATAAAATGTTTAGCTGAGAAAGAAATATTTGCTGAAGAGACACTGATATCAAAGACAAGCATTTAGAAATTCACTTGCTGTAACCTCTTGTGATTTTAGTAGAAAGGCAGGATAGAAAAAATTATTCTAATATCTCATTTTGTAGTTGCATACACTAGATGGCACTGATAAAGTATTGCTCAATTCACTAATCATCTTGAAGTGTTTTTCTATTATTACTGAACGCTTCATTTCAGGATTTAAAAAAGAAATTAAATAAGATAGCAACATTGTTTTGCCACAAATAAAAGTAAAAAGGAAAAGGAAAAGTAAAAGAGGAAAAGGAAATAATTTGGGATTATCCCAGCATAATTTATAAAGCTAGTAGTCCCTGAAGATTGATTCCAGCTTCCACTGGCAGTTCCACAGCCACACCACACACACCGTGAGAGACTTAGCACTGCCTGTTCTGAACGGCAGTAGCCTAAATTTACACAAAACTGTGAAAACTAAGGTTTTTTACATCAGCAGTGTGTGGTTTCACTTAGGAAGGGATGGTACTTAGGAAGAATGATTTCCCTTCCAGTCCATTAGCTCGATCAACTCAGCAAAGCTTTGTGCCATTCTGATTTACACTAGAGCCAGGCAGAGGCCATTACCCACATGCGAGGAGTTCACATCCCACTTTGTGCTCCCTCCAAGGGTATTCAGAAAGGTTATCCGTAAGTACAGATAACATATCTGTTAGGCTTATCTCTGCTAATGCTGGGAGAGAGACAGGCTCTTCTGGAGGGCGGTATCTGAGGAGGAACCCCAACTGAGTGCTCTGAGCTGCCCTGCAGCAGAGCTTTGTAGCCCTATCTAGAGCAGAAAGGGTCTAGAAAGACTAATCTCACACACCTAAAATTGGTCTCTGTGACTACTCCCCAAAGTATACATTTTTATATATACTCAACATAACCGTCACAAATAATTCCATTTAAGGAAGATGATCTGCAAGAATCTGTAAGAGTACTGCTAAGTATATGCATAAATGTTTGAACGTCATTACCTGTTGCATGTAGTTACCTTATTTGCTAAGGACAACAAAATGCATTGCTATATTTTTTGTAGCACATTGTGGTAATCAATGTTTTATTTATAAATTCGTATTTTATACAGTAACAGAAAATATGACATGATCTCTACTCCTTGAGGGGAAAAAAAATAATGACATAATATTTGAGGTCTGCTATTTCTGTATGCTTGTTTGTATTCATTTTAACATAAATAATGAGTCTTATCTCAGAAATGTGTGCGGCAAGCAAGCAGTTATGCTATGGTGTATCTAATAGCTTTTGTTTAATTAAAGAAGAAAAAAAAATAAGCTGAGCTGTAACTTTAAAAAATGCGTATATAAAAGCTATTTTTAAAAAGAACCTGATTAAATATTCTCTTTAGCTACACAGAACTTCCTTTACACATACAGCAACTATCTTTAGGTCATTATATTTGAAATGGTGAAATACATTGGGTGTCATTCTTGAAATGATATGATCAAAATGTGTTTGTGACAAAATATGGGATATGTTAAGTCAATAGTTGCACTAAAGGAAAGCTGGTCTGAAATTCTTACTATGAAACCTACTTCAAGATCAGCATGCTCTAACACACTTTCAAGCCTTCATCCTGTCCTTTGTTCTTTTTGGCTCTAAGCACTGTCTAACTGTAACTCTTGTTGTTGAAGAATTCTAGAAGACACAAGAAAATAAACATATATCATATATTATTAAACAAAACAAAGAGATTGTTGTGATGCCTCCTCTTTTTAACTCACACACCAGCATATAGCTCTGCATATATAGACTTTTGGGATACAAAACACATTCTCTCAGTAGCTTTGGTATAAGCTAAGAATAGCATTTCAAAGTCTTCATTTTTAATCCCTTGGCCTTCCATAATTTAAGCAGATGCTTTAATATTATCTGGTCAAATACACAAAACAGAATAATTCTTGTACTCAGTGTTGCACTTGAGAAGGTTTGTACAATGAGTTAGACTCATTTCTTTTTCAGCTTTGGGCATCTGGGCTCATTCAACTCCTGGTTCAGGTCACTAGTTAAAATAAATGTCATATTCCCATCCTGCTTCTCATCCCTCTACTGGAAAATGATTGACAGCACCTGCTCTGGAAAGCACAGAAGGGCAATATAGAATCATGTAAAGCTATACTCACAGTAAAAGTTGAAAAAAATGCATATATTTATTAATTATATGCAATGTGCAAAATTTCAGGGGATGTATCTAGGAATTCCATTCCCAAAGAAGCACAGAGATAGAATATATCTCAGGGATGACAATTATTCTTTGCATTACCTTTACAAGGGGCATTAGCATTCATTTCATGTAGTAGCCCTGCCCTATGTGCTTAAGAGAGCAGTTACTCTAGGCGAAACTGGAACATACAAAAAGAGTAGTTCTTGTATGTACATGCTTAAAATGTTTAAAAAAAAAAAAAAAAAAAAAAAAAGAAGCATTTCAATACAAGAGTCCTTTGCAGATTTTCACCTATTATTCTTCTGGTCTGACCCAGTACTACAGATATGTCAAGCCTCCATCAGTTTTGGCTAGCTGACACACAAATGAGCTTGGTCAAATACTTTGGCAACTGCAGGCTTACCCCATGACTATAATATAATCTGGAAGAAAATACCTTGTCCTAAAAAAAGGGATGTTTTAAAAATGTTAGTTAGCTTTGTTGAAACTGATTTAAACTAAACAAACAGAATTATTTAGAATTCTGAGGAAAATATTCCATCATACTGCAGGCTCTCGTATTTTATTTTCTAATCAACTTAAGAGTACTAAGATGGCTTCCGTTTTAGCTTTTTTTTTTTTTCCTTTCTTCACTGCCTTCTACCTGAAGTATACACTCAAGCCTCATACCATATTTGCACTTACAGCTTGCTTATCACATGAACAGGTTTATGATTTTGCCTTACTGCACATAAATTGACGCAGGAGTCAAAAAATGACTGAAAAATTAAGCCATTCTCCTTGTCCAATACCTTGAACTTCTCTGATATCTTTGTACACAGTACAGAAACAAAGTTATCAGACCTTCAAGCACTTCAACTAGTGCATCAGGAACTAGGTCGCTTCGAGATGAGCTGCACAAAGAAAATTTGGCAATCAGGAAGTGTTGTATATATTTTGTTCATGAGTCAAAGCATGCTAATTTGGCCTGTCATGTTTCTAGGACAACCACAGAAGCAAATATATGTTCCATCCAAGGACATAGGAGATTGGAAAGAAGGATGGCTGAACTGGCAATGAAGAGAAAAATAACAAAATTAAAAACATAAGCAAGCAGTAAAATAAAACAAACAACAAAATATTTAGCACAGGTTTTACATAATGTCACAACTTTTAATGTGTTTATTTCAGTGTGAATAATGAATGCTTCAATAGCTAATACAGGCAGATATTCCATCATCATCATGTCATTATACCACTGGCAAAAATGAAGCAAAGAGATTGAATTCACAAAAGGAGTCACTATCAGGACTAGAACTAAAACAAAGGAAACTTCTGAGAGAACCTGTGAAAGACCACTTCTCCCTATTCAGTTTTAATTACTGGTTTTACATACTGGTTGCACTGGGGTTTTTTTGTCTGCTGAGGTTTGGGAGTCTGCTCACAAACCAATAAAACCTTTCTGCATTCAGCCCTCTCTGATCTACTCTATGAAAGTTTAACATGCAGTCATTCAAACTGCAAGTATTATTCTGTGTTCCACATTCTGTAAGAAAGAACTGATTGGTTCTTTAGTATTGACTGGAATGGATAAAGTAGAAGGTCCCAGGATAACCCAAATTCAAAGCAGTTCACTTTCATTACAATTGTGCATGCTTTTTATGGAATGATACACCTACTAATGCAAAGAGCCTATTTTATATTAGGCAGTGAAAAAAACTCCTGGAATTGGTAAGGAAGAAATATTAGAAATATTTGGACTTTTTTTTTGCATATTATTCGAAGATGAAAGAGAAAAGTTGATCCACAGGGCTATCTGAAGTTTTATCAGCGATCTTAAGTTAAGAGTCCACTCCCACTTTGGACACTACTATTATTATTTCAGCCTACTGATAGTAATTTTTAATGCAAAATATATATACCTATATTTACTAACTTTGAGACATTAATTTATTCTATTTGTGGGAAGTCTAATTTTTAATAGGCACACAGGTTAGAAGATTTCAATAATATCCTTTTTACAGACATCAAACTCTGGGCAGTAATATTGCATCTCAAATATCTTTTATAGTTCTAGGGTCAATGAAACAAATCTTGTGTGAATTCACAAGAAAAGCAAAATGTAAATTCAAAGATACGGAAACTATAAAGCTTGTATAACTTTCAAAAGCATACAAATAATTTGATGACACATTTTACATTGCCTTTAAACAAAACAGCAAGTAACCAGAACTACACAACAGAAACAGCATGTTTATGCTCCGATAAGAATTCATTCATCACTTCAAAGTAATTTGTTTAAAAGGAAATCTATTATATTAGTTTTGTTTAATTCAGCTTATAATTCTATTAAATTCTAGTGCATTATACGATGTCATCACATTTTATATCTATTCTGCACCTTGGGGGACAGGGTTGGGGGGGGAGACGGGGAGAGAGAGAGAGAGAGAGAAGTGGTGCAGGGTTCTCTCTGGATCTTAGCAAGAAAGGCCCAACAACAAATGGCTTATAAAATAGGTGCTTTAACAAGACAGAATAAGAAGAGGAATACAGATCGCGAGTAAGTCTTATGTCCCTTTAGGTGCTGGGAACCCTGCGTTGATGCAGCATCAGACAGACACTGGATAGGCCTCCCTTGATGGATCCATCCGTATATGATGCTGGCCCAATGCAGGATGCACTTTGCTGCACCAAGTGTGAGTTAATTAAATTAATTAATTAAAAATTAATTTAAATTAATTTAAAAAAACCCTCACAAATTAGAAAAGAACTCTAAGAACTCAACTGAACTTAACGAAAATTTTATTAATTTTTTAAGATAAAACTATTGAGCTCTGAAGTATTTTTCATAATTCAGTTTTATAGAAAAAAAAGAAACCAAGGATTTGTTCTTAAGGTTTAGCTGCTAGTCAGCACCGCAACAGTTATCATCAGCTTTTCCTGGAGAAAAGGACATAACAAATGTCATAATTTGGTTAAACATGGATTTTCATAGAGTTCACTTGGGCCTTTGGCATTCCTCAGATTCTTAGAACAGTGACAACAAGCGTCAAATGCTCATTTTTTCTAAACCAGATTTAGATTCTGTATACCTAATCTGATACCTTTGATAACTGATAAGGATTTGCATTAAAACCACAAAGTTTCATACTGATGTCCATTTTTTTCCCTTAGAATAAGATAGTGTAGCTTTAACCCTGTCTGATAAAAATTGGACTTAATGTGATCTAATGTACTTATTCTTCATGCATTTTTACATTCTGCAATTGAATTAATCCTATCAATTGTTTGCCAAAGACTTACGGGAATAAGAAAAAAGAAGGAAATAAAATCCTACTCAGAAAAGGTTGTATATACATTAAAAAAGTATATAAATTACTTAAGCATAGTATAGTTTATTTCACTTATATTCCATCTCAGACAGGCAGTAATTTTGAGACAAAGAATGGTTAAGAATTCTGTAACTGGAGTATTATATTTAGCACAGCTCTACTTGCATTTAGGCACAAGTGCTTAAAAAACTCCTGCATGTCTAGAACACTAGTTTTGAGATTCTCAGAAGACAGGAGCCAATAGCTCGAATTAATAAATTATGAACTAGAAACTGAATTGATTTTTCAAAGTCTTAAGTGCTTAAGGAACTTAAGACATTTTTCAATACGGTACATAAGCACACAAAGGTACATTTTGAGAAATATCTAGAAATGCAGATATATTTCAAAATATTGTGCTGCTTATTTTCTACTGCTAATGCAATTATTTTGGGAAATTTTACCCCAAAGATATATATGTATATTCAAAAATTTTATTAAAGTGAGATGGTATGCAAACACTGCATTTTATAGACAATTGAGAAAAAAGACTCTGAGAAGCTCTTTTGAATCATTAGTGCATATGTGGAAACAGAAAAAGAAAAGAGCTATCTACAAATTATTATTTTGGTAAACAATTTAGAAATCTGCCATTGAAATAGCACTACTTAAATGCACTAATATGCAATGTGATATTTAACTAACAAAGCTTAATTGAAAAAAAATAATAAGGATTTGCATTAAAACCACAAAGTTTCATACTAATGTCCATTTTTTTCCCTCAGAATAGGATAGCATAGTTTTAACCCTGTCTGATAAAAATTGGACTTAATGTGATCTATTATACTTATTCTTCATGCATTTCTACATTCTGCAATTGAATTCAATCAGTTTTCTTATCTAACTTAAATTGTATTTTGATTAATGAAAGCTGTGAATTAATAGTAGTTTGTGCTTTAGCTTAAGTAGTTGAAAAAATTCAGTGAAGCTGAAAAATGCCAGTGAAGCCTGGCATAGCTATCTGACTGAATTGCTTAGCTAACATATTTTATAGCACATCTATTATGTTATTTCCATACCCCTTTTGTGGATTTTTTTTTATTTTAACATGTTAATAAACTTAAATTTTAAAGACCATGAAATATTAAATATTCCATGTTATTTTAAAACACAAAGGTCACATGACTTTTGCTTTAACTGGAGGTTATTTAGCTTGGAATGAAAGACTAACAAATTACAGAGCTCATCAGTTTAAACTGTTATTCACAAAACCAGAACTGTTATTTACAGCTGAGATTGAAACTGCGAGAAATGCCTCATGACTTTCAGGTTATAAAGGTGTAAATTGCTTACCCTAGCAGTACATTAAACAGAAAAGAAGGGTTTTAATTTTACTAAGACTTCTGTCAATAAAATCCTTTGAAACTGGCAACAAAGCTTGAAAATAAGGGTAGCAGAGAACATTTTTCCCCTCTCTTAAAAAAAAAAAAAAAGTTCTTCACACTTTTTTATTTTTTAAAAATTTTAAAAATTATCCATTATTTGTCAATCCAAAGACATTTTAAATTTAATTTGTATTATATTCATATTTTGAATTACAACAGATTGTACTCATCATAGATGAGAAACCTCAATTCATTTTATTGTTATTGATAAACCAGCAAAATAATCTGAACAAACCACCAGAATAAAAAAAGGCTGAGGTACTGAACACAAGTCTTTACCAGACCCTGGAGACCAGGTGGAAAGCCTGGAGGAAGGCTGACTTACACTTGGTGGAAAAGGGTCAGCTTAGGGAATATTTAAGCAAACGAGACATTAATAAATTCGTGGGCCCTGAGGGATGCACCCATGTGCTGGCTGAGATCATTGCAAGGCCACTCTAATTTTTGAACAATCATGGCAATTGGGAGAGGTGCCTGAGAACTGAAGGAAAGCAAATATTCCTAACTTCAAAAGGTGCAGGAAGGAGGATCCAGGGAACTACAGGCCCGTCAGGCCTCACCTCCATCACTGGGAAGGTGGTGGAACAACTAATCCTGGGAACCATTTCAAGGCACAAGAACAACAAAAATATGACCAGGAGTAGTAAGCGTGGATTCACCAAGGGGAAGTCATGCTTGACAACCCTGATAACCTTCTACAATGAAATGACGACCTTAGTAAATGAAGGGAGAGCAGTAGATATTGTCTACCTTGACTTTAGTAAGGCTTCCAATGCCTTCTCCCTTAACATCTCCTAGAGGAGATGATGCAGTATGGGCTGGATGAGCAGACAGTGAGATGGACTGAGAACTAGCTGAATGACCAGGCTCAGACAACAACAAAGTATAGGGCAGTAACTAGCAGTGTACCCCAGGGGCCAATACTGGGTCAAATCATGTTCAGTATCTTTATTAATGATCTGAATGACGAGGCAGAGTGTAGCCTTAAAACATTTGCTGATGATACAAGATTGGGAGGAGTGGCTGATATGCCAGAGGGCTGTGCTGCCATCCAGAGGGACTTCAGCAGGCTGGAGAAATGTGCTGGCAGCAACCTCATACACTTCAACAAAAGGAAGTGCAAAGTCCTGGACCTGAAGAGGAATAATGTCAGGCATATGGGATCCATACTGGGTGTTACCCATCTTGGAAACGGCTTTGCAGAGAAGGCTATGGGGGGGGTCCAAGTTGAACGTGGAACCAGTAATGTGTCTGTGCCACAAAAAAGGCCAACAGCTTCCTAGGCTTCAGTAGGAGGAGTGTTGTCAGCAGATCAAGAGAGGTGATCCTTCGCTTTTATTCAGAACTGGTGAGGCCACACCTGGAGTATTGTGTCCACTTTTGGGCTCCCCAGTACAAGAGAGACATGGAGCTATGGGAGTGAGTCAACAAAGGGCCACAAAGACAATTTAGGGGGTGGAGAAATTCTCCTATGGGGAAAGGCTGAGAGAACAGGGACTGTTCAGCCTGGAGAAGGGAAGGCTCAGCGTGATTTCTTCAATGTGTGCAAATACCTGAAGGGAGGGTGTAAAGAAAATAGAGCCACGATCTTCTCAGTGGTGTCCAATGACAGGACAAGAGGCAATGGGCACAAACTGAAACACAGGAACTTCCATCTGAACATCAGGAGACACTTGTTCACTGTGAAGGTGACTAAGCACTTGCACAGGTTGCCCAGAAGGGTTGTGAAGTCTCCCTCCTTGGAGATACTCTGAAGCTGTTTGGACATGGTCCTGGCCAACTTCCTGTAGGTGACCCTGCTTTAGCAGGGAGGTGGTACAAGATGAACTCCAAAGGTCCCTTCCAACCTCAACCATTCTGTTTCTGTGATCCTGTGGTTCTGTGAGTCTGTGAAACACTATTTATGATTTTAATAGTTACAATAAATCGATCTGTTACATATGCTGTGTGGACTTTGACCAATTTTCCTACACTGAAGCTCAGCACATTGCTAAGTGGCTAACACAAGGGATACAAATAACATGTTTCAGTATCAAAATATACCTCAGTTCTCCCAGTCATTGTGAATGTAGAACATAAGAACATATAAGCTAGGTCAGTCAGATCCACAGCATCCCACTTCTGCTAAAGGGCTGTATAAAAGAAATGAGATGTGGAGGTTTATTTTTCCCTGACATACTATTGTACCTTCTGGCAATACAATTTTAGCTTCTGGCAATTGACGTTTAGGGACAGAGAATAGGAAAAAATTAATAAAGCTGTACATGAGATTGCAATTTGGAAGAGATACCCGGTATTTGTTGTTACTTCTATCAAATATTAGTGGTTAATAAAGTGTGTTTAGTACTGTGTAATTTTCTATGATTATTTTCTTTTACTTTGAAATATTTGTGCAGGGTTCAGTGCTAACTGTTGAAATCATAAGTCATTTATGGCGACTGGGAAGCAAGAGGTATATAGTTTCCTGAGAATGAGGGAAATAAGTTTCAAATAGAAGTGGTTGTAATTTTTTTCAGCAAAATAGGCTTTTCAACATAAAAAGAGGGAGGAGACAGGTAATACAATGATAAAATAAGAAACAGGCCAGTGAATAAAGTGCTTCCTGATCAGAGTCGGGGAAAGAAAGAAACAGGGTTTGCCAACATGCAAAATAAGAGTCTTTATCACCTACCAACTTTAAAATCCTTTTGCTGCCACCTTCCAAATCTGTTTTCCATACACTGCCTCCATATCAGTCTTCAAGAGATCCTGTTTCTATCTCAATGTATCTTTAAAAGAAAACTCAACATTTGATAGCATGATAAAACACTCCTGCAGTGTCAAGGTAATTGGCAATTCTTCAAACAAGGGGTTACTGTTTCTTGACAAAAGCTAGTTTGAACACGTAAAATAAGAATAGGCTTTCTTGGGGAAAACATGAGTAAGACATAGAATGAATAAGGGCAGGTAAGGATATAGAGTAAGACAAAATTTATTCATTTTGTAAACCTAATGTTAGATATCAGTAGTCCTTCTTTTCTACTATATTTCCATCCATGTACATAGAAATTGTTATAAAAGCATATAAAATAGTTCATTCCAGCATTCAAGACACAAAAGCTATTTTAACACAATCAGTTAAACAATATCAGGGTAGATTAAAAAAATAAACAAGATTTAAATTGCAGCATGCTGACCAGTAAATATACTTTTTTGGATTAAATTATTAGAAAAAATAAAGTTAATTTCAAAGTTGAAATTATCTTCCAGAATTCAGTCCTGAAGATTAAAACAGAACAAAACAAAACAAAAACCATTACCTGATTTCAGCTCTCATGATAGTTCACTGTGAGAAATATCTGATCAGTTATTGTAAAGAGGTGGCAAGTCATAATTAGACAAATGCTACAGAGCAGGTCTATGTTTGCAGATGATGTCAAACATCCCTGATGGAAGTGAAAGGAATCTTTAGACTACAATTTCAACTAATCAAAGCAGATTTGAATAAATAAAAACATTTAAAACTACATTATTTTTAGGTTAAAATTACAGAACCTTTTAGAGAGATTCTAAAAATATTTTGTCATCTTCAAAATGCCAAGTTTTATTTTTATTTTTCTAAAAGAACAATCATTCTGAAATTCTGCCAGACACTATAAAATAAAAAAAAGAAATTAAGCATTTCATTTTGGAACAATGAGTTTTGGTCATCAAACTTAGGACCACTATGAAAGAACCACTATTTTAGACTAGAACAAAATATACCTTGTGGCTCTCTTATTCAGTTCAAGACCCACAGAAATTCTGAGTATTGTTTTGTTCCCAGAAAAATTATACTTTTAAAACCTATAATTAGAAAAAAGTTAAACTATTTGGTAGGGGAAACATTTTTTTCCTGAAAGTCCCTTATGGGCTCTTTTTGTTTCAGCCTGCAAAAACAGAATTTTGTTAATCGGTGACAAAACCAGGAAAACATTCCCTGTATTCAAAATTACTATAATTTTTTATAAAGTAAGTGTTAAAGAACACAGCCTTATAGTGAAAATAATCTTTATATATCTGAATTTTGCAAAAACAGATTTTATTTTTCCTCCTTGGCTTATTTGGTGTTTCCCACAATAAATGTTACGTGTACTTCTGCATAAATCAGAAGAGAGATGGATATGTTACTTATGTTTATAGGAACATACAACTATGCAAGAACAGCTTGCTATCTCAGTAGCGCATTATTACAGACTATCAAAAATGTTATGGAAATGGAGCTTTGTAGATAGTTTTGGGGAAAGAACTGTGGCTCCTAACATACTTTACACCCTTATATCAAGAAGAAGAAATATTCATTGATTTTGTTGGTGTTACACATGGCCCAGTATCTCATAACTTCACTTAAACTAAGGGGCAGGCAGAAGGGCAAATGAGACATTTCATATTTATGAAAACTATTTCATACTCTAATCTGAATTGACCAACATACTTCAAGTATCACCCAGAGGTAAGAAAGAAAAGAAAAAAAAGCAGAAAAAAACCCCCAATACAAGTGTCCAAACTTTAACCTGACTTGTTACTAGAGTCTTGGCTATTTTGAAAATCCTTTGAAGGAGACTCTGTGTTAACAATATGTATCTGGCCCACAAATTGTTCAAAGAACAAGCAAAGCACAATATTCTGTAAAAGATTTTTCCAAAATGTTAACTATACAAAAGATTTTATCAGATCTTTGAACAGTATGTTGATACATAAAATAAAGATTTTTGTTAAGTAGGGACAAATTCAGTGTCTTCTAGGCATTGTAGGTGAGAATACATTTTGGAAGAGAAACGTTCAGTCACTACTTCTTAAAAAGTGCTTCCTTCCAGGATTCTATCCTCTTAAATAGGCCTTTATACTGAACAACTAACAAAAGAACAGTGTAAGTCTACTATAAATAGAGCATTAAGGGCTCTAACTTTGAATTAATCTCATTTCTTATGTAACATCTAAAGCAATTCTGGACAACGGTTGTTTTATACACCATTATAAATTTTCTAAAATTTTTTTAACTGTTATTTGGTTAAACAGTAGATCAACTTACTTTCAATTTACTTTTTGGATCAAGATCAGGTCTAGTGGAGAGTGGAATGAATACTAATTGTTTATCTCTCAGCAATTACAACAGTAAAAATGAAATACATTTTAACAGCCTCAGCAGATTTCTTAACACAGTTTGCATGATCAAATAATTCCCGTGAATAATTTGAAAGTCTTATTACACAAAGGCGCCAGTGCCTCTTTCAAATTAAAAAAAACTGCAATCTTATAATGGTTCTTTTGAGATCATTAGAAATTATACATTATTATGTATATTCATCCACCATGTATAGTTACAACATGCTTTACAAGACCTGCAGTCAGATTAGCCCTGTTCTGACCACTGATAAGCACATATCACTTCAAAGAAATGGGTGTGAATTTCTCTTTGCCAAGAAAATGTCTCTGCATGAATCAAACTGTTCTAAAAAACTTGTTCATTGCAATTAATTCAGGTGTTTTGCATATGGATAATATAAGACTATTTAGAACTAATGCTCAAAAATGTATAACCATGCCCTCCAAAAACAGTTAGATGTGCAGATATTGTTTACTATAAAAATAGTAATCACACATTTTTGCTTGGATTTATAAATAGATATAATTATTGCCTATTACAAACCTTCTTGTACTTAGGAAACAGTGACAACAAAGACAGTGCCAAAGAAGACAGGTTACTGATGCTATAACATTCAATATTTCTGTATCCCTGTAATTCATCACAAATTTACACATTTTAGGAACGCAATGAGCATACATTTTAACAATAAAAGCCTTGTTCTTTTACACAGAAGTCACAGAAGCTCACATAAAGAACTCTTAATATGCTGTAATACTGACTATATTACAAACACATTAATATTATATTACTTACTACCTGGTTAAAGGTAGTCTTTCTTGTCTTTCAGAAGCATTATTTATGGATTATGTCTAATCCCATTAGCTTCAACAGACAATGGATCAGATCCACATAGGTTCACATAAAGATCTATTTCCAGGTTGGTCTTATGTTCTCATAAACACAGTGTGATGTAAAAAAGACATACAATATAGAAAAATCATTCACTGAGAATCTCTAACAACCCCAAGTACAAATAAGACATATACTATACTGCAAGGAAAGCCTTCAGATAAATTTCAGAAATTTTATTATTTCTTTCTACAGGAAATTAAGCATAAAGTGCCCTAAATATCAGATAATCTTTAGCAATTGAAGAATGCTAAAGAATCATAGAATCATAGAATCATTGAGGTTGGAAAAGACCTCTAAGATCATCGAGTCCAACCGTCAACCCAACACCACCATGACCACTAAACCATGTCCCTAAGCGCCTCATCGACACGTCTCTTAAATACTCCCAGGGATGGGGACTCAACCACTTCCCTGGGCAGCCTCTTCCAATGTTCAACCACTCTTTCAGTAAAGAAATTTTTCCTCACGTCCAATCTAAACCTCCCCTGGCACAACTTGAGTCCATTTCCTCTTGTCCTATCGCTAGTTACTTGGGAGAAGAGACCGACACCCACCTCGCTACAACCTCCTGTCAGGTAGTTGTAGAGAGCGATGAGGTCTCCCCTCAGCCTCCTTTTCTGCAGGCTAAACAACCCCAGTTCCCTCAGCCGCTCCTCATAAGACTTGTTCTCCAGACCCTTAAAGAAGTTGCCCTGTGTCATTTCACTGATGTCTGCCAAGTTACAAGCTAGAAAAAAAAGAAAAAAACCAGCTGAATTCCAGCTCATGTTTATTTGGATAGCTATATTTTCAAGACAAAAAAATGTTTATTATCCATACAAAGTAAAGGGAAGTAAATTAAGAATTTCTACTGCAGTGGAGGATATGGTGGGTATTGTTGCAATAGTCCAAAGTTAGTCTTTCAGTCAGAAGTTCATTACTGGTTGATGATATTTTCTAAAACTAATAACATGGAAAAGCCTATAAACAAACACAGTAATGAAATAAAATGGGCTTGCAAATGGATGATTTAAACGTTTCAGTGTTTGGAGAAAGATTAAGAGCTAAATAATTTTCCCTGCTAAAACTAATCAGTAAAACTAATATACTTTGGTTTTTTAATAACCTCTTTCAACTACAAGTCTTGACGTATCTCAGAAAGATAGATGTTAAATGTAAAGCTAGTCAATATACTAATCTTTAGTGAACAAACAGCAGAACTTTGTGCACTGCGCCATTTTATCCAAAGTCATTGTTATTTAGCTCATTCCATTAGCTGAGTTTGCTTATTTGGGGACTAACATTGTTACTTCTAAGCAACAAAATAATCAGTGTGGAAGTTCAGATACTTAAAGTCCCACTGGTCATATGTCTACTGGCAATACTGATGAGAGATCCAAAAGTTTTGATAATGAGGTAACTTCCTACCTCAGTAGAACTACAAAATTTGCAATAATTGTTCTTTGTCTCATTTGGTAAAGAAAGATTGGAACATTACATATTATTCTAGGTAAATACACAGAGCTTATCTTTCTGGGGAGGAAAGAAGAGTAAACAACCATGAAGGAATCAAAACCCGCAAAACATTTAAATGCCTTTAACTCTCCTGAGCAGTATTTTTTTAATTGCTCATTAATACTGCCAATTAACCATATTTATAATTTTCCCTTAAACAAACTAGAAACCTAGGCAGTCAAGGACTAAAGGAATGCAATAGAGAATAAACCATTTTCTGTTTTCACTACAATGTTTTACCAAATGGCTGCAATTTTCTTTCTCCTGGTGTCTATGTTGTTGATACAGGAGCACAAACTGACGTGAATAAGTCTATTAGTATAAAATTAACATAAAATTCTCTCTTATTTATATGTTTAGGCCATGTTGTATGTCAGCATTGCAAAGGCTCATTGTACAGACAATCCATTTTGGAGAAATGATGATAGGATTAGTAGCACAGAAACTGGGCAAACAATTCCCAGTGGTTAATCCTCTCCCTTCTTTCTTCCATTATTTTAACTTCTTTATTTTTAGTCTAGCAACCTGTAAATCTGCATCAAATTTTTCTGTCTGTTTACTCAGCACTGCTTCTGTTTGAAAATAAGCAAAATTCAGGATGAGTGTTTGTAGAGTTTACTGGATTTTTGATTCTCTTAGGGAAAAAGCTAGAAATTAAAGAGGCCTAAGATTAAGAATTTTAAGAAAGTGTTTCAGGTTACCATCTTGTCAGAGGCGTAATTTCTAAATGACTTTGTAACAAAGTCATTGGCTGGTTTTCAATCAAAATTTATTTTCTATTAAATGCTTATGTGTTTATAGTTTGAAAAGGCTTTTGTCTCTTAATTCCCTCTATCCAAAGTCACAAGCAGAGAAAAATTCGTATTAGGCATAAAGCTGTCACACCTTAATATTTTATTATGCACTGCCTCCTAGCCTATGAGTTTGGGCTTCCCGGCCCATAGCAAAAACCAGGGATAGGGCATAGTGAGAGTTTACTGGTTAGATTGCCGGCCAAGTTTGAGAAAAGCTTTTAAATAGCTTTAAGGAATTAGAAAGGCAGTTAAAAAAAAAAAAAATCTGAGTGAAACTAATAGCTTCTGCACTAACACCCTCCCCGCCCCCCGCTCAAATCAAAGATGTCAACATATTTCAGCATTTGAAATCTGTAAGACTTAAATACTGTGGCAATGGCTAAAGTCCATCAACTCAGTAGATGGATTTGAGGTTGTAGAAATTAAACTGTGGTATATTTCCTTCTTCTCCACCCAGGGAATTGCTATTAATATTAACTGGAGCTGTGTGCACAGATCAGAGTGAGAAGAGACCCCATGCTGCAGATAATAAAACGTTCACACATGAAGGGGAGGAGAAGGAAATCCCTTCTAATAACATTAGGAGCTCCTCATTACAAATTGCAAATTACAGACCAGATGTTTTTAATTGATTTTCCAGACTGGGTGTAAACTCAGAACAGCAGCAGCATTCACACTAGCAAGGATACAGACTATAAAGGGTTTTCACTAGTTTTTCAAGCAACTGTCTGAATGCCATTACAGAAAAGAACAAAGACTCCAATGTTTAGGTAGGCCCCTTAATTCCAGATAATTTCTTTAGGTTTTTTGGGGTTTTTTTTTTGGTTTGGTGACGGTTTTTGAGGGGATAGTGTAGAGAGTTTTTTTAATAACTTTTCTCCACCTTCCTTGCCTTGTTAATGCAGGACAGAAAGGGATATGCTAGATCTCTCCTTAGTGCCTGTTGCTTTGCTTTTCTGTTTTTTTTCTGCATAGCTACGTCCTTTCCCTTCCTCTATGTCATATACTTCAGTTTCAGAAGTTCAGCCAACATCCTCTAATTACTTATATCCTCAGTTAATTTTTTGATCTGTTTCCTTACAAAAAGCAGGCAGACATGTATGTCAATGAGGAAACTGAATTAACTTCATCTCTGTTCTCTTAGCAACAACAGTGAGTGGGTATAAGGTAAGGATGATTACGTAGTTGACTTTTGCCTTAGTAAACTTTCCCTTTTTGTCTTCTAGAGGCCATTATGTATTCATTTCCTCTCTTTCCTTGAGTACTCTGAGAACCAATTCTTCATAACTCTTTCTTTCCAAAAAGCAAAATCTGCAAATGGGTTGACAACAAAACACAACCAAAACACAGGCTTTGACTGAGCCAAATGATATAGAGCAACATAAATTGCTTTGCACTGACAGAAACTATGAAAGCACCTGGTCCCTTCAAAGAATCAAAGTGTATTATTGTACATATTTGTAATGAAACAGAGGCTTTCTATCAATACCTGAAAGAAGTAGCACTGTAATGCTCCACAAATAAATGCCTTGTCTCTGAACTCATAATTTCAACTTGCTTCCACCCTGGTCTAATGTCTCCCCCTGAAAGTCATCAGAGGAAAGGAGAACCAATGTTTTGTAAACACATAGAGCTCCCCAAACACCTATGACAGGTATCCTGAAGTGTCTCGAGCTGGCCCCCAACTGCTAATGCCTGTGCTGTATTCATGGGCCATATACCAAGTGCTAGCATAGCAGAGCTCATATCCTTTGGTAAAGTCTGGGGATAAAAATAGAATTACTGTATAAATATTCACACTTCTTTCTACATGGCAGTAACCTGTCATTGCAAATAAAGATGAGTTTAAATGAGTTACTACCTTTAGCACATAAATTCCTCTCTCTTTTCCAGATAGACATGATAGAGACCATCCTCAAAGAGACATTATTCTTCTCTATACTAATTATAACTCCTACTTAAAAACATAAGTAAACCAATTTGCCACAATCTGTGTAGGAATATGCTAATGCAACACACAGAAAGTGCACAGAGTTCACTCTCTCCTTCTTGTGAAAATATTATGGACGTCAATGGAGTTGTTACTCCAGATAACCCTCAAGACTGAGACAGTAGTTCTTCCTCATAAATTTAAAGTCGCTTTGCAATGATTTTCTTGAAGCATCAGCCGGGCTGTAAAATTTATTATATGCATTTGGTTGTTAATTAGTGTTAATTACTTGTACGTAAATGTTAGGAATTCTGATATCCTTTAACTTTTAAAATGACCTGTCCTGTTTTACCACACCATTTAATCACTATGAGAAGTTACATTCAAACTGTAAAGCAAGAGGGAGTAGAAAGATACTTTTCAAAAAAAAATGCTAATTTTTTCTACATAGTTTTCTCTCCTCCTTTTGTTATGTTACATACTTTATAATAAAGTTGCATTTTAATGGTAAATGCAAGCACCATAATACATGCTACTTCTGCCCTCTATTTTGGAAAGATGGCAGATCATTAATATTAAAGGTTCAACAGATACAGTATTGTAACTTAAGAGTGTTGTGTTTTGAGGAGAAGTTCTCACTGTATTGAACTTTAACATTTTTTATTGCTGTCCTGTGATGCTCTGGTCTAGATAGAGCTGGCCTGCTGCCAACTTCATGAATGTTGGCAGAGACAGAAGAATTTTAAGAATGGCAAAATGAAGTCAGACCACCTGGGAATCACCTTCCCTAGTTTTCACATAGTTGAAGAATTTGTTACTTTCAAAAAATTTTGAATTTGCACCTCAACATCCAGGAGAATGCATGAGCAGCATACAGTCTTACATTCATACACCTTCAAGTCTGGGAAACATTGTCTTCCTACTCTACTCCAGGGGTATCTGAGTAAGCCCAGGTTATGTGCTTTGCATCTCCTTGTACTCTACTGACTCTCCACTGACTACACGGTAACTCAGAGTCCTAAAATAAATACCTGGAAAAGCCTGCCTAGCTTGTAATAAAGGAAAACATTTTGGATAAGAATCATTGTCTAAAAGGAATATTTCACAGAGAAAATCTTTCATTCAATTTTACTTGCACAAGGATATACCCATTTTTGGACATTATTGGCCAAAATTCCTGATGACAATCTTCTGTTTAGGCATTCATCTCACTTCTTGTACATCTTAGAAATATTTTTCCTAAATGTTTTCTTTCTATTAAGTGACTGCATGGAGATTCAGCTTCTCTCACCATTGTGTCAAAACAGCTATATGCAAACACAGGGCAGGACTAGCTTACAGTTGAAGTTTCCCTCCTCTTCCTATTAAAAATATTATTTTAAAAAAAGCCTTCCTTCTGCAAATAAATAAATAAACAAACAAACTAACTCACTTTTGTAAATTAGACGAGCTATGCGGCATCAAAAACCCCAGCATCCATATATTTGATGTCCAGAAAAAGAGCAAGAGCAGAGCAAGCTGATACTATACTTCCTCTGAGTGCTCTCTCAAGCCCCAGCAGTTTTCAGCTCAGTATTTTCCACCTACATGTGTTTCTGTCTATTTATACACTCCTGGTAGATTTGTCTTCTAAGAGAGCGTCCAGTTTTCCTTGAAAGTAAGGACATTTACTTTCCATGTAAGTGTTCTGTATCCACTGCATCCTGTGATAAGGAGTTCTACACATGGCCTCCCTATTGTGTGAAGTAGTTAGATGTGGTTTTAAGAAAGATCCACCTGTTAGTTTCACATGATGCCCTTAGATCTTGCACTCAAAGTCAATGTATGGTTTCACACACAATCTCTGTCTACCCTCCCAGGATCAATAATAATTTTGCAAAGTTCTATCATATCTTTAGTAAATCAACTCTTTTTCAAAATTTCCTCATACAGAAGTTGTTGCATGAATTTGAGCATCTTTCTTGCCCTTTTCTGAACCTCCTTCTGTTCTACTGTATCTTCTTGAGAACCAGAATTCTATGCAGTATTTAAAGTGCAACTCAAATGTAGGTTTATACAGAAATATAACTATGTTTCGGTGTTTGTTTTGGGGGTTTTTTGTTTGTTTGGGCTTTGTGGGTTGTTTTTTTTTTTTACTTTCTATTCTTTTCAACCTTACATTCTATAAAGCTAATAAACCATTCTTCATCTGTATGCAGACAAAAAGAGATCATAAACATGTAGAGAAGAGCTTCATTGATCCTCTGCATACATGGCAGATATGCTATTCCTCTCTGGTATAGTAAAACACGGAAGAAAAAAGGAAAATATCCCAAGTATTTAGCATCTTTTTTTCTTGTTTACTGGATCACGTCTTGTTGAATAAGCATGAAATCACCTCTGGTTTTGTACTACTCTTTACTAAACCTAAACTCTAATTTGCTGTACTATTGACACAGACCACATATACTGGAAGAAGGTCTGTAAACTATTTAAGAATCTATGTTAAATGGTATACCTGTGGACTTCCAGAGTGATTAAAGGACCACTTGCAGTAATGTATATTACTGTATGTTTCACCAGAAAGGTGATGAGTACACTCTGGAGAGGCCCATTTATTCTTTGCCATCCAATGTTAGATAAAAGCAGCTAGAAACCGAATGTATATTTTTATAAAATTGCCATGCAGTTCCTGAGCATGGGACATATCAACAAAGGGTAATATTACATAAATCATCTGCACAAATGAACTAGAAACAAAGTATTTTAGCAAAGAAAGCTTCTTATTTTGTTTATAAACAGAAAAATCCTAATGTGCTAGAGGGAAGACGTAACTGCCATGAAATACAGAACCTTTACCTTTGTGTTGAATTGAAACTAATTCACAGTACATAAATACTAAAAATCTGCTGATAATGATTCAAAGAGTAAAAATTTAAAACTGAAAATACTGAATATATACAGATAATACATATTGAAATATATATTAATTTAAAATATGTATTTACAGCTTAATTTATCTGTTTTAAATATACAAGATACCCTGAGAGTCTTGTTTTAAAAAAACAAGCAAAAAAAAAAAAAAAAAAAAGACTAAAGGACAGTGAACAAATTGGAAGACTGAGGGTCTCATTTACCTCATTCTATGATTAAAAGAATGTGAAACTGATAAACTGGTTGATTTTTATTTTTTTAAAGAATGCTGCCATCACAGGCCCAGATCTTTATCTCTGTGGTTTAAAATGGGCTAAGTTACTTTTCCCACCAGAAAGCATGCTAAAATATTACTTCTACATGGAGATGACCATTTATTTATGTATTTACCCTAGGAAGCTTCATTGGTATGTGACTAAAAATCTTCAGTCATGTATACCTTAAAAAGATGAAACGTTATGAATTGCTCTTGTTTTGTTCCAGCACAACCCAAAATCAGTGGAATGATAGAGCTACATAGTGAATTCTAAACACATTCTCTCTCCTCCTTTTATTTTACTTGGCCTCCCTCCCTCATTTTATCAGAATGACAGTCAAATTGTAACATATTTTTTAAGTCTAAAAATATGTCTAAAAATAGATTTTTTTTGAAAAGCATTTTCCAAGATATGTGCAACACAATGCATCAATAGGCTATTCAAAACATGGAAGTTAATTTACATTAATAGGGATAAAGGTTAAGTATTTTTTGGACACAAACATACTGAAAGGTTCAATCCCTTTCTAACACTGAGTAAAATAATTTAAAAACCCCAGTCTTTTCCCTGGGTCCTCAAAATCATGACTGAGAAAAAGGAATAATTGATTAGAAACAAGGTTAGACTCACAGTAATTTTTATTGCTTAAACCTAAAAATCCTAAACCTTTATTACTTAATCCGTACGATGTTCCCACACATAACTGATCTTTGAAAGCACAAAAATTTTCTGTACTTGTGTGTGTGTGTAGAAATACTTTGACAAAGAGAGGTTACTTTCAAAATTTCTTCTTTAACAAAGCTCCTTGAGAGAATATCAAATTCATTAAAGTTCTATGAGGTGGAACTAAGATATTTAAAATAATATTTTTTGTATTACTCTAGGACTTTAAGAAAAAAACATGATGTTTATAGAACATTAAAATTACAGTCAGTATAAATAAATGAAAAAAAATTCTTTTATCTCAATTAATGAGGTTTACAAGTTGCAAACCTTCTTTCACCGTTTCTCCAAAGATGTATGAAAAACTTTTTATAGAAACGTATAGGCTAAAACAGAAGTTAGTCTGATATCCCATAATAAGTATTCAAGCACAGAAAATGTCTACTTTTAAAGGATTAGATGAGAAAGTTACACAGTCTGTACATATAAAATGTAATCTCTTTTATACATAAATCCTGTCTAGATTTTTTGATCTGAGAAAATCATGTGTGCTGAGAAATCTTTATACTGCAGTATATTTTCACATTGCATATATCATGCTAGATGTTTGCAAATAGCAGCTAATATAGTGAAAACACTGAGCGTGACTGTCTCAACATCAAAACAATTCTTAACTCTGTATCAAGAATGTGTTGCATAATATCTGCTTTTTCTTCCAGTCTTTCAGAGACAAATGTTTTCACCCTTGTGCCCCAGCTATTTTTTTTTTATTATTATTTTAGAGAAACCCTAAAATATAATTTTCTCAGCATATTCTACACATCTGGACTTCAGGAGAAATTATTTGACTTTCATAAAATCTAACAATAAAGAACAAAATGAAGTGATACCATTCAGAACATATTTTTGTAGGAAAAAAATAAGAATGGGTGTATTAGGACAGTGGCTTACAAGTGAAAAACAGAGTTGGAATTAATCTCCTGGAAGAGTTCTAACTGCTTGGTCTATTCTATAGAGATTACATTTGAAAACAAGCCTTGACCTAGCAAAATGCATAAGTCTCCAAAAGTCACTGATGATTTCAAAAAATAAACACTTATAAAACCCATTTCTAGTCACTCATACTCAGCCTTCCTCTGCAGATGTTCTGTAGGACAAATATTCTTTGCCATGCAGAAAAGAAATCAAGTTAAAACATTTAGCTTCTTGCCAAATACTGTGAATGCTTCTATACAGCAACACCAGCTGATCTTGGCATGCTCATTTAGCTCCAGGAAAAAACAAAGTGAAAAGTTAACATCAGAGGAGTGGACCTAGTCATGAGGAAGAATTAGAGTCTTCATCATACTGGAGATTTTTTTTCACTGACTGTTAAGCTCTCCTCCAGCTTTTAGCTTTGTTTATTTACTAAGTCACAATCCTAGAAGTTGCTGATTTTGTTTGTTTGTTTTATTTTTACAAAAGGTTTTCCTACCTGAATGCAGTGCTTCACCTGAAGGTATCTCAGCAATTGAACAAAATTCCTAAGAAATACAACTCTACCAAGGAGTAAGCTAGAGCGACAGAAGTATGACTGCAGCATATCTCCATTTTCTACTTTACTGTGTGCTGAATAATTTTAAAATTGGATAAACACAATAGCTACAAGTTTTCCTAAATAAATATAGCACAAATAAGTAATGCTTAAAACAGAACTAGCATTGTGGAGAAAGTGTTAACATAAATGAATATATATAAGAACATATTGAAATACATATGCTCTTATGGAGAAAGTGCTGAAGACTACATTGAGAAACGTAAAAGATTTGTTCATGATAACTAGGCAATTAACGAATACAGTCAAGATAAGGAAACTGATTAACTGGTTATATAAAAAATAATTTGTATGGATTATCTTTGATCTGTGTATTTGGTATTTGGCTGCTCTGAGTCTAGATAATTTTGAAGGTCTGACTTGAATTTGGATTAAAGAAAAGGTCTGTGTGAAATTTATTTTCAGTGAATCTGGTTTTAGTATTTATCCTTCTCATAGACCTTTAGTATTCTAAAGGTATATAGTATAGTATATATATATATATATATATATATATACACTATACTAAAGTATAGTATACTATACATGCTTTTAGTATACCTTAGCTTTAATTTGAGGAGAAAAGAAAAAAAAAAAAAGCCTGAACAGAGTTAAAAGTATAAAAATTTTGTTTGACTCATGTCTCCTGCTCTTGCCACCCTGAGACAAGTTACTTCACTAGACAATTCAGTATTCTAGAATATTCTAGAATAAGAAAATAGAATAGAATAAGAAAATAGAATAGAATAAGAAAAAGAAAATGCATTTGTGATGTAAGCTAGTGTGTTATTTGCAGTGGAAGTGATCTGAAGATCCTGTAAACTCAATCAAAGTAAGTGTAGTGGTTAAAATTTGACTAAACTTTATAAAACAATATAAATACACTCATTGTCTGCCATTATGTTAACATTCTGTCCCTAGTAATACTATTAAAATTGTTACATTAAATAGCACAGCAAATATGCACTTCCTGCCACACACATGAAAAACCTAGACTTCATGCTTCAAGTTAAACTGGATTCCGTCATAACAGTGCTAAGGAAGAGAAGAGATTTGTTCATAGATTGCATCTTGCAGACAAAGACAGATAAAGGTCAATTCCTTGTTGGCATATGTACAATCTCTAAATCAGGTATACTTGTGTTTTTTTCTAATTTTTTTTTTTTTTCAGTGAGAGGTACTGAGACGAAATTTTATAACTAACAACCAATCATGCAAACACTATCTGGTTTGATTCTGGCACTGACATTGATGTGATTATTATATACTATAAAATACATAAGGGATAATTGGTCTGTGATAATCACCATACAGAGAATGGGATAATGTCATGTCACTCACTCATGAGGGGATCACATCACAGAAGGCTTATACCTCCTGCAAAATTAGAAGGCTGTCTGACTGCCAAGCATTGTTGCAGGTGCATTGCCTAGTACAGGGATTGTTTTCATGACTCAGCAATGCTCAAAGATGATGTTTTTTGTGAAAAACTGTCAACTTGCCCTGACCACAATTGCACAATGGAAATTTATCCACATCCTGAACTTTAGTAGACACTACATGGTATAGGCACAGGAGCAATAGATCTCCATATTATAAAACATACAATATGCCTTACAGAGATTCTGTCAAAGTTTTTATTTTTTTTCCTATTTGCAATTAAATTAAATAACAACAGTATCTTGTAGCATTTATCAGTATCTCAACAATAGAATTCTGAATGTTGAGAAAGCTGATTACTAATCTATCAGTAGTACAGCCATACAACAGTATATTAATTGAAGTACAAATAAAAAATATAATATTTCAAAGAGTTAGCAAAACACAAACTCAAAAGAAACAATACAAACACTGCTATTCTCTAATTTCTAATCTCTTGAACAATCTGCTCAAAGTTGGACTAAAAATATTATGTTTATTATATTACTAATGTTTAGAGTGGGTGTTACTCAAACAGCTCTACTGATTTCATTTTATGACATTACAAATATTGCTCACACTAAAGATTGCAAGAACATTTTTTTATGATCTTCCATATATCTTCCACATATTCTTTCAGGTCCCACAGTGGCAGACAACCATTGTCTCCCACAGAGTTATATGGTCTGTATTTCTGAATAAATGCTGTTTTTCTTTTACCTGTGCATAAATGTCTAATTCCTTGTTTTCCCACAGGGTTATGTTAGCCAAACATGAAACTGGGTCAGCTTAAAATAATTCTGTGTGATGATGTAGGGGTGGAGATTGTTTGATTTTTTTCACAAAAGCAAGAATTATGTTTCTTATAGATAATAAACTGCTGGCATTTGTATGCAGCTCAACTGTTCAAAGAACTTAATCATGTAGTCTTCGCTGACTCTGATGCTGGCAAATATTTTTAGGCAGAATAGTAGGTAGAAAAAGAATTAAAATGGGGGCATATATCTACAGTCTTTGCTTGTGGCAATGACCTAAAACGCTGATGTTCTACATGAACTGATTACTCCAGTTTGCTCCAATCACCACTGCTAAACTGTTAACCAGTACCTTGCCTATCAACAAGTATTTGCAATAGTAATTGTAAAGACATCACATTTATTCTGATATTTCTGACACAAAGTTTAGGGATACCACCAGTGTCATATTATTGGCAATTAGAACACTGCCCAAACAAGAATCAAAACTGAAAATGTTATAGCAGTTAATCCTTGTCACATAATAAGAGGACGTCAGCCTCATATGCCTGACCGCAACACTGGATTGTGTATATATATAAATCATACTAACCTCAAATAAACATGAAGAACTTTGGGTTCTTATTGACTGTCTGAATATTTGTAATCAACAAATACTATTTCATTAATTTAGTATTTCTTTGGCTAAAATATTAACTAAGGGGAATTGCACTTAATATAAAGCATTATTAATGGTCACTATGAATTGTATTCCAGCTGCTCTTTTATGTATTTCAGTAACTGTTTAGAATCAAATCATGCAAAGACTGTTTTGTAATATTCAGATCACTACTTATATTCATATGACTTTTCATTCAGCACCAGAAATGTGAAAATGAAGATCTATCGAAAATGCAAAATGTAATTTCATAGCTGCTAATGGTTTGGAAAATTTGAAAAAAAAAAACACTCAGGACCTTTGACTGCCTTTCCTAATTTCATCTAGACCCTAAATTTTTGAAGCTTTCCCTGTCTCAGTCTCAATAATGTTTGAAATTAAGAACATTCAAAGAAATGTACAAGTATCTATATCCTTTCGCTGAGTCTCAGCTGTGTTCAGCCATGAAGTTACAGTAACAAGTTTCAAAATAATAAGCACACATATGATGGTATCTGCTCACAACCATATCCCATGATGACTGATTTCATGAAACAATGAAATGAACACCTGTTGAGTAAAAGTGTGTGGGGAAGATAACACACAATATGGATTAGAAAAATACACAAACACACATGCATACACTTTGAACAAATCTTATTTCAAACTGTAGTTAATATATAGTGCCTCTGAATATGGGGACACAAAGATGTGTAGGTTTTGGGATTAAGTGGAAATCCTAGAACCAAAATTAAGGAGAAGACAAAAGTGATGGATTTGAATTTGTTTTTTCCTGCAAAGCCATGACACCCAAGGATGAACCTTAAAATAACCAGCTGTCTATAAATGCAAAGAACAATAAGAGAGATTGAGAGAACCAAGTAGGTAAAAATCACAGAAATTGTTCAAAGCAAACAGTTCTCTTTCTTGGTGAGGGGAAAAAGATTAAGAGTTGAAAAATTATAATTATTAAAGTTCTTCTTCTGCAACTATGAATTATTTGAAAATTGTAAACCCACTGAGTGAATCGGACGTGGGCAATTATCTAGAAGAAAAAATTAGTACAGATGTAGCTACTTTTTCCACTGATTTCTATGAAAGCAAATTGGTTGCCCTAAATATATGTATATTTTCCTTAGTTTCAATAGCACAGCAAAATGGAAAACTAACCACAATCAATTAATCTGTATGTTGTAGATGTTACATTAAAAGTCCCCAAAAAATGTCAAGCACTTTGAAAATAATGCTGGATAAGAAAGGGGTCTCTGCTGCTCATCAAGCTTTAATGAGTTATCTATGATTTAATGAGTTATCTATGATGTGAGGGGTCTGGAGAACAAGTCTGATGAGGGGCGGCTGAGGGAACTGGGACTGTTTTGTCTGGAGAAAAGGAGGCTGAGGGGAGACCTCATCGCTCTCTACAACTACCTGAAAGGAGGTTGTAGCGAGGTGGGTGTCGGTCTCTTCTCCCAAGTAACTAGTGATAGGACGAGACGAAATGGCCTCAAGTTACGCCAGGGGAGGTTTAGATTGGGCATGAGGAAAAATTTCTTCACCGAAAGAGTGGTTAAACATTGGACCAGGCTGCCCAGGGAAGTGGTTGAGTCCCCATCCCTGGGAGTATTTAAGAGACGTGTCGATGAGGTGCTTAGGGACATGGTTTAGTGGGCATGGTGGTGTTGGGTCGACAGTTGGACTCGATGATCTTAGACGTCTTTTCCAACCTTACTGATTCTATGATTCTATGATTCTATGATTTTGGTGAAAACAAAAAACCCTTAAGACTATTCTAAAATAAACAACTAGGGAAATTTTTCAGGAGTACAGAGACTGAAATGAAAGTCTCAATCACTCTTAAATTCTAGAATATCTCATCTACTGATCTTGAGATAATTTGATTATAGGGACTTCCCACCTCTGCTCGGTTCAGGTAACAAATTTAAGCCTGACTCTGACATCCTGAGTTTTCAGTTACTAGGATATTACACGAGGTGTCCTTGCATGCTTGCGCACAGCTCCTTACTCTTTAACACTCAGTCTTCACTTTTTCTCTTTCTGCTTTATAAATGACAGGAAGGGGCCAACAGAATAGGAATGACAGTCTGCTCCCGAATATCTAGGTTGAAATAGACTTGTTCTGGACAGGCTGTTCATAAATCAGCTGCTAAATAGCAATAAATTTCTATTAAGAATTTTTAGTTTTATTTTTATTAAGAATTGCTATTTTTTATTCAGCAAGAAGTATTAGAACACTGTAAGAACATTCCCTAATTTATTTTTTTCCCCTAAGCTAATAATGTTAAGTAACTGACTTATTTTTTGTTGTGTGCTTGAAAAAATAACAATGATTCAAACACGTGACATGGATGACTCTGTCCAGGTTGTTTAAATCTCATGAAGTTTTAGCATAGCTATAAGTAACAGAGAGTATCACACACAGTTGTATCAATATAAGCCAGAACTGCTCGGTGAAACCAAGTTGGTAGACAAAAGCTGACCTGGTTAAAAAAAAACCAAACCAAACCAAACCCAACCAACCAAAGTGGGAAAATAGAACACAGAAATAAAAATATTGTAGAAGAGTTAAAATAACAAAAAAGGTAGAAAAGATGTAAGACAGAAATACACAAATAATTACTTTAATCACAATTATAAAAAATGTCTTTTTGAAGTGTAAAAAATGCTATGTTTACCATGAAAGAAAACTCATAATGTACAGAAAAGATGTCTCAACAGTTTCCTTTCTCTGAAATGTTCTGCATATTATCAGACAAATAAAGATAGGATTTCTGCAGTAAGTATAACCAGACTACTCATCTCCTAGTATCTTCTTTCTTTACACAGTTTTTCTAACTGGGACCTTCATGAGACAAAAAAGTTGTCATTCATTGTACAAATTATACAGTATCTGCAATTTTAGAAGACATTAGTAAGAGGAAAAGCTCTTGAGAAACTTCTTAATATAAATCTTAAGTTCAACAGAAGTGGTAAAAGGTGGTAGAGTGTTAAAATATGTTCAAATAATTCTCACAGAAAGCATCCTTAAGGCTAATCACTTTTTATATGGGTAAGACATTTGTAAGCCATCTGTTAGGTGCAAGAGTAATAGCCTGCTTTTCCAGTTTGTAGCAACAGTAGCTCTAAGAGCCTAAATAGAGAAAACATAGGGAAACCTCACAAAGTGCTAAAACTAAATAAACTGCATAAAATATGAGTGCTTGTAACATAGCAGTGTCCCTTGTGCTATACTAGCCGCAGTTTTAGTAGAAAACCTTTCATTCCATCACCTACAGAAGAAAATGGGCAAAAGAAATATGAAATCTATAATATCCTGACTTTGACCATTAAGATATATGCAGTTCATAAGATGAGCCCAGCAGGAATAGCATACCTCAAAATATTTCCACAGAAATTTGGGGAATAAGAGTAAAGAATCTGACATAAGTTTAGCGAACACATTACGTTCTCGCTTAAAGAAACAAGTTAAATTGTGATTGAGTCCTTCAGGAATGCAAAACTGGGTTGGAGAGCAGTAAGCAAAAATAACACTCCTACAGCTCAATTTCACATTTCCTCTCTCTTAGGCAAAAAAAATTTCAAAACAAACAAAAAAAAAGGGCACCGACTCAGTCTTGGCGTGTACATTTAAATCTTGGCAGTCCCTCATGCTTTGGGAGCAGGTAATATAGACTCCTCTAGTGACTCCCAGGGAAAGGATTTAAGTGGCTTTTCCAGTGTTGCATGTACATTCATCTTTACAACAAGGACAAAAGTCATCTGATGAAGGTACGTAATACACATACCATCACAATCATTACTCTGTGACTGCAAAGTGTGACTACCTCACAGCTCTGCTATTGATTAGCCACAAGTGGTTAAATTTTGCTGCCTAGGATAGGTAAAGAAAATTAATGCCTTCATTTTATATGATGGAAAAACATGTGTTCTTAGACTAAGTGGGACACCTGTGATGGCACAAAATCAGTCAAAAGAAAAAGCAGCATAAAGCAGAGCAAAGCATTTCTTTGTGCTCTTCTGATAGCTGAAATCTCATAGTTCTTTGTATTACAGCTTGCATGGTAATATTATTCCCCCTTTAACAGATCTTGAATTCAGGGATGCACTTACCTGACTGCACGAGAAAAGATCGGAAGCATTTTCCTCCTATCTGCCTCCAATTATCTGCTTGCATTTCAAGACTTCTGCAATAAAGTGTCTGGCTTTTTCTGCCTCTCTTTCTCCCGCAGAATAATAGAGAAGGAAACTCAGAGATCTGAATCCTGTTAAGTGCCCTAACCTTTATGCGGGTTCTTTTAGAACTGGGCTGTTAAGCATCATTTTTAGGAGAAAAATATGCACTGTTATCCAAATGAATTAGCTCAGTTGTGCTAGTTCTCACTTGGTTGTAGGTGCAACCAGATGACAAGGTTTCAAATGTGTTAACTTGTGTCATAAAAAATGTTGAAGAGATTTTCAGTCCCAAATGAGCCAACAAAACAACTCTTTTTGCCAATATTTTGCCCAAAATATGGACCTTAACAATAGAAAAATTCCCAGTATATTAATATTTGTCTGAACAAGGGCTCACTGTTCAAATCTATACATGTAGACTAGCCCGGGAACATTTTCTGACTCAAAGTCAAGTCAGTGGAATTGCTCACAGACTTCTCAGTGGGAAAAGACTGGTGAAAATTCTAGCACTCACATCAGGTTGTAAAAGCCTATGTTTGCAAGCTACATTCCCACTTTTTGTCTTTTTTTAAATAAATAAGCATATCCCAGGGTTATTTCATAAAGTGATGAGTGAAATACAACAGGTAATGTAGGGGACAGTTTAAGCTGTTGGAAATATTATCATAAACAGAAGCCATAAATCCTTGTAATGCCTGCATATGCAACATCTCAGCATCAATAAACAAACACAGAATCAGTATTAAAATATGCTCAGAGAAGGTAACGGGTAAAACCGAAACCAGTTATATTGAAAGGTGAAACAATGACAAATAAATTACTAACTCGGTTTCCTTTGTTTCAGACAAAACAACTTTAACTCTTCTTAAGGGAAATAATCTAGTACTTATTGTTTATAACTATATTTAGCAGGCCAGTTATTTTGTCCTCCATATTTCAGTTAATAGCTCAGAGTTGTTTGCAAAAGAAAAAAAAAGTTGTTGTCAAAGTTGCAAATACACATTAGGATTTAGTAAAGAAGCCCTGTCTGAAACCAGTAAGTGAGGGCTTTAATCTCAAATACCCTTTTCATGCTATTACTCAAGTCATGAGAGTGCCTGAATGCACGATTATAAAAGAGATAGTCCATGGCTTACTGTTCATGGTATCCCCATTCATTAGATAATTTAGGGTCCTAATTTTTCACTATTAAATTTTGAACAATCAGTTTGGATAAAGAGTAACAAATAACACGTATGTATTTTTTGAGTAAATTGTTAGAAAAGACTCAAAACAAAAGAATGATCACCAGTGGCCAGGCTGGCATTATTTATGTGAATAGAGGACTTAAAGAAACCTGATCTCGTATCTGTTTATTTCCCAACAAGCATGCATCTGTTGTTACCTCCACCTCAGAACCTTGCTGTAATATTTTCTGGTACCAAATCTTACAACATCTGTTACAACTGTAGATTCCTGTCACATTTCTGAGATCATACAAGAAGGGAGGTGGGTAGCAGGAGGCTGCGGAGAGCCTGGGCAAGAAGCATCCAGGACTGTGCCAGGTTGCTCTCTCGGCCAGATGTACTGCTTTGCTTGTATCCACCAAACAGACCAGTGCAGAAATTTCCAGAGGAGATAGCATTACAAATCTCTCCCCTGCTCATTCCACCACACCTTATGAACCTGTAGTAAATGAATACTGAAGGAATCTAACTTTCTGCCATATTTGGTTGAAATTGGCATAGCTTGAAAGTTATTGGGGGCCAGGGAGATTGGGAGAACAGAGTGAAGTGTAAGATTCCTGTCTTCAGAAAACCAGGTAAAAGAGTCTCAGGGAATGATAAGAAACTCTTTAAAGCTAGCAAAGCTAGCTCTCCCAGGTGAAATACATCTCATTCTATAAGGTCATGTATGGCTATTAAACTACTTAAACAGTACTGTTATGGTAATTAAGTGCTGAACATGTCAGACAACTGCCCCTTGAACATCATCAATTTCACACCTTAAAGAGAAGACCTTGTATTTATAAAGAATAATAAAATAAGCCAGTTCATTGTTGAAACATATAACATCCACAAATCTTTTCTTCCTGTCATCACCACAGTTATCTGATACAAATAATATAAAATTATACTTTATTTCATATCGATATTACTAAATTTAATGGGTTTGCCTTTAATTACTTGGATAAAGGAGTCTTTTCCCTTTTTTATGGTACTGGCCGTAGAAAGACAAATATATTTAACTAAAACAAAAATAATTGTCTGAGATATCTTTCAAAGGTAGAAATAGATTGTGGTGCATTACATTTCCATTAAAGACAGAATGGGAACAGCGTGATGCATTTTAAGTTCTGAACATATATAGCTGAGTTAAAGTTGAGAGTTGCAACTGAGGCAAATACAATTCCTGAGGTTGTATTTCAAAACAGAATTTTAAGGAGAATTAAATGAATCTCAATATGTGTATTTAGTTCTCTGTTATTTTGCCAGTAAGTGTAGGACACAGTGCAGCACAGCTGGGGCAACTTGTTTCCTGATGCAACATATGAAAATTGAACAAGGAAATTCACTTACATGAGACAGAGTCTATTGTTTGATCTTAAATTCATTGGGAAACAGCTATCATATACTTTAAATTGACTGTGTATTGTTCATATATTTTCACATAAACATAAAATAACCTACATTTTCATAAATACATAATAAAATGCTTCACTTCCAAGCAAATAAATGAAAATAAAAAAGGGGAGGGGTGTTAAAAATTGTTTTCCCAGTACTGAAGTCCAGTGGAACCAGCTGGTTTCTGTGTATTCAGACAGGACCACCCCCCTCAGTTTTTAGCAGAAAATTCCTAATTAGACTAATGTATGATATAGGAAGCGATTTTTTTTAGTGATTTTATGAGGCAGTACAAACCAACTACAGAATAAGTAAGAATTAGGCCAACCCCTATTTATAGGCAGTTCTCTTTCGGAGTCTGCTTTTTACCCTTTCAGCATCTCCTTCACACCATTCCAATTTCAGCCAAACAGCTAAAAATCTGTGATTTTTTTTCTTCAAGTTTATATATTTTATTCTTGTGACATTTGCAAGAATTAATTGCTGGTGACAGCTTTCTCATCTTTTGGCATAATAAAACTATCAAGAAAGAATGTTTCCACTTGCAGGTACTATAATTTTAGCAAGAATAGGAGAAAATAGACTTGTTCTCATCACTAGTTACTGAAATATGCTTTTGTCTATGGCTATATCTTTAGAAAACAGAAAGTAATTTTTCATTTGACAGCTGGATAGCAATAAAGGCTAACAATTACATTCCAAACATGAATTCTCCTACCTCTGAATACTAATCTCGCTGAAATTTACCTTTGCTATGTTGGCTAAACAACAGATTATGTTTTGTAAAGATATTCACAAATCAGACTCATATTTGTGTTCTACAGAAATAAATATTGTTTTATTTCACTGTCTTGGTAAAAAACAAAAGAAGAAAGAAAAAAAATAAAACCCCCAAAACATTCATAGAACTTGAGAGAAATTTGATGACAAATTTGATAAGTGTATATTACATAAATAAAAAAAAGGAAAAAATTAAGAGGAAAAAAGCTGTTCTAGACAGCCTGTGATCACTGTTTAGGGATAACATTCAGAAAACTTTCTCTAGAGTTTACATCTGTTGTAGAAGCAATTTCAGCCATAAGTGATCTTCCCAGAACCACAGATCAATGCAGAATGCAACGTGCAAATTTTAATGAGAGTCCTATAAAGGAGTTCTAAATCCAGATTTCTTCAAGGGAGCATGGCACCTTATGCCAAAGCTTTCTCCTCAAGTTGCTCATTCTCAGAGGTAAAGTTCTATAGTTTATTTGTCAAAAAATGTAGACGGAAATACTGACAGGCTACAAAGGTAGTCCTGTGTTCTGCCAGTGCTGAGTCATTGATTTGACAGACAGAAGGCCAAAACTATAAATTTTACATATAAAGGATAACTAAAACCTGCACAAAATTGCCCAAAGGCAATCAGGACATGCATTAGCATGAATGCTATGTCTACATTTGAAATGTTCTCTTTAAGGTCAAAATAAGGCTATTTATGTAAATGTAAAAAGTGAAATATTATAACTATTCTATACAAACTCTCCAACAGAAATCTTTGCTTGTCATTTTTACTGCCTTGGCTGTTACAGGTCTTTAGACCCTAAGGTAGCAAAAACATTTGTCTGGATTATAACAAGGCAAAACCGATAATTTTTTCTCAAGATTAAACACAACAACTGTTGGAAATGATGGTTAATTTTACTAGTTTGGAAGAAAAGAAAAGAAAAAAAGAGAAAGGAAATGACAAGAATTCAGTGGAGAAAGAACATTGGCAAATTAGGCAGTCAGCTTCCCATTCCCATAATTATTTGACACTCTCTTGATTAACAATTGCATGCTGATGTATGTAATTTTAGAACCTAATGTGAAGCTCATACACTCTTGGAAAACATTCCACAGCAAAGTTTATATGGCTTCAGCTATGTGCAATTTCACCATTACTTTAAACACTGAAAACATTAAAAAAGTTGGTGAAATAGGTTTACTCCTATGTTTTAGAGCATCTTACCAAATAAGGAGGAGCTTTTAATTGTCACTGATAAAAAGATATGTACTGAAAAAAGTGCTTAAATCAACAGGATGTGGGAAACCAGTAACTACTATGTAAGATCTTGAAGAATATAGCTACTCATTTTCAGGCTTTTGTGAAGACTCTTACAGCTTTATCTCTACATAAAATTCAAAATTTATCTTAAGATACTTCAACACTTCAAAACCTTGCATGACAATGAATAGACCTCTAGAATTTAAAACATAATTCAGTGTCCAAAAGTTTACCCAAATTTGTCAGTACAATCTCCCTGTTCCTTAAGAAAACAAAACATTAATTTCTTCAAGATTTTATTGAAGATAGCTTTCTAGAGACATTTTTTGGATGCTCTACTAATTAAGTTTTGTTCCTGGACATTCAAGATGTGGAGAAGGTGGATGAGAATAAACATTTTGCAGATGCCTTGGAAAAAACCCTCAGACTATATTTTGGTTTCATGCAATTTCTTTTGGACAAGCCTGATGGATTCTCTCATACCAAGTCAGGCATGCCAGTATTTACCTTGGCATATAGAGTTTACTGCTGCAGATCAGATTATAGCTTTTAAAGGATCAAACACTGTCAGATGGCATAGATGAACATTTCATCAAAAGCAGTTGTTCAGGAAATCCTAATAGAGGCAGAGTGATTTGAAATTTAAAAGATACACACTGCTCCAACTACCATGCTCTAGTGGTGCAGAATGCAACATAACTATAACATCAGAAAACATTTCTTCTTCAGGTTTTCACTACTTTGATTCACCTGGAATAGCAATGGATAAACTTATCATCGCTGAATCCTTTCACCCTGTACAGCAGCCCTACCACTGCGGGCAGTGAACTTCTATAATCTGTTGCCATAAGAAGTTGTGTACACAGATAGTATCAGCAGGTTTAAAAAGATGGGAAATTCATGGACAGGAGGTCTGTAAATAGATGTTAGAATAGGCAGAGATATCCCTCTAACAACTCTAATGAAATCCTGTGGCTGTTGTGGCAGTACAGGGTGTATGGACTGCAGATATTGATCAGGCTTTATCTGAGGAGCATCTTCTTTTGCCATGGTCAGACATAAGAGCTTGGTCAGATACAGAGGTGGGTCAGACATAGTAGAACCTTTACTGAGTTTATATTATAAGCCAAAATCTGTCCCAAAATGTCAAACCAAATATTTTATTGTGATGATATCTCTTCCACTACTAAAAGACTCAGAGCAGATGGCAAGTAACATCAAAGTGCACTTTTATACAAGGAAAGAATAAGTATGGGAGGAAGGGCCTGAGGGAGGGAAGAATATCTAAGAGACTGCTTGCAAAAGTGGAGACATACCCATTTCTTTTCTTTTCTGGGCTGGGGCTGACTGATCCAGCTGATTAGCTCTGTCAGCCAAGTTGCCACCTTGCATATGTTTGTGATTGCATCTTTTCCTTTTTAGTTGTCCTGGCCTTCCTACCTTCTGTTGTAATTAATCTAACGAACTGGAGTTGACCAGCTACGTATAAGGCATTGGTAAGTTTTCCTTTTGGATTAAATGAGTCCTGTGGACATCTTACTTTCCTTACAATTTTCAGCTAGGTAAAGTTATTTCCATTATACTAAAGTTTAGCACTGCCCTATGAGATTATAAATGACATTGTTGCAGCTTATGGCTAGAGTTCAATGCAGATGAAAGAATAAAAAGATCAGCTCCCAGAGAGATATGGACTCCTCTTAACCATTGCCTTATGTAGAAGGGGAGAGCAAAAGGTCTGCAAAGACAACCCTTTTTTGCCTTTACTCCTTTCCCTCACCAATTCACAGAGGAAAAGAAATAGGGATGAAGGACTAAGCCAAAAACTTTGTCCGTAAATTGCAAGCCTTTAAAACTGTCACTGGAGCAAGTTCAAAAGCCTGTTGTAAATGAATGCTGATGCTCTCTAGTATTTCCATAAGTGAAATTGCTGCCTCCCTTTGAAAACTGACTTTGGGCTAGATAGCAACATATATAACAAACACCCACATATGTCCAGATCTTACCGTGTCATGTGAGCTCTAGGCACTGATATTTAACAGAGCGATATTCTCAGTGTTGCAGATCATTTCCATATGCTATTTTTGTCTGCTGACCTTCCTTTTTTTTTTTATTTCCCCTTTGCTTCCTAACTGAATTAGGACAACCAGCAAATAGAGGTTTTTGTTTTGTTTTCCTGGTTGTTTTTATGTATTGGAAACAATTGCAACTAAATAATTTGTAACACTTTTCACATATAAGGCTAATGCAACTACTTTAATATAAAGTGCATAAAATAATTTTATGTATGCCATAAGAATGGCATTTCCTGAAAAATCCAGTTTTATTCTAAATTATACTGCCTAACTCTTGCCAAATTCAAATATCAGAAAATAGGAGAACAGAGATTGATTTTTTAAATGAAATTTTCTAATACAGAAAGAAGCTTTCTTCCTTGCACAAAACTTTTATGCTCAGACATAACTAGTGAATATTCACAAAGTCAAAAAATCTTCAAAATGTTTAATTTTTTGAGGAGCTAATAAAACAATCTACTGAGGTCACATGGACACAATTGAATCCATTGGTTCAAATCAATGCCAGCATTTTTGTAAAAGTTAATGAAGGACACTATTTGTGACATTTTATAGGAATTAAATACCATGGCTCAGTTACTGTAAACTGCAGCTAAAAAGTAGGACACTCAGAAAAAATAGCTTTAAAGGAGGAGTAGGGAGATGAAGTTTCTTAAAGAGTGTTTCATTTAACATGTATTTCTCTTTCCTTACAATAGTTGAAGGGTAAATCTGAGGTAATCCCAACTGTATTTTAGATTTCACAAATCAACAAAATTTAGTTTCAGCTACTCACGAGCCATACATATGCAACAAGCTTGGCTTTTTATATTTTCATTGTGCTGTCCTTTCATGACATTGTGCATTAAAATGACTGCAGCTGTCACAGGAAAACCAAGCTCCCTTAAATCTTAAAAAACATGTTCAGCGATAGATGAAAACCACAGTGACAATTTCAGGAAAATTAATGAAGTTTTTTTCTCTTAACATGATTAATGGACTAAATCTTTTAATCAAGAAAAATAGTGTTTGAATGTCTTGGCCTGTATTTTCATAAGGTGACTATTCCATTCTGTGGTCAGAATAAAAATAGGAAGATTTATTAGATGCTTACATCCTCTTTCTGATACAGATTTGTTCTCTACACTTTATTTCCAAGCATTTTATGAAGTGTGGCATCAAATGAATCAAATGAAGGTATTCCCACATCTTCAGTGTGATTTTCCTACCTCTAATAGATATTGCCAACAGAAAAATATTACTAATATTGAGCTTAAATTTTTCATTTGCAGTGTTGAATTATGTTACTGGTAATCAAAATTTAAGTAATTGCAAAACTCTCCTCACTACTCTCCTCACTCTTTAATCACCACGCCTTGAAATGCTTGAAAAATGACATCACCTTTTATTCAGAAGTCTTCCAGTGAAATCACATTAATTTTCAATCTCACCAGAAAGTATTTTTTCCCTTTTCCCCCATACTTTGTTATTACATTAATCTCCTCTTCTGTTTTGACATAATTCTATGTTGCTTCAGATAAAAACAAATAAAAACCCCACCCTCTGACAAAATTTGCAGGGCCCACTTGTAGGGCCCTCTTTGCCTGCAAGTTACTGTCACAGTGAGAAAGAGTTCTTTATGCAGTTTTTGGCACTTCTCTTTTCATTTTATCTTCTTCCCAACTTAGCCTAGTAACATGATTTTTTAAATGTAGTAGTGTAACCTGTCTTCAACCATCCAAATAGGTTTCTATACATAGACCTGCCTAAGACAATTTGTAGCTTTGTGGTTTCTGAGGCATTTTGAAACCTATTTTGTTAGTCATTAGGTCAACACTCAAAAAAAAAAAAAAATCCAGAAATATACAGAAGTTATCTTTACTCATTCTTACATCACTTTTTTCTGACAATTGTTTCATTTCACTATTATATGATATAAATCATTCCTTTTGTTAAATATTACATGTCAGCTTGCCTTAGTCTTTGATAAAATGACTGAGACAAACATAAAAATAGATAAATGAAGAAATTTAAAAAAATGAAATCTGCGGAGATAACTTTTTTCCTGTATTTTTTTTCTTGGCAGAGGAAAAACAAAACAAAACCTAAATCTGCAATTGTCAAATACTGAAAAACAAGTAACAACAGCTCTACAAAATCTACACTGAAAACTCAGAACATCCATTCTCATAAAGACTTCATTTATTTCAGTATTCTCCATACTGGAACTGCTAATAAGGAAGTCCAGAAGGCAACAGAAAGATGTTATCAAAGTAGGTGATACACTTCTTTAACAAAAAGTTCCAGAGGAGTTTCTTATGCGCTAAAGGAAGAGGTTCAGAGAACAGGAAACTCATAAATAACAACTAGCAAATACTTGAAGATTTTTGACTGTATAGATGTCCAGGTTGGATAATAAAGATACTTTTGTAAATCACAAGGGAGAATTGTAGGGATTAATGGATTAATCTCCCATCTGTAACAAACTGTAGATGAAAGACATTAGTCTGATAAAAAAAAACCAAACACAAGCACTCCCCTTCCCCCAAATCACACTAAATCAAATTAATAGCACCTTAGATTATAGTATTCTTTCACGTAATTAATAAAACACACAAATTAACTTGCATACAGAACAACTGATGTGAAGACAAGCATCCAACGGTTGGCTATGTAAAACAACCATAGCGACCATTTTATGGTTACTTTTTCCTTTTACTTAACTATAGTTAGTTTTGTTATATCTGGTTTTAATCTGGATAAAGGGACCATGATTATATTTTTGTAGTTTTCTTCTATCCTTTCTTCACCCCCAACCCAAATCTAACAACAAAGAAACTTTAATGCCTGACTGAAAATACAAGAATGCCAAGTGGTAAAATAAGATGTTAATAATGAACTAATGTTAGTAAGACACTTCAGAAGACACAATCTCTAGAAGGCTGTTAAATCTCTCCTCTTCCTCATGTTGCAGTTAGGAATAGACTTCATACTTTTCCAAATGCTACTTAGGATTTGGATGATTTCATATCCTCATGATTAAGCATACCATATTTTCTTGAATATTTCCCATTGCATCTCCTATCCTCATGGTATGCTTAACCATGAGGATAGGAGATGCAATGGAAAATATTTAAGAAAACAGAAATCTTCCTCATCTAAGAAAAGATACTAAAAACAAAACTGTAAATTGTCTGATTCTTTCTGCAATATTTACCCAGATAATAGTCACCTCAACTCTTGTATTCTTTCATTCTTTGTATCATTTTCATTGTAAATATGCAAGCATTAGCAAACTGCAACATTTTAAAAATTATGAAACCTGAGCTCACAAACATGACAAGAGATAAATAGAAAATATGTACATATAACAAGCAAACAGAGATTAATTCTCTTGAGAGGAGCTTGTTAAAAGTATCACAAAACTAGATCCCCAGCATAAAAATGGATGGTGGTGATCAAAACTCTCATTACAACACTCTGAGTCTCACAAGCCAATAATGCTTATGACCCTATGCCATCTATCACATTCTTTGCAATTCAATAACTACTATGTCAAGCTTTTTTTTTTTCATTTTAAATATTTTATTGCTTAAGAGAGATTGTATCACAAGTGGGAGATGTGATTGAATGTACACTAAGATTTAAATCAGATTTTGCCTTATGAAATGCACAATTTAATATTTTGAAACTCACAGGGGTTGATGGTGAAAGACCTGTTACTTAGTAGAGAAGTTTATTTGCCACATACATTTTGGTGAACCCTAACGACAAAAAAGACAGTATGTTCACTGAATTTCTTTGCATCATTGCTGAGAAAAGATGAAACAACACAGCTACATTTGTAAATTCATTTAAATTGCATGCAAGTTTGAAATATTCCTTAGTCTAGGATAAACACATTTTTTTAAAGACCAGAAAACTGTATGGGACTTTAAGGCTGTACAGACTCAATTGTTCAGTAGAAAATCAGAGTAAATTAGGAATGAATCTGCAGAGAATGTCTCCTTCATGAATTATGTAAGAATTGAAATGAAAATTTGGTACATGGCAGGAAAATAAATAAATAGATGGACATACATACAATATGATGTGTCAGTTTTAGAAGTTCCCTAGGAAGGTGAGATGGGCAACATACAAACAGAGGAAATAGGAAGCCACAGATAGAGAAAAACTGGATGAAAAGCTGCAGAAAGAGTGAGTAAGCCTACAAAGCAACTGTTTTTCGTGATACTTCAGTTCCCTATAGTAAATATTCTCATGGATGACTGCATGGCCCATCAGTGAAGATGACTAGACTGGCATTGCAGAATTTCATCTGGTCCTTCAGTTCCCTGTGTTCAGCACACTGTGTTCCTCAATTACCTACCTCACTGCCACAGAAAGAAGTATCCTCTTCGAAAACTCTGCTATGAAGCCAATTTTCCCTTTGCCAATAAGAATTATGAACAGTACTCTGCTGTTCAGGGGATTTGGTGGCGACAGAATAAGAATCATAGAATCATTAAGGTTGGAAAAGACCTCTAAGATCATCGAGTCCAACAGTCAACCCAACACCACCATGACCACTAAACCATGTCCCTAAGCGCCTCATCGACACGTCTTTTAAAGACCTCCAGGGATGGGGACTCAACCACTTCCCTGCGCAGCCTGTTCCAATGTTTAACCACTCTTTCGGTAAAGAAATTTTTCCTCATGCCCAATCTAAACCTCCCCTGGCACAACTTGAGGCCATTTCGTCTCGTCCTATCGCTAGTTACTTGGGAGAAGAGACCGACACCCACCTCGCTACAACCTCCTTGCAGGTAGTTGTAGAGAGCGCAATGAGGTCTCCCCTCAACCTCCTTTTCTCCAGGCTAAACAACCCCAATTCCCTCAGCCGCCCCTCATAAGACTTGTTCTCCAGACCCCTCACCAGCCTCGTTGCCCTTCTCTGGACACGCTCCAGCACCTCAACATCCTTCTTGTAGTGAGGGGCCTAAAACTGAACACAGTATTCAAGGTGCGGCCTCACCAGTGCCGAGTACAGGGGCACGATCACTTCCCTACTCCTGCTGGCAACGCTAATTCTGATACAGGCCAGGATGCCATTGGCCTTCTTGGCCGTCTGGGCACACTGCCGGCTCATGTTCAGCCGGCTGTCAACCAGCACCCCCAGGTCCTTTTCCGACAGGCAGCTTTCCAGCCACTCTTCCCCAAGCCTGTAGCGCTGCATGGGGTTGTTGTGGCCGAAGTGCAGGACCCGGCACTTGGCCTTGTTGAATCTCACACAGTTGGCCTCGGCCCATCGATCCAGCCTGTCCAGGTCCCTCTGCAGAGCCTTCCTACCCTCGAGCAGATCAACACTCTCACCCAACTTGGTGTTCTCTGCAAGAACGTCTGCAAGAAGAAGGTTCACTGGGGGAAAGGGATCCAAACTGAGAATGATTAACAAGAGGTAACTAGTAAGAGTGAAAAAAAGCACACCTTGAAGAAACAGAAATGTGCAAATGAAGTCATTGAGAGAGATTAAAAAAAAAAATCTTGAAATTTTTCTTGATTGATCTTCCAAATAAGCTGCCTTGATATCTCCAACTCTAAGGCAGACCTTCCTTCTCTTTTGGAGTGGAAGGAATATTTTCAGTTTTTCTTTTGTGAAAATTCTTCTGTGAATCAAATTAGTGACACCCTGTACATACAGTGTCAGAGTTATTAAGATAGCCTGTGTCACTGACTCCTCTAGACTTAATTCAATAGAATTTTTTGTTTTATTTTTGTTTCTAACATCCATTGTCCTACAAATGAATGGCTTCTGGATGCAACATGTCTGACTGAATAGTCATCCATCTGTATGAGCTAATTACATGATTGTCGTGGTTTAACCTCAGTTGGCAACTGAGTACTACACAGCCGCTTGCTCACTCCCCCCCCCCCCTCCCCCTGGTGGGATGGGGGAGAGAATTGGAAGAGTAGAAGTGAGAAAAACTTGTGGGTTGAGATAAAAACAGTTTAATAATTGAAATAAAATAATAATAATATAATAATAATACACAAAGGAAGTGATGCACGATGCAACTGCTCACCACCCGCCGATCAATACCCAGCCAGTCCCCGAGCAGCGGCCCCCCCCCGGCCAGCTTTCCCCAGTTTATGTACTGAGCATGACGTCACATGGTATGGAATGTCCCTTTGGCCAGTTTGGCTGTGCCCCCTCCCAGCTTCTTGTGCACCTCCAGCCTTCTCAGTCGGTAGAGCATGGGAAACTAAAAAGTCCTTGACTAGTGTAAGCACTACTTAGAAACAACTAAAACATCGGTGTGTTATCAACATTGTTCTCCTCCTAAATCCAAAACACAGCACTGGACCAGCTATTAGGAAGGAAATTAACTCTAACCCTGCCGAAACCAGGACAATGATCCAAATTACTGACAGCATTCTTTGACTTACTGTACAGACATACAGAACCCAAATCATTAATGTTCGTTATCACATATTAATTTAATGCTACAGAAGTAGTCCAGAGACTTTCCTTATGCAAGCTCTGAATACCACTGGGGAAGACACTTAAAAAATAATAATGGCCTTGTGTGTACTGCAAGGTAAAGATGACCATGGAAGAGAATGAATAATGTTTCCTGGTACCAATAATTCCACCTCCTGAGAATTTACTCATACTTGCTGTGAAAGTAACTATCTGATTTACAGTCAGACTGTCACAACATTTGCAAATTTCATTTTTATCTCCATTCCTTTCCAACACATCATAGATATCCTTGGACATATCAGAACACTTAATCGTTCTGTTAGATAACCATTTTGTGATAGTTTTATGCAGCTGCATGTTTATATGACTACATTTTTATATAACATGACAGTATATGTATTGAAAGAAAATGTGTAACACACAAACATAAGGTCAAATGACAAGTGCCTCAAACAAGTAATTGAGTAAGTTCATGTTCTGCTAATCATCTTTAGTATTTCATGGCATTATCATAGTTGTGAAGATTTTTTAGTTATTAATTGCTGAATTTATATTCCTGTTGTGATAAATCTTTAATACTCTTCTAATCCACAACAGTGACAAGTATTTGTTTGAACTGAAGTAGTATATCAAATGCCAATTTAAACCAACAAATTATACGTTTTCATCATTTTCCCAAATCAATTCTCTTTTTAGCCCAAATCAATAAGTAACACATGTACTACACTGAAGCAAAATACTTAAATTTTATTCAGTATATAAAAGCAATCTCAGGGATACAGATGGAATATATCCTTTGCTGGCAAAATAACTCTTTCTAGCAAAAGCAATTTTTGTACTGTGAATTAATAGGTAGAGATTTCCTTTAATTTTTTCCCCCTTCTCGCTGATTGAAATACCCCATCAATACTCTTTTTTTAATGTCTGTTTGAACGTATTATCTCTGAACACTAGAAGATGTGTGCATTCACGTATGGAAAATCTCAGGTTTAAACCTACTTTATCTAGGGTAATCCATGTACCCTTACTCAAATAGTTTGGGGAAAAAAAAATCCGTACCCAACGGATTTGTTTTTCAGGTGAAATTATAAGAGTTTTCTACATTTTCATATGTAAGGAGGAACTACTCAAACAGGCTGGTGATAAAAAGACATTCTAGTTTCTTATAAAACTTAGCATAGAACATATAATCAGGAGTATCATTCATTACAAATCATTTCACTTGTTAATAATAACTTTTAGAAAAAAGTTGAAAGAGAGTAGGCTTAAAAACACCATTCTAGGGCCAATTGTGTCTGATGCTGGTGTAATAGTTTAATTTTAGAAAAACTCCGCTTACAATTTCAGTGGAACATATATAGCATTGCATTTATCGTATTAGAAAGGATGCTTGCCGTATCAAGGAATCAGTTATTTTGGGGAATCCAGAAAAGGAGCGTTAAGTTCCTTGAATATTAATGACTGAGAAAAAAATCAGAGAAGTAAGCTACAGCGAAGTAACGCATTGTACAATCACTACGTATGAAAACCTGAAGTACTAGAGCGTTATGGTTGCATTCAAACATTCATAAATTAGGATGCCACTCTTGCCAATCAGATAGGATATACATCCAATATTTGTAGCACTCCCTTGTCTTCAGCTCCTTGTCCTGGTCTTCTTAACTCTGTCCTCCCCTTGTCTTCTATTCCTGCAAACTCATTCCTTCCCCAAATCTGCAGCTGTTTTAATGATAAAGCTATGTTTGCCTTTTCCTTCATTAGCTGAGTGAAATAAAAGGGAATAAGGAAGCAAGACGGCTCCCAGCTTGTCCTTACAATTTTTACAGGAGGTTTTGCCTTGGCAGTAGGCTTGGTGGCTGGGGTCCACTTTACTCTCTGAGGGTACAGTTATGTAGGTTCATAACTACATATAAAGGAGTTATGTAGGAGGTTTCAGGTAGGTAGTAATTTCACTGACTTTCAGTTCATTCTCAAAGGCACAGCAAAAAAATGCATGCTGCCATTATTATTTTGCCTTTAAAGTATGAAAGCAGTATCAGTGCTCAGCGGAATAGCTATTTGAACATGTTAGCATTAGAAAAAGTCCAAATTATTGTGGAGGAAAGGTTGGGAAGGTTGATTTAAATTCAGTTACAATTTTGGAAGGCAGTGGGAGGAAACACTGAATTTCCACCTTCACTGATGCTACCAACATACTGCATAATACAAACACAGATGGGAAAACTTGCTAGACTTCCAAGCTTGCTAAGGCAGAAATATAGCCTGGAAACAATTTTCTTGAAAGGGTTACAGAGTTTGGCAAAACTGTGAATAGAGTAAGTAAGGAAAGGGAGACTTGCAAGATTGGTACAATGGACTTGCAGAGATAATTTGTTTTAAAGTAGAAACAACTTTGAATAGGCAATTTCACTGGTGTGTCCAGCTAACGGGCAATGAGAAAGCTGCTGAGTATCAGTATCAATAGAAAGAAAAGTGCTTCAAATCACACACTTTCCTCCCTAGTTGATTCACCTTTCCAACTGCTACACTGTCATTAGAAGGCAGGTAACCTCTGTCACATTTACTCTCTTTCATGTGTTGTGAAACAGGAATAGCAACATTTCTTCACTGGGGGACTCAAGTCATTAGTAGCTGCAAAGTATAGTGGTATCTGCTAATGGAGTGTAGTATGGCAATACAAAGTGTTGTTATAATGGGAAACGCATTACAGTCTTCACACTTAAGACCACTTTTTTATGTGTACTTTAGACAGACAATTTTGAAAACTGGTCCGTTGTGTCTATAGTGAACTGCTGTTTATGATTCAACAAAACTGGCAGAGCAAAATCTAAGTTTCATAAGTCACAAAATGCAGTTATGAAACCGGAGTCAAATATTTGATACAACTTTGTCACAGCTTCCAAATACTTTATGCAATTTCCTATTCCATTCCAGTTTTCTAATAGAGCTTTAGGTGTCATAGACGCAATCACCAATTTTTACAGTCATATAGAATAACTGGTTCTCTGGTGGTAAATATTTGCTATGCGTTTTTATGAGTCAACATTTCAGGAAAGAGGGGAGTCAATTCCACAGCCAAATTTGACATGCTTTATCTTGCCAACAACTAAATTTGTTTGCTCAGTAAAGGCAGGGCGGGAGGGTAGCTTGGTTAAAAAAAAAAATAATTGGTAAAAGTTATGTGTGCAATCCATAGTATAAATATATCAGGAAAACGACTAACACAAAAGTAAAAAAAAAATGTTTTCTCAAAGGAAGTTACCCCAAAAATGATTTTGCCTAAATTAAGAAAATGATCATCATTGTGCAATTTGGATGCAAGGGCATCTTCATCATTAACTTAAAAATGAAGATGTAATTAAAAGTCTAGGTGTTTTTCTCGTATCGGGAAACAGTGTTTTCTATTCAAAGGGTAGCGGGAAACAGTTACTGAAATTTTCTTGTCATAGCAATATAACCACCTGAAATCCCTCTACAGGTGAGCACAGTAATAATAAACAATTTTCAGCTGAGTTTATGATTGGTGTGAAGCCAACATTGTCATTGGAATGATTTATGCCCACACATTACCTGAGCTAACGTATAGTTAATAGCTGTGGATACTTACTGTATTTTACACTTATCACCGACTTAGACTGTTTATAGCTGAAGATATAATAGCCATTTTGCTCAGCAAATGTTATTTCCTAGATGGTTCAGCCTAACCTGGTGAACCAACTCTTCTTCTTCTCAAAACATTACACAGTTAAATTTCTGGGATGCAGTGCACTGCATATTGCTGGTTCCATCTAATGCATGTTTCTTCTGAAGATTCAGATTCTTTCTGAGGCAGTATTAAATTCACCGCCCTAATCGTCCCTGAGCGCACTGAAGTAAGTACCAGAAGAAGCATGATAAAACGCTGTTGGCATATCCCTATGTTGCAAATAATTCCTTCTGTGGACAAAAGGTACCCATGTTAATTCATGATTACTTAGGTTTGTAGAAGGATTACTCAATAATTTCCTAATTAATTTACCTGACACAATAAAAAGGACATATAGGAAACCTTTGTATCCTTAATTATGCATTCTTGTTGAACAGGAAACAAAGACAAGGATTTCCAAATAGGACTGATTAAAAATTTACATCAAAAATCTATTTCAAATTTCCAATTTCCATCTCATGTCAAAAAAATAAAAAACAGCCAAGAACTGGAAACAGAAATATCAAAAAAAAACAGTCTACTGGCACAGACGTAACAGGATAACAAGACAATAGGACAAGAGGAAAATGTCACACAGCTCTTCTCTTGCAGTTTTCATGGTAAAACCTTGGTACATTTTATTGTCAAAAACTGTTTTCCCCCTCCTTCAGGACATATATTTCTGCATCACTTCATTCTTAAGTTTTGATTCCAGTTCTTTCATTGCTTCACTCTGACAATTTAGAAATTACTTAATCATTAAACCATTTACTTTTCTGTCAAGTGGTTATGCTGTTCCCTGCATTATGGTATTTATCTAAAACCTTTTAAGATTATACCCAATTTATATACAACATTTTCATGAAAATGATAGCAACTATTCCAAATACAGTAATAGGAGACTATAGTTCATGTCTTTGAATATTTTAAGCTACATTTTTCCTTCAGAAGTTAGTAAATATTCTCCAAATCATAAATAAAGAATTTTATGAAGTTCTAAGCTGAAGAAACATAGTTTTGGAGAGTTGAATTTTCTATAACATATTGAATGTGGGCACTACCTCACTTAGTATTTTCATTCTTACTGACTGTAATCATGATGTAGCTTCACAGACTACAGGCTCACTTCAGCCTAAGTATCTTCTACAAAAATGTTATCCAGCTTTGAGGTTCCACCTTGGCTGTTTGACTGTTACCATAAATTTTCACAATCTAACACCATATAAAACAATCTATCAAAACCATACAATATTCATATTAAATGTGAGCATTTCACAGTGTTCCACATTCTGATATGGCTTGTATTGATCTAGTGTGTAAAATTAATCTCTGGAAAAAAAAAAAAAAGGTGTACAAATGTACATAGGGTAATGTACATAGGGTAAAAAATGTATTTGGAAATATTTATGCCATTGTGTTTTCTCTAGCAATGGGGTTTTGCCTCCAGTGCTTTGCCTGCTGCATAACAGCATTTTTAGCATACTAGTCAAGTGCCATTTACATTCCAGGAGCCAGTTTCTGGCACATAATTAAAATCCAGATCAGCAAAAACATAATGTTTGACATGGTGCTTAGGGACATGGTTTAGTGGTGGACTTCACAGTGTTAGGTTAACGGTTGCACTCAATGATCTTAAGGGTCTTTTCCAACCTAAATGATTCTATGATGTATGTTCAGTGCTGTCCTATTGAATTTCTAGTATATGGATTATTTCTGGAAATATCCTATTGAAGGTTTTTTTTCACTTTTTGGTAAAGTATGCTCATTTTCTCAAGAAACCCTACTCAATTTCTCCTGGAACACTATGTAAAAGGAAGAAATAATATAAGCTCATTTAATGTAGATATTTTGCAGAATCTCTCCAAGATTCAAATACTATCTAAATAATAGTTATATTGCATTAGAGTGGGGTAGCACGAATGGGATTATTTTTTATATAGATAATTAAGTCTCACTCATTATTGCTTAACTCAACAGCACCTTCTACTAAAAAAGTCCACCTCACCTAGCTCAGGAGACTCTGAAAAATCCTGCCCTCTATACATGTCTTAACCTTGCTAATTTATTAATCACTCTTCCAGCTGTTTCCTCCTCCAAAAACTCCTCCTTTCATTAAGGATCTATGTTCCAAGCATCTAGCTTTGTATATTAACAGAATCTGGAAAAATAATTGTATACTATTTGCCAATGTCTCAGGTCCATAGAGCCTCCCTGGTTTAGCATCAGAAGAGGAAATCTGGAGCACCAAGAAGAATCATTCACACTGCAAAGACTTTCCGTATAAAAAGATAGGACAGTGAAAAGGCCAAACCTTTTAACCAAATGAGCTGTAATGCACAGTTCATTTCCACAGGATAGTCAGCAGCTTCCAGTGAAAAATAAAACCCACTAGTGTATATAAAGGCAAAGCAGGGCTATGTAACACCACCGGTATCTATAAAAATTCCACATTTGGAGTAAATTTTGGTTCCCACCTACAATATTGTGAAAAATAATTGGTTTTAAAACCCAGCCTTCAAAACAACATTGGAACCTGTGTTAAAGTTCCAAGCACAACAGCTAGAAATAAGGAGTTTAACTTCCCATTTTTCAGGTAACAGTAAAATTCTAAAATCAAAACCTGTTTTTAAAAAAGTCATCAAATTCTCATAAATAGTATAGCATCAGAGTGAAAACTTAAGTTAAAAAAAGTTGAACAGTAATGCAAAGCTGAGTGAAGTCCCTGTCATTAAATTAATATACTGCATATAATTCCATCTTTAAAATAATGTCTCCTTTAAAATAAAATATGATATCAATGCTTTGAATACATCCTCATTTGGGCTTAGCTTGAAGATACTGACCAGCACCAGGGGACTGTCCACTTAAAACATGTCCAAAAAAGCAGGACTGAAATAAAGAATAAAAATTAGTCTGTTCAGCTTGTTTGGAAGACAAAAAAGAATACATACTCCTCTAAGTACAGTATGAAAACTTGAGAACAGAACAGAAGTCTTAGAGGAATTCTATAGATAAATGATACTATTCTGAACTGCCTTGCTAATAATAGCCATTTCAGTCCAGACATAATTGTCAAAATTGGACATTGTAAATGAAAGGAAATTATTTGGAAAGCAGATATTAGGTTAAAAAAAATCAATTTTTATTCCTTAAATTTAATATTTTGCTGATCATCACACAAAAGCTGCCAGATCTCTGTGGAATTACAAAGAGGCTCAAAATTAGTTTGTCTAGACATTCAGAGTGAACAGATTGGTAAGCAGGCTCTAAAAGAATAGTTACAGGGCTTTTTGGGGGGCTGTAAATCTCTCCTCATTAGTTTTCAGAGAACTGTGCTACTCTAAAGAATATGCATGTAGGCTATTCATTAATTTCAACTTTTGATTATGTTTTTCAGAAAGCAACTCTTTCAAGCCACATCTGTTTCTAATACTTCTCTTTGTTGGAGTCTTGCTCTTTTAAAGAAGGGCAAACATGACAAATCATTTTGAAAGAACTAGATATATTTACAGTCTTTTCCAGCCCTTCTACTAAGATAGTGAAATACCTACTTACAAGATTAAAATAGCCCCCCAAAAAGACATTTTGGAATAGGGCAGAATGAGTTCAGGTATATTCATATCCTGAAATACATGCAAACAAAACTAAACAGCAGCCAGCCACAACTCAACTGAAGAATGCAGAATTGATAAAGATGCTATGCTTTCAGACAACCTTTTCTGCACTTTGCACACCAAAGCTGATAAAGCCCTGGGATGATTCAGTATGAGTAGTGCCGTAACTTCTGGACATGAACTATATTTTAGAAATTTAAATTCTAAATCCATTTTTTTGGTACAAAAGCTATTGGTTAGTTTAATCACGCTTGCACTGCTGTGTTCTGAACATCACTGAGGAATAAGAGTTATTATTACAGCACTCAAACCACATGCTGGAATTGTTTCCCTGCTATCTAATTAAATGTGAGTCTATTTGACGGTACTTTTAAAATTAGTATCAGAGTCTGTGGATTTTACAGAACTGACAAATATTGCTATTAGATCAGAAATGGTCTCAGGGAAAAAAATACAAAAACCCAAAACCAACCACACAAAACCTCTTCTAAGCTTCTGAAATCAGGCATAAACACAACACACATTCATAGAGAACTGCCAGTGATGAACTTCACTGAATGGAATGGTCTTGGAAAATTAAGAATACTGATGACAGTGGAGTTTAGATAAATTTCAAAGTTTTCCCAAGAATTTCACTGCAAAGAGAACTTGCCTGCTGAGACAGTTTGTCCTCTAGAGAGGACTTTAACGAGAGGATTTATAGGGCTACCAGTGATCTGTTTATGAGCAAATAGCCCTTTAGTCTTTGAAACCGTGTTTCTACCCTAAGAGGGCTGAAAGTAAACAAATGAGCCAGGAACTGCAATGGAAAGAACCCTAAATGAGCTGAAATAAACATACACATCTACATTTGCTGTTAGCAAATCACATATATAGGCCAGATTAACCCATTTTAAGGTGGTGTTTTGGTTTTTTTTTTAATGAGAATATTGTCTTTCAGTGAACTTCCAATATTTTCAGTTTGCAACTTTACATTTCAAAGACTGGTGAGTCACACTACTAGTCACACAGTATCACATTATTGCTTGAGACCAAAAAAAACCCAACCCAAAGCCTGTTACTTTTTAATAGAACATCATGTATTACTGAAAGTACAGCTGAAATGTACACTATATAATTTTCATTAGATTACAGTAATAACTGAAGGATGTTTGCTAATCAAGGTGTCCATTGGTCAGTTATATGCTATGTATTTCATACTCTTGAATGGAAAGATGCATTAGCAAAGGCAAAAAGCACTTCTTTTCACATCAGAATTTGCTGCTCGGGTAATTCCTTTACACCTTAAATTACCGCTGAAAGTACTTGTCCTTATTTATGAAGTGATCATTAACACCTACATGGATGCAGAAGATTTTTTCATGACCATAAACATTATTATCAAAATTCCTACAGGAATGAATGTTTTTGGATGGCTGGTCACTGCAAATGGTAGTACAATTATGTAAGATGCCATCAGTCCAACTTAATTGCTGAAGTCTCTCCACTCCCATCTACTAGTTTCCTGGAATCAATATATGTTAATGAGTCTCTCATTATTCTTTGACGGCTTTTTTATTTTCTTGTACAACTCTTTAGAAAGCCTGTTGCCTTACCCTGATAACACCTATGACTTGTGAATCTAGATTCTTGCAGCAATTAAGCATTTTAGCATTTAGCATCCTACATTTCTGAAATTATGCTATTTCTAACTTCAAGTCGGAGGGGAATGTAACAAATTTCCACCCTGTAGAACACAAATTAAAAAGATGTATTGTTAAAATATGAACCATGAAATAATAATACAAGACACCCACAATTTTAGTATTTGCCTACTAACTGACTCCAGCTTACCTCTGTACCTTCATTTCCTACAGATACAATCAATTGTACCTCATTTGTGCTATCCCATTCAGATTAGAATAGGAAACTCTTTATGAATCCATAGTACAAAATTATCATAATTCCTGCACTTTGTGCCCCAACGACATTTCCACCTTCTGGAATATTCTGTACACAGTTCACAGAAATCTAAAGGGAACATGACAAATAGAAGAGACTGTTTCCCTGATAGATTAAATGGATCTAGTTCATTGTAATTTAATCCAGAATTCATGAGGGATTAATCAAATTATAGAGCACAGGCTCTTCGTTGCATTAGAGATAAAGTTTATTTGTTAAATGCTGCCTTGTGCATTGTTTGGTACTTTCAGTTGCAAAAATCCATCCTCAGAATGTTTGAGAAAATACATTTCACTTGGACCAACTCAGTGTCTTTCTTGACATAATAGTGGCTCAGCTTTTCAGCTGGAGTGGGGTATATATCCTCTTATGACAGCAAGAAAAGGTTGTTCCATCTCTTCCCTAGTCAGAACTGTATTCATCAGGGGCCCAAAAATACAGCAATTATCTGAAATGTGGTATGTGCAGGTATGCTTTTGTTAGGCCAAAGTCTGCATTTTGTGTGGGCATGGACTGGGTCAGTTTCAGAAGAGGTAGGAGATTACCCACAGAAAATCAAAGGTGTTTGTACTATGATTTAACTTGTCCTGTGGTATTTTTAAAGGATTGGGGAAAGGGAGTGGAGAGAAGGCATCCAAGAGTGCTGGTGATACAAATAGAGGGTAAACAAAATTGAAACAATTAAGAAGACTCACAAAATGATCTAATATTGGACTAGTAATGGAGTAAAAAAATGCTAAATGAAATTCACTGTCAGTACACACCAAAAAAAGTATATGGGAGAAGACAATGCAAGTGTACATCCACAATCATGAATTTTATGTGGTATATAATCACACAAGGATGATCTGATCAATGGTTTCTGAAAGTGTGCTCAGGGTTTAGTGACCAAATGGAAGACAATTTTATAGTATCCTGTACCTTGAATACTGTGCGTAGTTCTGGTACTCCCCACTATTGAACACAATACAGCAGAATAAAAAGGTGGCAATTGTAATCAGAGGTACAAAACAACTTCTGAGTAAGCAGAGATTCTTAGTCACAGCCCTCATACAAAATTCCCTTAAGAGATTTCTGCTATTATTCATCTTGGAAAACAGAAAACAAAACTGTGATGTGACAAAATGCAATTAACTTATGAGTAGCAAGGAGAGGTAAAAAGGGAATAATTATTGACTATAGTTTGTTACTCAAGAATTGAAAGGTGCTCAATAAAGTTATGAAGCAGCGTATCAGTATAGCAACAAACAGAAGGAAGTACCTTTTCCATACTACATGTAATGCAACTGTGGACTTCTTTGCCTTAGGATATGAAAAAGTATAAAACAATTCAGGTAAGGATTAGATAGGTATAGGTGCCACAACAGCCATTAAATATGATGTTCTGGATAAAACATGGTTTACAAAGTCCTCACATTGCTAATACCTGGAACAGCGTGCCACTCTATACTTGTCTCATTTCTTGTACCTTTTCACCTAAGCATCTTTTACTTGCAACAGTGAAAGATAGGTTCCTAGCATAAAGGTACTTGAGAACTGTTGAGGATTCACCATTTTCCTGTTCACTACTATTTGGCCCTACACAGAACAAAGGAATTTGAAATAGGAAGATGAGAGAATCTGATTTAATCCTTAGACAAATCTATCTGCTCATATAACCTAGGAAATGTGAGAGAGGAGTTATTAATCTAAACAAAATGAGGATTTTAGGGCTTTTACACTATGTTAAGTTTGCTGGGAAAAAAATCATACTGTCAGGTGTTTCAAACATCCTAATAGAGACAACTCCTGCTGTGCTCCATTCATCTGGAAATGGGACACAGTAACTTCTGTTTCACTGTATTTTTCTAAGATTTTATACTATTCATAAGTTTCCTCAAGAGAATTTAAAAGGGTCTAATTTGAAAAAAAAAAAAGGCAAAAAGCAGTAAGAAAATGGCACTGGACCTCTCAGACTACTTACAGGTGCTCACCTAAATCTTGGGTTTTTCTGACTTAAATTATCTTCCATTTCTTCCTTGCAGTGAAAAAAGAAAAATGCTGTCCGAGATGTACCACACTGAGGACAAAACCCACATAATAGCTCTATGCTTTGTAATTTTTTTTGCTTGCAGCTATTGTTCTATTTCCTGCTGACACTGCATTTTAAATGCTCTAATGATACAATTGTTCTTGAAAACTGCAGAGAAACAGACACCACAAACAGCTAATTGGTGCCTCTGATGAAGCTGGAAACACATCTTGAACTTTTTTGTTGTTGCTGTTAACAAGTGAGTGAGAGGGATTTGTTGCTATTAGGCCATATCAAATGCTCAGTAGCCAGCAAGATTTCACTCCTGCTCAATTATGTCTGTAATATACCTGTCACTTATCAAGTATCCTGCATAGTTATTGCACTAAAGTTACTGTTATGTATCACCCAATTTTGTATGCCCTGAGGGCAAGCCAGTTTAAGGATTCTGCACAATTTTCTGTCAAGTTTACCATCAGGTTCATTGCCATTCAAAATGTATCACAACAAAATACAGCTGTTATCAAAGTCCTTTTCCTCTCTGCCAGTTTTGTGTTTTCCTGGCTGCTTGGTTCCTCGTGAAAATGGGTATATAATCACCTTCTGCAGCTTTGCAGCCTGTTTGATTCTTGCCGCCTTTCCAAGGTTTCTTTAATAAATGTAATGAAAATAATTCCATTTGCATTATCACTGTATCATCCCAGTCATCTACTGTGCACTATAGATTTATACATAACTAAAACCCTAAGTTTTCTCCTTTCCCTTCTCTTTTGAGCTTTACTAAAAATAAATGCATGTAGTCACTTAATACTGAGCTCTTATTTCCAGCTAAGAGTCTGTAGAACCAAATATACCTTTTTTTCCCCCTGTGGTTTTATTATATTATGTATAATTTCTCCAAGGTTTAGCCAATCCTTCCTCCCGTCTGTCTGTACTCCTTCTCCTTTCTTCCCACCCCTCATAAGTTTCCCATGCATAAAAGGAGGGGAGGATTTCCCCTCTTACAAGTTTCGTAGTTCTGTATCTGCTCTCTTACTGTTACAGCCCCCTTCAAAATAATGTTCTGATTTTTGAAGCAAGAACTAGCATTTTTGACACCCTGGTTAAAGAGTTACTGGTATAACCCAAAAGTTTAAATTTCCATTAGGAGATTACAGAGAGATGAAGCTGTGCAAATGTCATATTGCTACCTTGATGTGGCCTTTTATCATATAAAGCATAAGAGAATACATGACTTCTAGATGACCTTAGTAAATTTGATTCCAGATACAATTTTTTTTAATCTAATCCATTTTAAGAAATTACTTGAAAATCCTATTACATCTTTTGATTAAAAATGCACACTTTTAAATCACAGGTGATTCAGTTAACTGTACATTTGCTTAAGAATGCATAATAACATTGCTTTAAATAAGTATCTGAAGGTATATTAAAAAAAAAGTATGAAAGCAAGGATTTAGTTTTCAAAGTACTTTAAAAAAAATCTAACAGAACATGCTATTGTGTATCTTGATGTCAAAATATCCACTTAACACAGAACAGTTCTATTTAGAGTCTTCAAAATTTATCAAATGAGGCCAGAATTCTTTCTACCCTAGTATTACAACGTTTGTAGAGTGAACAGGAATGCACCCTAGGGAAGAAAGACGTTAGATACAATGTCTGCTTCTTTGATGGTCGCCCTGACCTATCAGGAAAAAAGTAGTCTTCCACATCTTTATTTTATTACTTTTTTTATGGACTTAATAAAGAACAAGTATTCTGTCCTGGGGAGATATTTAATGGCCTATCTCACTTCAAGAAATGTACCTGATACCTCCTTGGGATGAAGAAGATTCAGAGAGATAAAAGACAAAAAATAGCATTAAATGGAACCTGGAGTTATTCTTGGGAATAATGGAAAGGTTTCATGACAACTTTTTGAAGGTAAGTGATAGAAAGGGCTGTACATATGAAAGATGCACCCGGTGGGGAAATTAGGGTGACATTCCCCCATTATGAAGCTGCCTAAAGAGGTCAGTAACATTGTTTTACCATTCAAGAATGGCTGCTTTACGCAGTTTGAAAATTTTTGCTTTCAAATACATTCTGATCTTTCTATCACAAGCAAAGCATGACTGTCCTGGTTTTGACTGGGATAGAGTTAATTTTCTTCCTAGTAGCTGGTACAGTGCTGAGGTTTGGATTTAGCACAAGAATAACACACTGATGTTTTAGTTGATGCTAAGCAGTGTTTATACTAAGTCAATGACTTTTCAGCTTCCCATACTCTGCCAGCGAAGAGGTGCAGAAGAAGCTGGGAGGGAGCATAGCCAGGACAGCTGACCCAAACTGGCCAAAGGGATATTCCATACCATATGGCGTCATGCTCAGTGTATAAGCTGGGGGGAGTTGGCTGGGGGGCAGTGATCGCTGCTTGGGGACTGGCTGGGCATTGGTCGCAGGGGGTGAGCGGTTGTACCACTTGTTTTTCATGGGTTCTGTTCCTTTCTCTCTCTGTTGTTGTTTTCCTTTTCATTACAGTTATTGTTATTGTTGTTATTATATATTTTTTTTTATTTCAATTATTAAACTGTTCTTATCTCAACACACAAGTTTTCTCACTTTTGCTCTTCCGATTCTTTCCCCCATCCCACTGCAGGGGGGAGGGTGAGTGAGCAGCTGTGTGGTGCTTGGTTGCTGACTGGGGTTAAACCATGACAATGACACAAGGACCTGTCTTTTCCTCAGAGGCTTTATGCAAATCTTTCATATTTTGGCAAGTGGAAGTGCAGAAAAAGTGTGTGTGAGAAAGCCCAACTGTAAATTTGACATGTTAAAAGAAAATTACAGATTTTAGATATTCAGCTTTTCTGTCACAGGGTGCATTTTTAAGGAATCATTATTTGTGAGTTTCAGGTGGGAAACATTATTTCTACTTTCTAAAAGCAAGAGAAATCTCCTTCCTACAATACATAAATCAAATTTCCTGCACAGAATCACAATAAAAAATAAAGGAACAGATACTAGTTAGAAGGTATTAGGAAAAACAATATAGTCAAAAGCATATCAGAATTCATGTGGCTTGGTCCTGTCATTATTTCAGTTTCTTCAGAGGAGTTTTGATTTAGGATTTTTATGATGCATTAATAGATTTATTTTAAGAAGGGAGTTCATAATGCTAGAAACAGTACTTGATGCTAACAACAGGTTTTCCCATTTCAATAATGCCATCTATTGCATCAAAGAGAAATAGTTAGTAAAATAAATGTAGCTGTGTCTCAAATAAATATATATATATATGCTTACATACACACACATTTATACAGATATATATGGATGTATATATATGTACATAAATACAAATAATTCACAAGAGAAAAACATCTATAGCTGCTGAAGAAAGAAAAAATGATGTGTCTCATAAACACGAATTGTTAGCAGTATTAAAATTCTCACAATGCAAACCTAAAAAAAATGTGTGTTTTACCTGGCTAGATAATCTGATGCTGAGTTTGCTAACAGCACTAACACCAGGTAACCTTCTCTCTGAATATCTACATTTTAATCTACAGAAGGTATACAGAATTCTCATTTTCAATACAGGCAAAAGGTGTAGGGCAGCACAGCAATATCTTTCCAACTATTGTAATTATCTTTTGTATTAAAATCACATGCAGTCCACTAGAACAATACAATAGTGTTACACAGAGGCAAATGAAAATACCTTCCTTTATCTCACTGAACATCATATAAATTTTCATCCTTCTGTTAAGAATTATATTTCATTTGACTGCTACTAAGTTTATACAGTATCTTGCACAGAAACATGAAATTCTACATCACCTGTAGAGATACAACAGCCAAACCTGTCTTTGCAAAAGAGACATTTATTTTGCAAGAAGACTAGAATAGTGAAATATGCAACATCTGTCACTATGATGTCTACTTTTATGATGTTTAAATATGAAATTTCAAATATGAGTTGTTGACTTCAACATAAAGAAGACATGAGCATTAACGATTTCAACACAAAACAGTAATATGAAGAGGGTCATCACTGCATATTTGTTATACGTTATTATTGTATTGTATTGTATTGTTTTGTATGATATGATATGATGTGATACAATATATGATATGATATGATATGATATGATGATATTGTATTTATTATACTGTTGGACAGATAAATGCTGCCATAATTACCTATCCAGTCACTGTAAAACCAGTTTCTACATTATCTTCTGAAAATATGTTTGGGAAACAATCAGTGTTCTAGTACTACCAGGTACCAGTACTTCCTTCTCCACATACAAAAAAAAGGATAGCACTGAGGAAATTAGCATATTCAACAATAACTACTGCCTATGTATTACCAGTTTCTCTGATGGGTTTAGTAGAAGATCTTAAGAAAAATAGCTATTAAAAAGTCACTAGCAAATCATCTTAATTATTTTTTTGAAGCCATAATACAGTAACAGATTCATTTAGATATTTTATAAAAATCTGTAACATTTATAGCCATGTATATTTTATAATTTAAATGCTTTACATTTATATTTTAGGGATATTATACATATATGAAATTACAAGATAATAATACTTGCTTACAACGATTAAATTGTCTGAAATGTTGACGCTTAGAGTGAAGAAAGTAGTACTTTTTTCATTTTAAGTTTGATGCTAGACTAAAATATATGGTATATACAAAATGCAGATACAGTAAATTGTGGTCAGATCAATACATTCATTCATTTTTTGAGATTAAAAACTTTGAGAAAATTTGAAATTTCATGCCTAGGTTTTGTGTTTATAATTTTTCATTCAGTTATCCACCATACATTGAGAAACATATAGGATAAACCAATTCCAGGACTTTCAGCCTATGTGGGGCTAAAATACAAGCAGTTCCAGTGGCAATCAGCCTTAAATTTTACTAGATATTTTAACTCATTATGTACATTTTTATAGTAATATAATACACTTTTTCTTAGTTTTTGGTGGGTTTTTTGTGGTTTGTTGGTTTGTTTGGTTTTTTGTATAATATGCTGTCTTTTGGCCACTGGTCAACACAAATGCATGGGATATGGATCATACAATATGTTTTTATTGCAGAATATCCCATAAAATTAATCCCGCAAACTCAAATGACTCTCTGAAAAATAAGTAAGGCAATAAATCTTTCCAAGGCATCAGAGATAGAATAGAATATTTCAGTTCAAAGGGACCTACAATAATCATCTAGACCAACTGCCTGACCACTTCAGGGCTGACCAAAAGTTAAAGTATGTTATTAAGGATATTGTCCAAATGCTTCTTAAACACTGACAGGCTTGGGGCATCGACCACCTTTCAGGGAAGGCTGTTCAGGGTTTGACCACCCTCTTGGTAAAGAAATGCTTCCTAATGTCAAGTTTCAACCTCCCCTGATGCAGATTTGAACATTCCCACGCATCTGTCAGTGGATACCAGGGAGGAGAGATCAGCACCTCCCTCTCCCCTTCCTCAGGAAGCTGTAGAGAGCAATGAGGTCACCCCTCAAACGCCTTTTCTCCAAAGTGGACAAGTCCAAAGCCTTTAGCCACTCCTTATAGAACGTTCCATGTCTGATGGTGAAGGAAAGATGGTGAAGGAAGATAGCGAAGGAAAAACAACAACAAAACAACACTCTTCCAAAAAACCCTGAAACTTAGGCTTGCATGGCTTAAAGCATGTCTGCTTTTTCTTAACCATACCAGAACATCTAATAAAAGATACTGATTTCTCCCCAAAATCGTGTCCTGCTTATATCTGTGAAGACCATCAGGGACTACATGAAAAACATTACTGTTGTAACTAAAACATGGAAATTTCATTCAGCAAATATTCTTGTAATTTCATAGGCATTCAGCAATCACAGTGCATCATAGACTATACAGAACACCTGTGAGCTCATTTCACATGGGAGAAGAGAAAATATCCAGAGCTGCCAACACCCTAATAGACCTGCTCTGTTTTACTTCTAATAGAAAAAAGCAGATGTTGGCAAAGTGGAGAAGGTTCTGCAGAAAGCAATACCTCTTCTACCTCCCTACAACCACCAAAGAAAGTAACACAGAATTATAATTCTGACTGTGTCTTGCACAGTGTTTACCATGCCACCATATCTTTTGCATAGCTGCAAAGGTCTGAATGACATTTTAGGAACACTTGCAAAGCAAGAAAAAGCTAATTTCCCACATACAATTAAATGTTCATGAAAACTTTCAATCTCTTCTTGAAAGCATCCTTACTTGGTTATGGGCGAAAGCATTCTGAATTTGCCAGTGGAATTAATAGAGTTCCATTATTAATACAACCCCTTCTGTATAAGTCATACATGTAACAATGTAAAGATTGGCTAACAGTGGTATAAAAGCAATCTGGCAGCAAAGAACGTCTAAGTTTGATTAGTTTATTGCATATCCTAGAAAAAGTTCATAGATGTCCCAAATAAAAAACAAATAAAACACTTTTAAAAAGAATGACCTTCTTAAGCCATAGGAAAGTGTTGTGCCTGTCCTTTACCGAAGTGCATGAAAAGAAACACCTACAATTATGAAAACCTTTTCATAACCATATACTTTGGACCATCTCAAAGTATGTAAGACAAAAATATTCCTTACTCTTGACCATCAACTGTTAGTCACTAGGAATTTGTTTATTTACTTGAATAACTGAGTATCTCTTCTTTCTAAATTGCAAAATTATTCTTAACCAGTCTTCGGTAATTTTACAGATCATAACATAATTATTACTGATGAAAAAGATTAACATCTGACTGAAAAATTTGGTTGACATCACATTTGCTTTTTAAGAACAATGTGTTCAGAAAATGGCTTTCTCATTCAGACTTTTTCTAAAAAAACCAAGCAAACAAAAAAAACCCCACCAGTATGTCTTCTGTAAAGTAAAGGGAGTGGTATAGAAAAAAAGAATAATTAGACCCTATGACCAATCTCAGAACACAAGTTGCTCCAATGGGTCAGGCAGTTGGCTGATCGAAACAGTTAACGTGTGGTGGCAGCTGACACCAAATCTTGATGCCAAGAAAGGGTAGAAAAATTAATACACATAGCAAATTGTAGAGCACTGAGAGGAAAAATATCTTCAAAACCAAGTATGTTCTCTGAGCAACAACTTCCATGCAAAATACAGTTTAAAAAGTAAATTACAAACACTTGGTGTCCATTTTTAGTATACCTAAGTACCCCTTCTCTCTCCTCCCAAGCAAATACCTCTTCTACAGGACAAGGACTGTTCTGGTGTCTTTCTCTTTATCATACAAGCCCTCCAAAAGGCCTTCCATAGGACGTATGCAAGAGCCTGCACTAGTAGATAATAATGAATAGTAGAATATCAGCAAAATCTTTAAAATCCCTTGAAAATTAAATTTACACTCTCACATATAATAAAATAGTGGTATGAATATAAGTGTGGGTCACTCCTATTTGCTTTCTACTCCTTTCTTGTCTCAAATAAGCTATTAAACACTTTCTAAATTGATGTATCTTTTTAAACAAATGCTAATGGGGAAAAAAGGATACATGATCCAAATGTTGGAAAACTATTTAAAAGTTCTACAGTCATCAAGGCCTTTTTTCAGTAAATAAACCAAGAAAAAAACAAACAAACAAAAATAATAAAAAAGGAAAAGCTAAATATCAGCTTGAGCATAATTTGGGGGGAAAAAAAAATCAGAGAGCCCCCACCAAATTGTCACAGCAAGTTGGGCATGTTAGACTCATGTAACAGTCTTAGCTACAGACCTGAGCATCCATGTGGAGAAACACCAGCGCTGACATGCAGGAAAAAAGCCAGAGGTCCAGAGGAGAGGAAAGAAAGGACTTTCACCTTCCACTGGAGAAATGACAGTGCAATATCAAAGTCCTTGGTGTCAGACTACCACCACCACTGGTGTTAATAAAGGATGAAATAAACAGTGCTAAATGAATGACACAACAGATGCTAGAAATGTTTCAAATCAAGCTTTACACAGTCTGTAGAAAAATGTATGAAGGAAGTAGATGGCAGAATTTAGAAGCCGAAATAAAAGTGAATAATGTTGTGTAAGCAATAAGGAACTGGTTCAGCCAAGCAAAAATTCTGCTGATATAAATGAGTTAGAGAAAATGAGTACATTATATTTATGTCTAGCTTATATTTCTGCTGTAGAACTGCAGAAGATGCCACAGAATTGAACACACAGGTTAACTGCACCTTGTTTCCTTAAATTCACTCTTTGTTAAGGACTATTAACTACTGCACTATGCCTAGCCTTTGTAATAGATGAAATTACTTATGACTAGTTTTTTTCACGTTTTACTGTTTGCAAATTTTAACATAATGAAACTTAACAAAACTTCTCAGAGCATAGATTTTGCTTGTGAAATGCTGTGTTTGCTCGAGGTACCCCATAAACAAATGTATAATGATCCATGACATACAGTAAATTCGTGTACCTTTAATTTACTACAGAGTACTGGTATCGCTTTCATTGTTCTGAGACAATGAAACCATAATAGCTTTATTATAAGATAGTGCCTAATGACACAAGTGTCTTATATGAATTTAGCAAACATCTTAAGCAGACTTTTTTTCTGTTTCTCCCCTCTAAGAAGCAGGCTCACGAAGTTTCATATCTTGGTTTTTACTGTGCTCATTGTAATTACATTTTCCTGCAAAAAGATTCTTCAGAGAAAAAAAGAACAAGTAGTATTTTACCATATTCTTATTTATATTTCTTGGAGTGTTTTTTGTGTAAAAATCAATTAATCTGAATACATTCACAATAAAACACGCATTTTTGTTTTATGGCCACCTTATCAATAGAATCCCATTGCATAGCACTCGCTCCTTAAAAAAGGAACTATGATGAAATAGATATGGTCAGACTGAACAGGCAGATAAAAGGAGGGTGAATTCTCTCTATAGCATCCTTGAAATATTTATATTTTCTACATCAGAAAATTACACAAAAATCTACACCCACCCCAGAATAAATATGAATTAGAACTGATCAAAAGCATTTATGGAAGATTTCTGTCAAAAAATACTGTCAAAATTCATCTCTCTTACAGGAATGTATTGAGCGTAATTACCTTTTTGCCTTAAGTATGATGATCCTAAATATGTCATTAATGTGTATTCTTTTGACTTGATTAACATTGTTAATGTTAGTATGACAAGTGTAATGCTAATGTAAATATGACAAAAAATATTTACCTACTAGTAGAATAGTTTATTAAAATATACGAATGCAACAGTTAATAAGTGATGGAAGATTTCATGTATTCTAAGCATATAACAATATTTCTATCCCTTATATCCTGGATCAGAAACATGCTGGTGCAAAATTCGTATTGTCCACTCTACCACGTTTTTTTATAGCATTCTTATTATTTGAACGTTCTTGATCCTGTGGCAAAACAATCCTGAACAAAGACCTTGTTCCACAAAAAGCCAGGAACAATTCTGAAATTTCAGAATTGCTTTGGATAGAATAGAGAATGACACAATTCACAAACAACAAAAAGGAAAAATAGGACAGAAAACTGCACCAACTGGAGAAATTAGAGGATCATTTTGAAACAGTAAGGAGAGAAGACCTAAAAATCATCTTTTGAAAAATGCCTGCTAAAAACATAAAAGCTTAAGTCAATCAATAAAAAATAAAAGTATAAAGGAGAATCGCATGAATTTGTAAACCTATTTCCATATTAATACGATAATTATATTTAAATGTAAATAAAATCCAGGATTAAAACGTGAATAAACTCACAGTAAGTAAATTTCATGTGCACAGATGTCATACAAACTACTCTGAAAAGCAACTCATGAAAACCTACAGACAAACACTGTCTAATCTTTCCTCTATCAGAGGACAACTCGGGTCACCCACTGATCAATGTAAATATAGCCATTTACAAATTTTTCAAATGTTTATTTAACACATAGCAGAAAGTCAGAATTTCTGGGTAGGACATAGGACCTAATCTATAGGTTTGAACTCATCAGTGTGCTTTCTAAACTACACCAATAAAGCAAAAATCATTATGAGTATTTCAGTTCTTGGAAGAGATGAAATTAAAGCAATTAAAAAAAAAAAAAGACAAATATACTCAGTCCCAGAGATCAATTTTTTTTTTTCCCTGAAATGCTGAGATAGTTTTTGTTTTTCAGACAAGTATACAACCGTACAACTATAAGCATTTTGTCCCAGAAAAAGATTCCATATAGTTTGGCAGATACACTATTCTCAAGGACCACTGGTGGACAAGCTTTAGGACTTTTCTTCTAAAATCAGTAGTAGCTTTTTATCAGCTATGGTGTATTAGAATGACACTGCTGGAGGTTCTTTTAGCCTTATCTCCACCAGGAAAAAGAAATGAATTGCACAAGTTTTGACACCAGGGTTTTATCTTTTTTTTTTTTCTCCTTTTTTTAACAATTATTTATTATGGCATTTGTACCTTTCATATGCACTTTCAGAGATTTCAGAAAGAAACTGGTCTTCAGAGATGCTTCAATCAATCCTATGAATTTCGTTATGATCATTTCACTGAAAAGGACAAAGACATCCTTTAATATGCATGGCACTTGGATCTTTGATGAAGCCTTATTTTTACCATTCATTTTTCTTCCAAAGGATTAACACTTTATTGTAAAGAATTAAATTGCTTCTGCTAATAAACAAAAGTTTCTTGCTGAGTCCAGGGACATGATGCCAAAGTCTACCCTGATTTGACTGGTCGAGCTAAATTAACCTTCATTATAAATAATTTCTGACAGATAATTTCATAGTTTTTATGTGAACATTTAATGGACACGGAATTTAGAATCTTTACACTTGCATATGAATGCCTTGCACCATTTAATCAGGGTATATAGCATCATGTGATTTGCATGACTAACCAAAACAGTGTGAATATTCATGACTAGTTCACATACTTTTTAATACGTTGAGTTTTATGCACTTGATCTTCTCATATATATATATAATCCAACAGGCAAGGAAGCTCATCACATATGTGATCCAAAGGTAAGTGAGTAACACATTTTGAAGTAATAATTTTAAAGTAAGTCCATAAAGTCTATGTGAACGTTAATACTATGTTGTGGATCTCAAAGACCTTGCACTATATTGAATGTATTATGAAGTAAATTTATACGAAGTGATTGTTATGTCTTGTCCTATTCATTCCAACTATTTCACTTTTGCTATGAGCATCTGGATACAATGAAGGCAAGACACTACATGAGTTAACAGCCAGTATACATACTTCTTTGCTGACAGACATACAAAATGAATGTTATAGCAGGTTTTGTGTCCTTTAGTTATGTATGCCTCTCCCATTCCAAACCAAACAAACAAAAAACCCAACCACAGCTGGTCTAGCTCATGCAGGGTGCTAAAACTGGGAAAAGCTGAATCTGCCTGCTCAAAAGCCTGCTTTCTTTTTTACCTGGTCACACATGTCACTGTGGGGCTAACAAGCAAAACCAGAAATCCTTTATTTTTCAGAAATTTATTTTCTCATTTTGATGGTTTACCAAACTCTACTCCACTGCCTTTGCTGCCATTAAGTTCACCTTTCCTATCCTGGTATATTGTAAACTGTTGACTACAGACTAAATAATAAGGACTTCAACCTGCACAGCACACATGTATGGACTGCCAGCATTTGAATTTCTGTAGATTGGTTCTAATTTTTTGACATATATTTCTACAATACCACTCAAGTTCAAATTTAACTACAGTCTCAAGATTAAAATATTTACAATTAATATAATTTTTTGCTGCTATTGATTAATAGTAATTAAAAAAGAGGAAGGAATAGCAACAGTAGTTGGGTATTGGCAATTTGAATATCAGCTTAACTATGAATTTTACCCGATTTTAAATGCATAAAGAATTAAATAAATTACAATTTGCAGGAGCTACTAAGATATGTGCCTGAGAGCATGAAACAGAGACAAAGTTTATAATCCTATAAAGTGGCCATTCAAATACCTTAAATTTACACGCTGACACAGAAGGTGTTCAATTAGATGAACTTTTATAAATTGCACAGAACAATACAAAATAGTCAGTAATTTTTATCTCTCATAACCTGAGAAAACCTTAGAACTGAAAAATTGTCTGTTTGTCTGTTTTACTAACCAAGTTATTTTTTAAATCTTGGAGCCAAAAGAAAATATTATCTTTCATCCTAACTAGTGTCAAAGAAATCTCCAAAATCTCTGTTTTATAATTTAAAATAACTGGGTATATTTTATTGAAATCAGTTTTGTAGAGTAATTAAATGTCTTTAACATAAATTAACTGTGTAACTTACTTGCATAAATGGTGCTGTTAAGCAATTTCAGTGTACACAAGGGACACACTGTTATTTCATCAAAAACTTAGTGTGCTCAATACACGGGCATAAGGCTTATAATGTTAATACTGTTATCATGCCCCAGACTGTGATATAGCTGAGACTAATTCAGTTGAGGGTAGCTCTACAAATTGTACCAAGTCATAAGTGTAATATAACTGTGACGTGCTAATAGCAGTTCAGAGAATTAGTATCAAAATGGAAGCCCTGATTCCTTTCTCCAAATTCTTCCTTTATCTTTAAAATGTGTGAGAAATATTTCACCTTCTTTCCTAGAATTAAGTTCTTAATTTTGCCTCAAAATGGGCTTTCCATTCATTTTACCCCACCTACACGCTCAAAAGAATCAGCACTAAGTCTCCGGCATTGTTCTGTCATCTTCAAGGCTAAATGGTAGAGTAAGTGCTATTTAAAAAATAGACGACACTCTCAGTTCTCTGACTCAAAAAGCACATAATTCTTGGCTAAAAAAAATCTGAATTTTTGAATGTGCTACTTGGAACAACGAAGTATTTTCAAATACTAGAAGGTTTCAGCTTACTAATGACATCAGTGGAAATATAGATAATTAACATTAGTTGATTCCAATTCAATTGATTCTTCTTCAGTAGCAAAATATTTCTTTGGTTACAGACTTTTTCATGGTCATGCAGGAGTTTATTCCATTGCTCTTGGAACAAATAAGAATGTCTCATAAACTTGCACACTGTAAATTTTTTTCCTTTCAACATTTTCAAAATAAGATGTTCAATCTAAAAAAGAACTAGTTAGATCACTGTATCTGCTTATTCTCACTCAGTATCCCTTGACATGTTTTACCCATCCAGATTCTTACCCGTCTTTGTATACCTACATAAGTTTCTCTTTCAAGATGGCTTTAGTTTACACTTTCCAACTCTAATCACATTATAATAAGATTAGTTTTAGATATCTCAGAGAATATTAGATGTTGGCTGGAAATTTTCTTTACACTTATATTTGCGTTCATGGGATTAGAAAGTCCATTAAAAACTTTGTGAATAAACAGACTGTCAGTCATAATTATGGTCTATTAATCTGTGTCAAAACCAAATGACTGACTCATGAAAAAATAAGGATCTGTTCTGGGAAAAGAAGATTTGCAGTTCTTGTAGGTCTAGGCCATCTCTATCATCAGCACTGAAATAATAATGTCATTTCTATTCATCTTAATGTTGCTAAAATCTTGAATTAGGTTTATTAGATTAAAAACATTAGTAACAACAAAAACAGTTCATTAGTGTAAGAACAGATGGAAGAAGATTATTACAGCATAGTAGGCTTGCAGAAATGTGCTTGAGGTAAATTCGCTAACAGGGCATATAAAAACTTTATTTTTTTAATCATTGTGACAAAAACTGCAAGATGAATGTAACAGAAAAAAAATTATATATGTATTGTTTTTATCTAATTAGTGTGTAGTGCCTTAGAACCAGAAAAATTTTTTTCTGAGGAGCAAATTATATCTTCACATTACAACCACCCAGAGTATCCAGTGCATCCCTGCTGACTAGGACCATCCTTGTGGTCCTCTACCAAGAGGGAGTCCAGCTGTAAAGTTCCTCTTTTTCTCCCACTGCTTGTTAGCATTTTCTTCTGTGTTAGCCAATGGACAGATATGATGTCTACAGTACTGAAGAAGTGCGGTACAGAGAGAGAAAGAATTTTCCAAATTAATCAAGTGATAATCCTCTTTGGTGAACACTTCATAATATCACCCATTAAAAATTAAAACTCTGTCCCCGCATTTTGCAGCTTTTTTGTCTCAGTTAACACTGTCCATGGCCATGGTCTTCTCTTGTGCCTGTTCCAAGAACCTAAAATATCTGTTGCTTCAGAAGGTGACAGAGAATCAAAGTTTTTCTTGGGATTCTGGGTGGCTTATATGAATGATCTAGCGGTATGTTTTATCTTCCTAGCATTTTATCCTTACCACGCACACACACAAAAATAAAAAAATCCAATTGCACAATGTAATGCCCATTTATATTGTTCAAACAGTTAACATCAGCTATACAAGATAAGAAAACTTCAGCAAGGGAAAAATACCTAGACACGTGCTGAATGCATATATAACAACAACAACAACAAAAGTTAAAGAGGAGGTGATATTTTCTGTTGTTCATTCTATGCATTTTGTCTAAGTTTTGTTTAAGCCTGTAACTCTTACAATTACATAATCACATAGGTCTACTGAATCCATTGTAACTCGCTCTAGAGGTACCATATAACGTGAGAAATTATAGAAAAATAAATTTCAAATTATTAGTCCAGTGTGTATACAAAGAAAAGGGGCAGTGTTAATGTATGAATGCCAGATAAATCTCAATGATTTATTCAACCTGTGTCCAGGTACAGAAAAAATGCTTATTGAACTTAAGATATGAAAACCTTGGCTATCTCACTTAATTTCATTCAAGAAGTTTCAAATAACTATTCAATTCTTTTTTCTCTATGTTTATTTAATATTAGGTCATATTATTGCATGATTTGAAGATAACAAAATTCTTAAGTGTGCTTTACCTTTAGTCTGTTTCACCTTTTCACTGTTTCACTCCTCTGTGTCTGCTCTTCTATAAAATTCAATTGCTTCCTACATCAGCCTATAGTTAAACATTCTAGCATCTTCCTTAATCTGCCTGAAAGATACATTTCTTCAGTCCAGTTTAGAAAAGATGTGGTTATCTACAAGTAATATGTTAATGCTGTAGTGTAACTAATTGATGATTAATAAAAACAAGTCTCAACCGTAGATCGATATGAAAGGTTTACAGAGATGAATTAAGCAGCTGGCAGGACTGTTAGATAAATGATAAGATAAAATATGATAAAACATCTGTATAAATCTTGCTTTAGAAATTCAAAGAAAGTTTGAACAATTTGCTTTTCATCCTCCTTTCTGCTTGCACGTTTTTTTCCTTCTCATATTACAGAAATGCTTCAAAAGATTTACTTCAACTTTGGAGTTAATTCTGGAGAGTCTATCTCAAGCTATAGAAGTGGAAACTTTACCCATTTAAGTTTTTACCCTGCTAGTCTGAAGTTGTGACTAGTTACTACTCTATGTCTATGCAGAGACATGTCTGGATGATGTCAGTTCCCCACTGCTTTATATTAAATTCTTTAGCAATTGATTTTTTCAGGATTGAATATAAATTCAATCCAAAACAATATGAAAGAATATTTTTCCTTAGTAGCTGGAAATCAGCAGTGGTAGTAACCCATTATCTATGGAGTTATATGTAATTATGATGTTCCTTTCACCAGAGAAGGGACAGTTTGGTTATTTGATGCAATGATAAGAAAAATCTGATGTACGAAAGATAAATTGAATGCCTTGTAAGTAATTTCTGTTTTGAAGACGAAAAGTCCGTATTAAGTTTGACATAATATGTTTGTTCAGTGGTTGTGCACAGGCTAGCCAAAACTGTCTTATACAATATCGTTCACACAAACAGTCATTTACTACACAGAAACTTGTATGGAGGAAAAATTCTGTTCTAAAATTTAGTTATTCTTTAAGCCGTCCTGGTTTGCCATGTAAGAATACGATATATTTGCTCTGATCTCTTTTCATCCTCTGCAAATCTATGTATCAACAGTGGCGCCCTTTCTCTCACTGTTAGAAAAAACATACAGATGTAAATGCCGAATATTTGAGAGTTATCACAGAGGAAGCAAAATAGAAGGCCAGCAGTTCCTACAGTGCATCACCTTCGCTTCCTAACATACAAAGATAGTCATTATGATAACATAGACTATATTACTATCTGAGAAATACTGACACAAAATGCAGTGATACATAGAAAGTGTTTCTTTTTTTTTTTAATTAACGTATCAAATTAATCAACCCTTGAGGAAAAACGAATCTCTACAAAGCATAAATTAGTTTTAAGGAAGCTTTTTTAAGGATGTTGAAATAGCATAAATGTGAAAGGCAGATTATGGGCTACAAAAAAAAAAGTAAATAATGTAAATTTTATAGCTATTAATGGGCAGAGTGCACTGCTACTGAGTACTACTTAAACACAGTCTTCCTAAGAATGATTTTGTGATCAATGCATCTCTACCAGAAGATTTAAAAAGCCACGATTATTTCAGATATGTCTAACCTTTACACACAGGCATGACAATTTTAATAAGAACACTGTAAACCTAGGCCAAAGATACTTTAGACCTAATTTTAAATTCTAATAATATGGCAAGATGGCTAATTATGCTACAGAAATGTACAGATTTTAGAACACTCATCAGCCTTAAGATCCCTAATAAAATGAGTTAATTTCTTCCGCTTGAAAGGATTAAATAGCCAGTGGGTATAACCAAACAATAAAGCTCAATGGCGTTCGTTATCTTAACCTTAAAGTAAGCTTAATGTTATGATGTACTGTATCTGTCATAGGAAAATAGGTATTTCTATACCTCTTAGAGAAACATGAAACCAATTATTTTTAGAATGCTTAACAGTGGTTTCACATGAGCTATGCAGTTGAGAAGTATACAGACACTATCTTTTCCGGTAGCATGCTAGAATAGATACTCCACTGGCAGCTTGTTAGGATTAGTAGGATAGTATCTTAAATATGCAATATCAGGCAAATAAATATGTTAACAATGGTTGGTATATTACAGCCACTGATAATATCAACTTCCTTGGAAAAAAAAACAACCGAACAAAACAAAACAACACACTTCTGTAAAGCCCACAAGGTTTAAGTTCACCCTCTCAAGGACACCCAATAAGCTATAAAGCAATCTAAAGCATTCAGCCCTAAAGATGTCATAGTTCTCTTCATTCTCTGCTTTTTGAAGATTAAAAATCTTTATGTTTTGTGCAGCACAGAGAACGCTGACTATGCATAAAATACATTGAATTAAAAAATAGCTGGTTTTGGTGTCCATGCAAATCTGAAACTTCATCTCATTCACTGTTTTTCCCATAATTTAATTGTCAGAAATAGTGTCTTTTAATGGTATGGGCTAGTTTTGCCCTTACCATTTATCCAGTATGAAGGTCATCCTGAATTCTGGCTCTCCCTTTACTACCAAAGACTTCAAAATTCCCCTGGAACCTCTGTTCCCTCAATGCACTCTACCCTTAGGGGTTAACATCAACATATAGAATACTCAGCAACAAGACTGTCAGAGAAACATGGTGCAATAATTTATCAGTCAAGCATCACAAATTTTCCTTTGACTACATCACCTGGTTTGGCATGTATCTTTAACACATAAAGGCTTTCATACCAGAGAAACTAGCTGCAGTGATAACTGTAGCTATGTATAGCTGTAGCTATGGACTGTTCAGTGGATAAGGAATTGGTTCGATGGTCACATCCAGAGGGTAGTGGTCAACGGCTCAATGTCCAGATGGAGATTGGTGACTAGTGGCATCCCGCAGGGGTCCGTATTAGGACCAGTACTGTTTAATATCTTCATCAATGACATAGAGGGATCGAGATTGCAGACGACACCAAGCTGAGTGGTGCGGTTGACATGCCAGAGGGACAGGATGCCATTCAGATGGACCTGGACAAGCTTGAGAAGTGGGCCCATGTGAACCTCACGAGGTTCAATGAGGCCAAGTACAAGGTCCTGCACCTGGGTCGGGGCAACACCCAGTATCAATACAGGCTGGGGGGTGAAGGGATTGAGAGTAGCCATGTGGAGAAAGACTTGGGGATACTGGTGGATGAAAAGCTGGACATGAGTTGGCAATGTGTTCTCGCAGCCCAGAAAGCCACTGCATCCTGGGCTGCATCAAAAGAAGGGTGGGCAGCACGTCAAGGGAGGTGAGTCTATTCCTCTATGCTGCTGAGACCCCACCTGGAGTACTGCGTCCAGCTCTGGAGTCCTCAGTACAAGAAAGACATGGCCCTGTTGGAGAAGGTCCAGAGGAGGGCCACAAAACCGATGAGAGGGATAGAACACCTCTCCTATCAAAGTCTAAGACAGTTGGGTTTGTTCAGCCTGGAGAAGAGAAGGCTCTGGTGAGACCTTATAGTGACCTTTCGATACTTAAAGTAGGCTTAGAAGAAAGTTGGGGACAGACTTTTTAGTAGGGCCTGTAGCGATAGGACAAGGGGTAATGGTTTTAAACTAAAAGAGGGTAGATTCAGACTAGATATAAGGAAGAAATTTTTTATGACGAGCATGGTGAAACACTTGAACAAGTTGCCCAGAGAGGTTTGTTTCCCTCCCTGGAAACATTCAAGGTCAGGTTGGATGGGGCTCTGAGCAACCTCATCTAGTTGAAGATGTCCCTGCCCATGGCAGGGGGGTTGGACCAGATGACCTTTAAAGGTCCCTTCCAACCCAAACTATTCTATGACTCTATGATAATGCAACGTCTTTTTGAAGTTCTACAGTGGCATCTCAACTTGTATACATTTTAGGGAGCCTGTGTTAAGCGGAGGTCTACTCCTTTGAAGAGAATAGGAATTTATAAACTTTCCAGGACTTGTAGGAAGAAAGGGAATAACTGAAAGACTACATACATGTTGCTCTCCCTTTTTTGTGAAATATTCTGCCTGAGTAATCAACCTCCCCTCCTTCTCCATGGTGTAGAATGAACTCTTCACAAGTTGCCAGTGGCCAAGCCAGAAGAGCAAATAATAGCATAGTACAAAACTCAACTTCAACCAGTCCGAAGAGGATTGAAGAAGGACAAAGTTGGCTCTTTTTATTTCTTTTTAGAGAGAACCTAGGAATTTTAGGCCTGAAAGGCTGATTTGGATATCCAGATACTAAATCCAATTATTAATATGTAGAATTATTATTATTAGTTCCAGGTTAATAATGAGATATACAAGAATTAATGGCATCAGATTTATCACCTTCTTGATAGGCTACCTGGCCTATTGCATAATTAAAAGTAAATAAATAAAATAAGTCCGTGATTCAGATGATATAGTTTGACTTCAGCAAGGCTTTATGAATTGTTCCATATGGTAAATATTTTAATAACAGATAAATTATATCCCCTTGAAGGAAAGTGAAAAACAAGTTAAAAAGCAAAATCCAAGGTTCTGTTCACGTCTATTGACATCTTAACTTTAGTTAAAACATGTAGAAAGCACTGAGCTCAGAGGTTTGAGTACAGGCTCCAAATGAGCCTGACCTTAATATACTGGGGGAAAGGTTGTAATCCCACCAAAACGAGTGTAAAGACAAGAATACAAAGTACTGCATTTAGCAAGAAGCAAAATGGAAGATCAACAGATCTACCAAAACCTTTTGTTACAGTGGATCAGTCTGAATGCCTCACTATTCCAAAATGTCAAATGACCTTCTGACAGTGTCCTCTAGCAAGTGTCCTCTGTGAAGAACAGACAATAGTTATTCAATGTCGTTCTGCACTGGAAAAAAATCATATGAGATTTTTCTGTACCACATGTTAAGAATGAGTTTTTAAGTAAAAATGGAGCAGGCTTGAATGACAGGAGGTATGGAATACCTAGCCTCTTGGTATAGCCTGAAGGAACTGATTTTGTGTAATCTAGAACAGAAAAGACCAGGAAATGCTAGATACTTCATTGTCCTTCACACACACAAAGCAGTTAATACTGTTCTATTTCTGCAAGACTAATTAAGGAGAAATTGGCTTATATTTTCAACAAAATTACTACTTTGCATTAGAACTAGGAAGTTTATTTCCTAAAGACAATGAAGCACCTGAATAGAGTTTCAAAAGACATTTTCAAAAAACAGAGAAGCAATACATCTCTGAATTGGAATCCTAGCACAATTACATTGCTACCCTGCAGAACTGGATTCAAGGAGAATCTTTCTCAAAAGCAATACACTTTTATGGTCATGACAAAAAAATTGTGTGTTCTTTTCATTTATCCTCCAATAAGCCAGTATGTTCTGGGAAAAAAAAATCTGTTTTTTTCCCCCATATTTTTCCAGCAGTTAGAAGGCAATGCAGAACTTTGTTGTGTGATTATGTATAGGTTTACATAATTTACATACAAAGTTCTGAATGAATAAACTAATTTAATGAACTTTGATTTATAAGGAGAAAAACATTTAGTTCTATCTAGTTATTTGAGAACAGTTAGTGTGCAAGATGCGAAAAACCCAGCAATCCCATCCACTGTGGAAAAATTTCTCTTAAGTATTTTCCCTGCTCATAATTGCAGTTAGAGCCCCTAGAATTCCATTTAACAAGGCACTAAGCCTAATTCAGTCATTGAAATATCATAGGCTTTGCTCATTCTAAGAAAAGGCAAATATATCTTCTCAAGTGCTATGGTTCTGAAAATAGAAGTGGACTCTGAATAATGATGAACATTAGCATTCTCAATTATGTTTCAGAAGTAAAGTGAGAACCTCTAGAAATCCACTCTATCCAAAACAGTTTAGAGACGTTGAAAGGTACTACTCCAGCCTGAAAGAATTTATTTGCAATTACATTCTGTGCTAGTTCTGAGACAGAACAGGAAAAAAAAGGATGCAGGCATTATACATGTAAACATTAATAACCATGAATATCTTCTCCTATTCTGGAGGTCATAAAACATGTTAGTAGACTATGTCTATAGCATACCTAAATTTTACAGCATAGTATGCAATATTGCAATATGGTATGCCACAACATAATACCCATTTATCTGGTTAAGTGAAAATGAAACTTCTAATTCATTGCTAGGTGGAGGAATACAAAATTCCAATTTATGAACTAACATCTTCTCCTGGCAATTGTACCCTTAACTTGTAATAATGCTACCAGAAAGCTACACAGAAATTAACTACTAATGAAGTTTGCAAAAAAATCATTTCTTCCTTATCCTTCTGACAAAATTTCTACTGTATTGCTTACACTAAAGTAAATGTAAAACTTAAATATGAACATGGAGGTTTAAATTCTCATGTTCTCATATGGACGATTAAATCACAGAGCTGTTTTAAAAACAATTATTAGAAATGGTATGAATTGTTAGGCTTGCTTCCCATTGCTGTCCCATAAAGAATATGGGCTTGGTATGTCTGAATTTCAGTCAGACTATGCTTATCTTCTACAGGTACTCACTTTCAAGTTTTGTAAGCAATGCAAGCAGCATAGCCTCCGAAGTTTGTTCTTGGAGGAGACAATGAAGTCCATAAAGGATTTATCTCATGAAGAGATAGTCTGACAAATAGTACATACAACTCAGAATTTCACAAAATAGCACTATGCATGTAATACATTAAGGAAGTTGATGTAGTTGTAATGCAGAGATGATCATTGCTGTTCAGCCTAAAACACTGGTATTTAATAGTAGTTTAAAATTTCCACTTAGCAGGCAAACCTCAAATGAAGGAAACCAGTGGCATTTGTTTGCCAGAGTTCATGAAAAGTAATAAAGCAAGATTCTTAAATTCCTGCCAACCTACCCCTCAAAAAAAAAAAAAAAAAAAAAAAAAGCTGTATTTTAATTGCTGCAGATACAGTGTTAAAACAGCTGAGTAAGAAGGAGTTCCTTACTCTGATCTCAGTGAATGCAGAAAATAAAATATTTTCATTGAAGATTCACAAAGAAGTACATTAATATGGTAGTTTTCGTCTTTGTCTTTAGCTCCTCAGAGTACAAGAGAAAATAGCAACTATCCTGGGTGTATCACTTTTGAATCCCAGGAAAAGATATATAGCAGAGCTGAATTAACCATACTGGGGCTGAGAAGAAAGTGAGTCTAACAATTACATTGGTAAAAAACAGAATCAGAAATCCTCCTCAGCTACTCTCACTTGACACCTCATGTTGCTGAGAAAATAACATTCCTTTCCCATTTGAACTCTCTCTACTTCTGGATCAGCTTCAGTATAGAAATCTCATTTTCCTGCATGGTGTAAAAACAGGTTGTTTTTTCATGGTACTTAATGAATAGAGTTAGTGAACTTTTCTGGATGTTAATTTCCATAATACTTTAAAGGTTTCATCCTTTTCAAACATTTTCACTTCCCTCCCCTCCCCCCACAAAGGTAATTATAGTTTACCTGAAAAGAGAGATTCCTTGGAAATTAAAAAAAAAATTTAAAAAATCTAACTGAAAGGAAGAAAAAAGAATTTTAAAATTAAGCTTTTGATCATACAAGCACTTGTATAATCAAAATATTATAAATATAATAAATAAATAAAAACATGTATTTATCTATAAATAAATATAATAATATTATATTTATCTGTAAATAAATATAATAATAAATAATTTTATTAAACGAAAATTTCTTCTACAGAAATGCATTGAAGAAATTTGTTTGGTCAGGTCAAACCCATAGGAATACTTCTATAATTAAGAAAATAATGTTTTAGTAGGGTTTGATAAATACCAAAAAGCTGAAAAGCTGCCATTAAGTTGGAGTTCATACATCACTTCTCCTTTCTTTGGTATCTGGCAATTGGTACAAACACTACCTTAAAGCTAAACAGCATCTCATGGCAACACTACAGTTTAGATGCACCTTGCAGTGTGCTTCAGGAAAAAACCAAACAGGTGATCTTTTGCTGTTCACATTAAGTAAGTTACATCTCATAATAGAAAAGAGTAGGTCACAAACTAAGCTAAGCACTAGCTACATAATTTATACAATAACTTTTCAGTTCTTGAAGGTTTACATTTGTGAACAGGAGTTTTGTTGTAAACACCTCTGAAGAGAATGATTTCCACCAACTTGGTTTGGATCAAGTTTCTGTCAAATAAGTCCTTAACATTTTTCTTTTGTATATAAACATTTTTCTGAATATCACAAAACTAAATTGATTTTTTAATTAAGTATATTTTTCAACAGTGCTGTTTGCACAGTAGTCACTGATGTACTGTTTATGATCTTCTGCCTGAGGGCCACATATTTTATCTAGCAGATAAAAAATTCCTCTTACTAGCTTCTTCCAAACTAGTGATTATATATGACCCTTTCAGAAAGGATAAAAAAAAGAAAAAGAAAAGAAAAAGTATATATTAAAAAAACCCACACACTTTTTTTTGTCACTGCCAGGAGTAGAAACAGTCTGCTAAAGCTGGGGTACATATTGTTTACTAATTGTTGGTATCATTATATTCAAATGTAGTATTATGTTTTGGTACATAAGTAAGATACAAATAATTTTTAAGTATTAAAAGGCTAATTCAAGACCACTTTTTAAAGTAATTTATAATCTCACTTGTGCAACTCAGACTGCTAAAGAGAAGCTTTTAGAAATAGAAAAGTTTCTTCCTCTGTCTCTACTCTAGCTCTTGTGACATGAATAGAAGCTTATTCAGCAAAACATTGCTTGACCTAAGTCACTGTTACCTGAAGTAACTTAAGATCATGACGTAAGATAAAGTTCTTAGAAGTCGGACAATGAAGTTAATTAGATTCAGAAGGATCACAGTTCTTTATCAATTACCCCAGAATACAGTATATAAATAGACTTTTCCTATTCACCAATGCCTGATGTCGTTTGATTCCTCTTATTCTTAAAAATAAAATAAAATAAAATAAAATAAAATATATTCAATTCTGCACTAAATTTAAATTCAGGGAGTTACATTTAAGCTCAAATTTTAGACTCACCTAAGCGTACACCAGTATATATTTCTAAACCATTTAAGGAACTTATACAAATTATATAAGACATACATGGAAATGAGAGAACTTCAATAACATTTGCATAATTGTTGTTTGCTCTCTAGTCAACAGGAAAAAAAAAAAACACCTTTCTGGAAAGCTTTCTATAATCAAAAAAGCAAAAACAACTTACTATTGAGGTTCTCTGTTATCTTAATTACTTTAAGAGTTACTACACTTGCACCATGTTCTCTTTCTTCTGCAAACATTTAAGTTATCATTCTATCATCTCACTATTTCAGGATAGTAACAGAATAAAGAAGCTGTGCCACACTTAATACTGTCTTTATCACCCTTCACAACTCAATGCCAATAAGGAAATGCCAATGTTTCATGACCTTCATACTAGTAGTCCAGTCTTTGAGGCACTAAAACTGATTTTATTCATCTTTGCATAGTAAAATCCGACACGATCCTTTGTGCCATTCCCTGAAAACCTACACACACCAACAGCAGATAACATAGAGGTTTTCCATAATAAAATTTCCAATTTATTTATATCTCAGGTCACAGTTCTGTTTAACCAGTGCAAAGCACAGATATATTTCAAACATTCCTCACAAGAGATTATACTTGTCAAGATCATGCCTTTACAATAACTTCAAACAGATCCCATTTATAGCAAATCTACTGCTCTACGCATACATTCTCTTACGTACATTGGCATAAAAAAAAAAAGCGGACAAAGAAATGCAGTTACAGAAATGCAATCCTGCCTTTCTAGAGATTACATTCTCTGAAATACACCTGGACATATGTAAAACAAAAGGTTATTCTAACATTCTACAGAAATGATATTCTGACATCTCAAAAGGTCAGATGAAGAACCTGTTGAGCAAATGAGGTTTCATTATTTGTGTTTAAATCATACAACACAGGACACATTTGCATTTATTTGTAATTGTGCATTGTTGGATCAACTCCAGTTATACTAAGAGAACCAAGAAGTACTGTGTAGCTGTATGTAGTCACTGAAATTTAGTCTACGTTCTTAAGGTATTAAAAGATTTTTCAGGAAAATACACAGTCTATGGTTAACGATTGAGTTTGTTCCTCCTGTAACTAAAAGTTTCTGTAGGAACTAACTCATGAGTTAACTTTGCCTATTAATGTAGCATATTAAGTGCTATATAAAGGTGATGTCATAAAATTGGCCCTTTTTCCCACATTTAGTCATATACCTGTGATTTCAAACCCCATTCTTCAAAGTCAAATCCAAATACCATGAGCATTTCTGGCAGCAATTCACTCATGAGACAAGAGAAAACAATTTGAAAAGTAAAAGAGTAGTTGATTTCTTATAAATATCTTGAATACTAATTAACATGACATAATTCCCTACAGAATATAAGCCTGCCAGTTAATTTTCCTTTTTAACAGTTTTCCTGTTAAATTTAAGTAGGTATGTTTAACAGAGGAACCCATCTGAGATCTGTAATGAAAATGGGAAAATAAGTTGACCTAATTTTATAACAATAAAATAAACATTAATTCTTCCCATATCCTTTCCTGCAGTACAGTACGAAAATGTAAGTTTACATACTTTAGAAATATTCGGTGATATTTACTTTATGAGCACAGCTCTTAAGTCATTGCTATTTACTTGCTTGTCAGACATGAAAGAAAATTGTGCAATTATAGATCCAGGACACAATAATTAAAACATTTTAAAAATTATAACCAAAACAGCATTTAATGAGTCTTCTTTTTCAGCACTGAGAATAAATATTTTTCCTGGTAATCTTACAAACATAAATATAAAAAAATCTCAGCAACAATTCTTATGTTTTTTCAACAAGGTTTCTTTTTTACTATATTTGTGACACTTAGCCCCAATTCTTCAATCTATTTTAGTAGCGAGGATACATTGAAAATTTTCTGGAGCTAAATTCACTGTATTTTAAATTGTTTAAGCTAAAACTTGTAGGTTCTCTTGCATAACAATATTTATCTTCTCCCAAAGACACCTTCTCACATATTTTAAATAAATAAACCAAATCAATGCAAAATATGATTGGTATTTAAAATTTTGTTACTGTGTTTTGACTACTAGATGCATTTGTTAAAAGAAAGGTGAGTTTAACCTGTAATGTACTGTCATAGCCCAAGACAGTGCTTCTACATTTCTTTGGATTGTACCTTAGGATTGTTGATTTTTGGCTGGTTTTATTTTTCTCTAGTTTTAGACTCTGCTACGTACCAAAAGTCAGGTAGGAATAATGAACAGCAACAAGCAATAATACCATTAGAAAAGTTATACATTAAGCTTTCCCCCTCTTAAGGATGACAAAAGGAATATTATCTTAGGATAGGATATGAGCAAGATAATCTATTAAATATAACTGATTATTATTCATTTTTCTCAGATGGCACAAAGCTTTATCTCATTTTCCTCTATGCTACCCTGAAGGCCGCCTCCTAATCAATACACACTAAAAACAAAAGCAAAAAGATCTTTCCAAAGGAAACTGAAATTATGGCCTAATTTATGGGTCTTATAAAAAGAAGTAGAAACTTGTCCTGAGTAAATAAAGTCTATGGTCCATATTTATAAACACAAAAAATAATTTCATCTATCATAAAAGGAAGTCATATTGAAAACTTTACTTAAAGACCTTGATCTGCTGCTTTTAATCTACTGTAGATGAGTGCTCACACCCACTGTAACAAGTCTCTGCCTGCAAACAGGACATGCATTGAGATGAATAGCTGCAACACTGTTCAATCTGTCTTTGTACCCTAGAAACCCCTGGAGACAGCACTGCACTCCGTAAAGAGCAAAAAGTAACTGCAGTGTCAGTCCACTCAAATAAACTTTTGGAGACAAGAATCTAATCTTTCTTTATGACCCAGCCAATGACAGTGTCTGTAGCAACTAGAAAAAAGAAGGCTGTATATTCAGCACAGGCTGTTTTCTCTTAAATATAAATTCTGAGTCAGTGGGAACCAATGTTCAGGTCCATCCTTAACTTAAAGGGTAAAAGATTTATTTTTGCTTCTCCATCCCTTTATTGTTTTTTGAATAAAGTATATTAAAAAAATGATGTGCATACAATATGTGTTTGCAACATATTTTAAAAATAATTGTTCTTCCTCCATCTTAGGCACGTGATAAACTAGACATCTCTTTTTGTTAGAAGGTACGCATATTTCAGCTGGGGAATAGGGGTGAGGAAGGAGGGAGAGATATTTACTTTGAGTTGTAACTTCAAAGAATTCTAAAGAATAATCTTCAAATATAAAAAGAAAATAAACTTTTTATATTAAAGATGTAGAAATTCTGAGTTTAACATAAATTCTATTTCATTGAGATTTATCAGAGTGACATTAAACACAGAGAATCTGTAGGTAGATTCAATATCAATGGATGCATACATGGTTTGTCAAAACCGTATTATCAGGCCAGTCCAGCATACAGGGGAGTGAAGTTGAAATCTGACAAGTGAAATGACATTTTGTGAAGAGATTAGTCTGATAAATAGAAGTGGCCAACAGGAGCCTTTTCAGTGGTTTCTGCTTTCATGCATATGTATGTCTTCCTTTTCTTTAAGGAATTCAGGTTAAAAAAAACCCAACACATTGTTTTCCTTACTGAACATGTTTTTCCTGAAATGAAAGCATTCGTATCAGCCTGCTTCACACAACTGAAAACTTTGGTTTACTATGGTACAGGGAAGATTTATGACTATTATCTTTCTCCATATCCGCTAAAAAAGGTAGGAAATGCACAGCAATGGACCACCTTCCTATATACTCCTCCAATGGGGCAGATATGCCCTTTCATACTTAGGGGCAAATATTGGTGGGCCTGGTGGCAGAGCTGAAGGAGGAAGTGGAAAGGTTAAGGAGTATCCGGGAGTGTGAGAGGGAGATAGATTGGTGGAGCCGCACCCTACCATCCCTGAGGCAAAGGCAGCAAATGGAGGCTCCGTGAGAAGCAGAGGATCCCCTGCCCTCTTGCCACCAGGCAGAAGGAGGGGACCTAAGCAACGGTGGGGAGGAATGGAAACAGGTCCCTGCTCGGGTGCCAGGCGAACCCCCGCCCAGCCTCCCTCACCTTCCCGGTTGCCCTTACAGAAGAGATATGGGGCCCTGGAACTTGACGGCCTGGCAAACGAGGATGCTTAGGGTGAGGCAGTCAGCCCCACGCATTATGACTGCCTCTGCTAAGAAAAAAAGGAGGGTAATTGTCATAGGCGATTCCCTTCTGAGGGGAACAGAGGGCCCAATATGCCAACCGGACCCGTCCCACAGGGAAGTCTGCTGCCTCCCTGGGACCCGGGTCAGAGACATCACTAGGAAACTCCCTGGTCTGGTACGGCCTTCTGACTACTACCTGCTGTTGGTTATACAGGCTGGCAGTGATGAGGTTCCAGAGAGAAGTCCTGAAGCGATCAAAAGGGACTTCAGGGCACTGAGGCGACTGGTTCAAGGATCGGGAGCACCGGTAGTGTTTTCCTCAATCCCTGCAGTGGCAGGGAAGGATACTGAAAGGAACAGGAAAACACACCTGATCAACACGTGGCTCAGGGGCTGGTGCCATTGGAGGAATTTTGGCTTTTTTGATCATGGGGAGGTTTACACGGCACTGGGCCTGCTGGCAACAGACGGAGTTCAGCTGTCTCACAGGGGGAAAAGGATTCTTGCTCATTAATTGGCGGGGCTCATCGAGAGGGCTTTAAACTAGGTTTGAAGGGGGAAGGGGATAAAACCAGGCTCACTAGAGATGAGTCTAGGGGTAGCATGCCAATGCTGGGGGTGAAATTGATAGCCCAGCTCAAGTGCATCTACACCAATGCACGCAGCATGGGCGGCAAACAGGAGGAGCTGGAAGCCATTGTGCAGCGGGAGAGATATGACTTAGTCGCCATCACAGAAACATGGTGGGGTGACTCTCATGATTGGAGTACTGCAATGGATGGCTATAGACTCTTCAGAAGGGACAGGCGAGGAAGGAGAGGCGGTGGGGTGGCCCTGTATGTTAGGGAGTGTTTCGATTGTATAGAGCTCAACGATTGTGATGATGGTACGGTCGAGTGTTTATGGGTAAGGATGAGGGGGAAGGCCAACAAGGCAGATATCCTGCTGGGAGTCTGTTATAGACCACCCAACCAGGAGGAAGGGGAGGATGAAGCATTCTACAAGCGGCTGGCACAAGTCTCTCAATCGCTAGCCCTTGTTCTCATGGGGGACTTCAACTTCCCGGACGTCTGCTGGAAATACAACACGGCAGAGAGGAAGCAGTCTAGGAGGTTCCTGGAGTGTGTGGAAGACAAGTTCCTGACACAGCTGGTAAGTGAGCCTACCAGGGGAGGTGCCTCGCTCGACCTGCTGTTTACAAACAGAGGAGGACTGGTGGGAGATGTGGTGGTCGGAGACCGTCTTGGGCTTAGTGACCATGAAATGGTAGAATTCTCAATTCTTGGTGAAGGAAGGAGGGGGGCCAGCAAGACTGCAACCATGGACTTCCGGAAGGCGGAGTTTGGCCTGTTCAGGACGTTGGTTGAGAGAGTCCCTTGGGAGACGGTCCTGAAGGGCAAAGGGGTCCAGGAAGGCTGGATGTTCTTCAAGAAGGAAGTCCTAAAGGCGCAGGAGCAGGCTGTCCCCATGTGCTGTAAGAAGAAAGGGCGGGGAAGACGACCGGCCTGGCTGAACGGGGAGCTCTTGCTGGGACTCAGGAAAAAAAGGAGAGTTTACCGCTTGTGGAAGAAGGGGCAGGCGACTCAAGAAGAGTACAGGGATCTCGTTAGGTCATGCAGAGAGGAAATGAGAAAGGCAAAAGCCCAGCTAGAACGCAATCTGGCTGCTGTCGTTAAAGACAACAAAAAATATTTTTCCAAATAAATTAATGACAAGAAGAGAACCAAGGAGAATCTCCATCCTTTATTGGATGCGGGGGGGGAACATTGTCACCGAGGATGAGGAAAAGGCTGAGGTACTCAATGCCTTCTTTGCCTCAGTCTTTAATAGTCAGACCAGTTATCCTCAGGGTATTCAGCCCCCTGAGCTGGAAGACAGGGACGGTGAGCAGGATAAACCCCCCATAATCCAAGAGGAAGCAGTTAATGACCTGCTACGCCACCTGGATGCTCACAAGTCTATGGGGCCGGATGGGATCCACCCAAGAGTGACCCGCCTAGTGGACGAGGGAAAGGCTGTGGATGTGGTCTACCTGGACTTCAGTAAGGCCTTTGACACCGTCTCCCACAGCATTCTCCTAGAGAAGCTGGCAGCTCACGGCTTAGACAGGTGTACTCTGCGCTGGGTCAAAAACTGGCTGGACGGCCGGGCCCAGAGAGTTGTGGTGAATGGAGTGAAATCCAGTTGGCGTCCGGTCACGAGCGGTGTTCCCCAGGGCTCAGTACTGGGGCCGGTCTTCTTTAATATCTTTATCAATGATCTGGATGCGGGGTTCGAGTGCACCCTCAGTAAGTTGGCAGATGACACCAAGTTGGGCGGGAGTGTTGATCTGCTCGAGGGTAGGAAGGCTCTGCAGAGGGACCTGGACAGGCTGGATGGATGGGCCCAGGCCAACTGTATGAGGTTCAACAAGGCCAAGTGCCGGGTCCTGCCCTTCGGCCACAACAACCCCATGCAGCGCTACAGGCTTGGGGAAGAGTGGCTGGAAAGCTGCCCGGAGGAAAAGGACCTGGGGGTGCTGGTTGACAGCCAGCTGAACATGAGCCGGCAGTGTGCCCAGGTGGCCAAGAAGGCCAATGGCATCCTGGCCTGTATCAGAAATAGTGTGGCCAGCAGGAGTAGGGAAGCAATCATGCCCCTGTACTTGGCACTGGTGAGGCCACACCTCGAATACTGTGTTCAGTTTTGAGCCCCTCACTACAAGAAAGACATTGAGGTGCTGGAGCGTGTCCAGAGAAGGGCAACGAAGCTGGTGAAGGGTCTGGAGCACAAGTCTTATGAGGAGCGGCTGAGGGAACTGGGGTTGTTTAGCCTGGAGAAAAGGAGGCTGAGGGGAGACCTCATCGCTCTCTACAACTCCCTGAAAGGAAGTTGTAGGGAGGTGGGTGTCGGTCTCTTCTCCCAAGTAACTAGCGATAGGACGAGAGGAAATGGCCTCAAGTTGCACCAGGGGAGGTTTAGATTGCATGTGAGGAAACATTTCTTTATCGAAAGAGTGGTTAAACATTGGAAGAGGCTGCCCAGGGAAGTGGTTGAGTCCCCATCCCTGGAGGTATTTAAAAGATGTGTAGATGAGGCACTTAGGGACATGGTTTAGTGGTCATGGTGTTGTTGGGTTGACAGTTGGACTTGATGATCTTAGAGATCTTTTCCAACCTTAATTATTCTATGATTCTATGATTGACCAGTTGAATTTATTAATCTTCTGTGGTAGGATTTTCATTATTAACTGATTTTCAAAGAAGCATTTATGTATCATCTGAGAAGGGATTCCATGACTCCTTGGAGAAAATCTAAGAGTAAAATTTCTGTTAGTATCTTACATTTCCCAAAAATCATATGAGAACACACACTGAACAGTAAAGTCACTAAGGGAAGAGAGTGTTTAAGAAATTATTTTTGTCCTTCAGAGCAGATAGCACACAGCATTTTCTGTATAGTATCTGTCTTGATAATTGAAATAAATTGACACTATATATTATATTTCAGTGTAATTCGTTCCATCAAACAAAGTAGATTTGGCTCAAAATGTTCATTTCCAGAGTGCCTAAAGGGGACAGTTACAACTTTTCTGCCAAACGAATTTATGCTGTGCTCAAATATTAACAAATTTCAAATGACAGCATATGTTTATAAACTCCAAATTAAAACACTGTGTTACTTCTAAAGAGATTTATCAAACAATTGATTTTGACTGACTGCATTTTCTTTTCCTTTTTTTCTGTTTCCCTGATTATCCTCTTATTAAGTTTTCTGCAAATGTGCTTTCTGCCAAAAGGGTGAACAGTAATGATAGTAAAGTTTTCTAGAAACATAATTTCATAAGCTGTCAGAGAAATAATTTTGATATGATACACAGATTCATACCATTTCAAATAGTTTTGAAGAGCCGTTCTCATTTAGGCCATCTTACATAGCATTGCTAAGAAAAAAAAAAGAAAGTGTCATTTTGGAAGTCAAATTCAGGGTTAGGCGTTATTGCTTATTAACGACCAGAAAAAAAGAATTCGAGTAACAGTATGTGGAAACCCTCGAGATGTGTCACTTGACTGCCTATTTATAGACTAACAGGAGTCTTACACATACTTTCCACAAAACTGTATATAGTGCTTAGTGTTATGAATTTGCACTTGGAGGAGGTGTAAAGTGCATGTCCACTAAGCTTATGGGTGCTCTTAAAAATAACCAAGAATACTTTCCTCACCCCTGCTTCTTCCATCAATAATTTTATAAATCTAACCACTTCCTATCAGCTTTCTCTCCTAACAATACTTAGTTTTGAGTGAAATGGTGTATTTTTTCTCAAACAGTAAGAGAGAGGTCATGCACTGTTCTCTCATTCACTGTCAATATCTCCTCCAACAGAGGCTGTACAAAGCATGGCAGTAACAAGATATTTTTTCATAAACCATTGTTGATTACTGGCAAGAGATGTCAAGTCCTTTTCCATGAAAATTTAATGCCATATTGTTACGGCAACAGAAATTCAGGTGATAAACATATTATATTTTTTAAAAAAGATGTGATTTTTAGGCATTCTGGAATTGCATAGTTGACGATACTGCCTTTTGATGCCATTATTGTAAAAAGGAGCACTAGGTGGCCTTTCATTTAATATGCAACAGTTCTGGTGGCAATGTGGCTTGAGCTAATTCCTTCTTGATCTTTTTTCAGAGGAAGAGGAGTTTGTTTTCATTCCTTTAAGCATTTCTGTGTAATTTTGACTGCAGATACTCACATATCTTCTATAAGAAGGTATGTTCTTTGTAGAGAAGGCTATTGTTTCTATTATGTGATCATAAAATGCTAACTTTTTTGTACAATTAAGAGCCTGTAGTACTAAAAGCCTTTGATAACTTACAGTCGGCTTCTGGAAAACAACAACAAGGAAAAAAGCCTGACAGATTCATATCACTGAACTAGGATATCTTTTTTCATTTGATCTCTTCAGGAAAGAATTATCTGTTTCAGACTCCATAGAACAGAAAGGGGGACAATATGTTACCAGTAAAACTTGCTGGTATCCAAGACTTTCCCAAATAAATGTCAGCTACCTGTATGCTAATCGCACTACGACATTTTATCATGTTCAGATGAATTTCTGTGACAGAAGAGGACTCCTGGTGAAACTAACTCTCCGAGTTTCACTCTTATAAGATTTAGAGGCAAAATAATGTTCTGCAAGCTCAAGCATTTAAAAATCTGGTTTCCATTTAAACCTTGGTGCATTAACTCTGCATCATTAATCTCTCCATCTAGTCCATCAGCTCTTTATCACCAATAAATGATTACACCAATGTGGTGTAACTAAAGAGGAAACTTCATTTCTCTGTTCATGACAATCTCAGTAAGTCGTTGAGATTGAGTGATGAAACTATGGCATCATACATGGTGACTAATACAGCTATTAACAAGTGTACCATAATCTCTCCATCTAGTCCATCAGCTCTTTATCACCAATAAATGATTACACCAATGTGGTGTAACTAAAGAGGAAACTTCATTTCTCTGTTCATGACAATCTCAGTAAGTCGTTGAGATTGAGTGATGAAACTATGGCATCATACATGGTGACTAATACAGCTATTAACAAGTGTACCAAAACCAACGTATAAACCATAAAAAAGTAGCAGACTGGGAAACACGAGTGTGGAATCTCCTGTCTAAATGAACGGAAAGTGTTTTCTATTTATTACCTACTCTGGGTCAGTGAATTTACATGAAGGCATTTTGATTTGTTCTGGTTTTGGTAAAGAACTAGGACCTTTACTTACCCTAGTCAACTGGAAGACTTTTTTGGTGCCTTTTTTCTCAGCACTAATCTATGACCAGATCCCATTGTTTCTTATACAAATGCTGCAGATTGTAGCACAGGATTATCAGACAAATGGAAATGCACAAAGAGAATGATTTCTCATCTAGCAGGCAGAGACTGAATTCATTCAGCTTAGTATTTTGAGGATATATACCAAATCTCTTGGAAAACTTATAGTCTCCCTCTACATCACAAAATTTCCTTTAAAACAATTTATGAAAAAAAGAAAAAGATAGCTAGAGACATTAAGTGTCCTAATTATTAAAAAATGTTCTAATTTTACTAAATAAATAATTCCAGAATGTGGAGTATTAGAAAGTCACAGAACAGTTTGTAAATATAAAAATGTGCAGTTGTGCTAATTAATACCCAGAAACTGTACTGTGTTACAATTTGTGAATCGATATGTTGGTGTAGCTCACCATCATCTCATGAGTAGGCTTTGCATCTCACTGTCAACTTCATCTGGCATCTCTCAGTAACCTAGAACTCCAGTTTTTGCAGTTGGTTGTCTTCTTCTGTGATTCATAAGCATCACTAAAATGAGTCATATATTTTTCAGGTGTGCATAGAATTTCCCAGCTTCTTTCCTAGTCCCCAGGAAATCCCAGACAAGTGTTATGCAGCCCCTCATAGTTTCTCAGTGCTATGTTTTGACTCCTTCAACTCTGAGTTACACCCTTCTCCCTAGGGTTGCTCAGTAGCAATCCCTTCAAGAAAACTCCAAATAAACCCGATGTAATTGATGTCTGCAATTTCAGTCCCTCTTAAACTACACTTGGGGAATGTTAGGTAGGAAAAATCTCTCCACTGGGCCCAGCACAAGCGGAATGACAGTCTATCAACTTTTCCATCTTCTCTCTTTCCAGCACAGAACTTGAGCCAGAACTTTCCTAACTCTGAGGAGAGAGACCTGGCTGTTTCCCCAGGCCGACCTGACAGTTACAGTAATTCAACAAACATAAAGTGCATTCAGGAGTTGAAATTATGCTAGATGGTCGCTATTAGGCCTCTCTCTGACAGCATAAATCCCACGCATCCGATCAGAAGATTTTGCTTCAAAACGGCTACTGCAAAACATATTGCATACAATGAACTGGATTTTCTTTAAAAAGGTCAAGTCTGCACTGGCAAAACTTAAGTTTATCTACAAAACCATAGGTGATTGTTTTCCCTAAAACACCTGGTGACATGTAAAACACATATTCCATTATCTAGGATAATCCCTGCCAACTGTTTGAGACTGTGTGTGTATTTCACATCAGGGAAAAAAACCCCACAAAACTGAAAACAAGACAAAAACCAACAAAACCCACCTCCAAACCCCACCAACAAAATCCTCTATCAATTCTTTTAAAAAGGTTATCTGTGAAATACAGTGGGGGTCCTGAATATTGATATTGAAGTTCATCACGTAATGAACAGATCCTTTGAAAAATCATGAACAGAAGAAAAGAAAGCTTGAGCTGAATATTTTCACTGGCATTTCAAATACAGAATAAACCAGCAAGTAAGGATGTGAAAGCTTAGTATCTCTTCACGACCTCTTAAGAAGACTCAGTCTTAAACACCTACACTCACTTGGAATTGTAATATGCAATGTTTTCCACTGGATTCAGAAGTTGGCTATTTCTGTGTACAGGTCCAAAATTAATGATATTCTGGTACTGCAGTCAAGCTACCTGAGCTTGCATGGTCTGCTAATGGCATGGATTCTCACTAACTTCAGTGGAACTATGAACTAGTGAAAAAGGCTGAGCATCCAGAGTTGATGCTGACAACATTACCTTTTGTTTTAAATAACTAAAACCCCTGAATTCAACATCACATTTTTTAAGTAATGCCCTAATTTTTTTCAAAGCCAAAAAAACAGCCTTATTTCTAATAACAGTATTTCATGAAAATATTTTCAGCTAAACTCCAGTTCCTCATAATTCCACAACAAACTAAACTGTATTTGCTCATTTATTTTTCCATAGCTGTGATGACAGCTAAGAAATGGAGTGGTAGCTAATAAAGTGTTTGTTACTGTATTCATTTTTTCCAAATACATAAATGAACTTAATGATTAATATGATATGAAAGTCAATATTCTGATATTGAAGCAGAATTAAAAATTATTGAAGATTAATTTAAATGGGATTTCCTACCATTCCCTCATGAATATATGAAATAAAACAAAACAAGAGTGATTTAGATTGAGAAGGTAATGAGATAGCATAGTCTTGCAAAAATCAACATTCTCAGAGGGTTGAAAAAACATTCAAAAGAAGTTTGACTAATTAATTTCATATTAACGGGATCATTTAAATTATCCATAACAGTTAGATGCAGATCACTACAAGTGTTTTAGAAAGATCAACATCTTTAATACTTTCAGTATTCTCTGTGGCATAAAGGCTATTTTTTGAAAAGCTGTGCAAGACAAAATATCATGAACATTTTGTCTGATTCAGAAGAAAATAGTATGTATATCAAATTATGCCAAATATGGCTGACATGCTAAGAGTAGTTGTCACCAAAAAGGCTAAATAAAAAGTGGAATTTTATATATATTCTTACTTTTTACAGTAATAAATATCTGATATCTATCTATCTATCTATAAAATAAAAGTAAGATATTATTGCTCTTTATTTTTGTAAATAACAAATGCCAGAGAGTGGTTTTCTTCCTGGGTACCAGTGAATATAGTACCTAAACCAAATGAGGGTAAGAGGGTTACACAAACCCTGAGCGCTTACTGTGTTTTGAGATATTACAAATCATAGAGCATAATGTACAAGATAAAAACCCCACTACTTGACTTAGCCGTGGCCCTAATTGTTAAACATCATTACAATTTTTTAAGACAGTGCAGAGATTTTGAAAGCACTGACAGAATAACATAGATCACCTTTATTTCCAATTCTATAATTAAATTTAAACTGCACTTAATTTGGTTATTCTGAGACCCCCAAAACAATACTAATCAGTCTAGTTAAGACCATTCATTCCACATCTCTCATCTTTTTTAACATTTTAATTACAAGACGTGACTAAGATAGAAATCCACTTTTTCTTGAAATCAGTGGTCTGACTGGCTCATTTTTACTTTGCTTGTCATATGTTTTAGTTAACACAGCTAACTAAGTTATGGTGGATTTGAAATCAGGCAAAATAAAAATAATGTATAGCAGAGTCTCTAGCAGAAATTCTGTGAGACTGTTGGCATAGTCAAAATCTCATTTTTTGTCTGCAACTTGACGAAAACAGTAGCTTTCTTAAATTTACAGATCTATACTAGGAAATGAAACCTGGACAGTGATACACAATTGTTTTCTTTAGTCTTTAAATGTTAAATTGATAGAAACATAGAGTAGTTCAGGATAGAACAGACCTCCGGTGGTCATCTAGTCTGACTCCCTCCTTGCAGCAGGGTAAGCTAGACCAGGTGGCTCAGGCTCTGTCAAGTCAAATAATGAGTAGGTATTCCTTTATCTCCACCAACGATGTAGATTCCACAACCTCTCTGAACACCTGTCCACCCTGTTTGTCCACTACATAGCAAAAGTTTTTTCCCTATACTTAGTCAGAACTTTCTTGGGTGCAACTTGTGACCATTTCCCTTGGCCTTTTGCTGTACACCTGTAAGAGGCTGGCTGCATCTTCTCTACACTCTCCCATTGTGAAGACCACAGTAAGATCTTCCCAAAACCTACTCTTCTCCAGGAACTAAGTTCCCTCAACCTTTGTTTGTACACCATCTGCTTTAGCCCCTTATCATCTTTGTAACACTTGACTGGACTGACTCAAGTATGTCCACATGTCTCTTGCACTGGGGAGCCCAGAACTGGACACAGAATTTCAGGTAGAGTCTCACACGTATTGAATAGAGGACAGGATCACTCCCCTGAGCCTCCTGACTGCACCCTTGCTAAAATAGCCCAGGAGGTGGAGAGTTAATTTGCCACAAGGGTGCAGTGCTGGCTCGTGTTTAGCTTTTTTCCACCACGACACCCAGCATTTTCTCTGCCAAGCTGCCTTCCAGCTAGTGAGCCCCAAGTCTGTACTGGTGGGGGGGGTTACTAATCCACAGGTGCGGGGCTTGGCATTTCCCTTTGTTGAATTTCATGAGGAACCTGTTTGCCCATTTCTCCAGCTTTTCCACATTCCTATAAATTGTTGTTCAACCCTACCTTCCAGCACATTAACCACTTCCCCCAAATTGGTATTGACACCAAATTTGAGGTTGACCACAAACTTGCTTAGAGTGCACTACTTCCTGTCATTCCAGTTGTTAATGAAAACACTGAACAATACTTACAGTCCTCTATCCACTCTAGATTTCACCAATTTGACTATAAGAGACCATGCCAAAGGTCTTGTATGTAAATGAGATACAACTCTCTCCCCTTAGAACACTGAAACCAGCCATCTCATCCTAGAAGGCAATGGGTTCAGATAGGTATAATTTGCCCTTGGTAAATCCCTACCAGCTTCTTCCAATTCATCTTGTTCTTGATGTCTTTGGAAATGTCTTCCAGGAGGATTTGCTCCATAGTTTTCTTGGGGCTTCATGTGAGGCTGAATGGCCTGTAGCTCCATGGATCTTCCTTCTTGTTTCTGAAGATGGCTATAACATTAGTCTTCTTCCAGTTACCAGGAACCACCACCAATCAGCTCATCCACCAAAAAAGCTGAGTATTAAAACTTAACTGTAACCAGAAAATCTACATTCACAAAAATCTGATCCATATAAACATTTGGTCACAATTCTGTAATCAGAACAAGTTTTGACTGTTTATTCTATCTAGGAAAACACATCTGAATAGTAATGTTCAAGTTTTCCTCTGCTTCAGACAGTACCTTTTCTCACTCTAAGGCAAAATGAAGGGACAAATCTCTTTGATCAAACCACACTTTTACATACGGTTTTAACTATTAATATGATCTCACTGGATGAATTCTTGGCATCTGCACATTATACTTCAGCAGCTTTAAAAACGGCAATAGCATGGGGCAACAAAGAAGCAGATTCTTGAAAAAAAGTTTGTTAAAACAAATAGAATGTATATAATTAAAATGCTTCAAATAGACATCTATGCATTGCTTTACTTGCATGTCAATTAAGCAGTTCAGAAACTTGTTCTTCTCAACTGTTTACTTTTCATTTCCATGAGAAAAACAATCTGAAGGAAAGACAAACTGTGCAGTTGCCTTGGATCCTTTACTGAGAGAACAGAAAGAAACCTAATTCCAGCATAAAGGAAGTAACAGACTGAAGTTTTGCTCCCTGAAAACTATGCCTTCTTGACATTACTTTCTTCACCACCTAGACTTAAACCTATAGCTGTTTTTCATTATTGAATCTGAGATCTGTTGCTCATTAGCATAAGGTAACTGAAAAGACCCTCCAGTTTCTCTTCAGTTCTTGTGTTTAGCATCTTTCCACCTCTGTGAAGATCTTTCTTCAGTGAAGGCCCAGTACTAGCCCTGCTGGAGTTTTCCATATAGTGCTTATTGATGTTTAGACCGGATGAATGGTTGTTTTGTCTCCCTTTGTGGTCTATTTTCTGTTCATTCTTAACTCTTCTATTAATAGGTCATTTACTACCTTCTTTTCCTCTTGCTGAAATTGTTCAACAGATGCCAGATTTCTCAGAAGCACCAGCTAGATATTTCAAAGGGGCTTCACTATCACACTGTAATACTATCACATTATAATATAATAATCATTAACATATCTAGTATGCCCAAGTGGTATAATTTCTTGATAGTTTCAAATATACCAGAAAACTGTAATGCCTGTGGAATAGAAAATATTTATCTGAAGAAGTTCCTCAGTGAGTCAATCAACGTTTCTCTCCATATTCAGCACATACTCTCACTTAATGAAGGATAGACATTGCTGAAATTAAACTTCTAGAAAGGTGAATCCAACAATACGAACTAAGTAACAAGATTTAACAACTGCTAACATGTCCATGGTTAGCTAACATATTACATTAAGATGAATTTCATTTCCCATCTCATTCATGAGGTTTCATTACAACTGTAGTTTGCTTCGTGTACAATGGAGGATAGAGATTAAATGAATACATTGGTTAAGGAACTGAAAACTTGCTGTCGTACTGCTAAAAATAAGTAATAAAGGACACGAGTTTAACTAAAAATAGTCTGCAAAAGAACTATAAAATAGCTATAATAGAAAAAACTTGCAACAGCAGAATATCTTTATCTTTTGTTTCTGCTTAATGAAGTTTCTCTAAGTTGTGCCTAATTGACGCAGTTAAGAGCAAATATACTAGAAAATCATAACCTAAAATTTAGCTTCTGCTTCCTTTCTTTAAATAGCCAAATGCTTCCATCTTCCTGTGTCACACAATGACATGATCCCAAATGGACTTTCCCAGTTAGAAGTGAGAGCTATATCCTACAACTGGATGCATTTGTTCCTGAAATACTTTCTTGTCACCCTTAATTGGCAATAATGCAGATCTGTTGTCTTCCAGGACATGATGCAAAGTTTGCATTTTAGAAAGGATGCTGAGGAAAAAGATATTGCCTAAGGGGTGGTGGTTCATGGGAAGTGCGATTTTTTTTGCTGTTATTGTTGCACTTGCCCTACGTTGTTTTAAGTTACTCTTTTTTGTTGGGTTGTAATAGGGTATTTTTTTCTTATTTAAACAGGTGTTTAAGCATATGCAAAGAAATGCTCAAAAATAATCAGAATGTAACTATCACATTTGTTTATAACCTTAATACATGTTCCACTAACACAATGATTATTCCAGTCATTAGTAAACTTGCAATGAAAAATTGAGGAGTATTTTTGTGTAAAATTAAGGTAGAAAAGACTCAAGGTATTTGTTCTGTTTTTCAAAGAATCAGTATCTTACCATAAACAAAGTCTCATTAAAATACTCCACATACAGAAAGAACTATTGGTTAAAAATTGCCTGTGTTTTTCATAAATAAAAAATAAACCTCATGAAGTTCAACAAGGAGACATACAAAGTCTTTAACCTGGGGAGGAACAACCCCAGGAACCAATACTTTCTCAGATTCACCCAGCTGGAAAGCAACTTCACAGAAAAAGACCTGGGGTCCTGGTGGACACCAAGTGGACACCTTGCTGCAAAGAAGGCTAATGGGATCCTAGGATGCGTTAGGCAAAGTATTGTCAGCAAGTTCAAGGACATGATCCTTCCTCTCTACTCAGCACTAGCGAGGCCACACCTGGAGTACTGTGTCCAGTTCTGGGCTCACCAGTACAAGAGAGATGTGAAGCTACTGAAGCAAGTCCAGTGGAGGCCCACTAAGATGATGAAGGGACTGGAGCATCTCTTCTATGAGGAAAGGCTGAGAGAGCTGGGACTGTTTAGCTTGGAGAAGAGAAGGTTCAGAGGGTGATCTTATCAATATATATAAATACCTGAAGGGAAGGTGTAAAGAAAAGAGAGCCAGGCTGTTTTCAGTGCCACCCAGTGACAGGACAAGAGGCAAGGGGCATAGGCTGAAACACAAGAGGTTCCCTCTGAACATCAGAAAACACTTTGTAACAGTGAGGGCGACTGAGCACTAGCACAGGTTGCCCAGAGATGTTGTGGAGTCTCTATCCTTGGAGGTACTCAAAAGCCGCCTGGACGTGGTCCTGGGCAATTGGTTCCAGGTGACCCTGCTTGAGCAAGGGGGTTGGACCAAAAGACCCCTGTTCTGTGATTCTCTGATTCTATGAAAGAGACAAATGTCCCTTCTGTTTTCCCTGATTTGAATTGCTGTCATATAGATTTTCATATTCTCTGGACAGAGATTTTAAGACAACATCAGTAAAGATTTCAATCAATTTTTGGAAATTCTAGTCCTGTTTTACAGTGAATTTTAATTTAAATCATTAGAGAGTCATAAGTGAAAGCTGGCTTTCAAATCCCGTAGTGTTGCTATGGGAGAAAGCAAATGTATTTCCTCGATAATGTAAAGGTTCTTGGAGCCCAGTGCTAACAGTACAATATGGACAAACCCTCAGTTTCTGAATCACAGTCAGGCTTCTTGCCAGCTGAAATTCTCAAATCCATAGATGCTTATATATGAGAGAGGGGGTGGGGGGAGGGAGGGACGGAGAGAGACACAGAGACAGAGAGACAGATAGAAAAGGATTAGCTATCAGTATTAACACATAACAGTAAATAGAGTATATTAGACTATAAAGAATAACATTTGGGCTACTTCTTGAATGTGGCTGGGGTGTAATGAGTTATGATCAAAGTTGCCTGAAAGACAATGAATTTGCCAGGAATATTTTTTCATGCATTTATCTCCTCTACTTCAATGAATAAGCTTTTTATTTAACACTCATTATTAGTTTCAATGTTTTTCCTTAGAAATTAAAATAATTCTGTATTAAAAATTAATTATTTAGAGACCTAAATTCATTCAACACCTATAAATAAACTAAAACAAACCCCTCATCTCTCAATGATTTATTTTTAAAGGCAAAAAAAAAAGAGTAAGGAAAAAAGATCTAGTACTGCTTGAAGAGGAGATCCATTTTTGTAAATATTCTTGACATTTCACTGTATCATAAGCTGCCTCAAATGATTAACCCCATTCAGAAACAAAGCATGAATTAAACACTGAACATTTCAAGTGTGTACAATGCCAATCAGTGTTACAGAAAGACAAAGACATTTCAACTTGGCCTTTTCTGCATTGTAAAAATGATGTTTTTAGCATAGCAACTTGATATGAAAACTATGATTAAGTCTTTCAGGATATGCAATAGATATGTCATTATTGTATAATAGTATTTTTAGAACTAACAAACAGACTTATTTATAGAAATATATTAGCAAATGCACCCAAATCCACTACTGAGGTATTAATATCACTGGAATCAGTAAAAAGAAAATTCTATTAGCATTTTCTTTTGGAGTACTAGTAATGACTGCTAGTTTTTTAATAACCTTAAACAGGAATTTACGCCATTCTATATTCAATGCTGCAGTTTTTCATTTGATTATTAAAAGCCCTGTGAATGCCATATTGTCCTGGCTGAATATAGTTTGTATTATTTTAATAACTTATTTTATAGTGTTAACAAAGTATAATTTACTAGTTGTACCTTCTGTGCAGTGCTTTGACTGTTAATGCATTTAAGGAAAAAAACCATACTCTTTTAGAAGACCTATATTAGTTCATATGGCTGCAGCTACTTCTATGTTCAATACCAAAACATAAGCAAAAGCTCAGTAAGAGAAAAGAAAAAGAACAGTGGCTGATAAATAAAGCATGCATTTTTTAAACTAGATTTTTAAGATATTGTTTTTGCATAGTTGCTGTCAATCTTAATTTTAAAAGAACATATCCTTTGAATTAACAGGCACAGCATCACTCATTCATTAGAAAAATACAGTAAGAACACAGCACCATGCTCCTAAAAGAAATATCACAAAAAGCTAAGAATAACAGCTATAAATGCAGCTTACATTCATTTAATCCTAATTATAACAGCTCTTTCCACTCTTTGCTATTTGAATATTCAGAACTACTATTAATTTGCCAGGAGCAGTTTTCATTTTCCACATATCTTCAGGACTCAATTAAATTATTCTAGATACATTTTTTAGAGCTTTAAAACATTTACACTCTGAATATATAATTTTACTTATTCATGGAGTTTAAGACATTCGTTAATGACAACTTCTAAAGGAGAAAAGGAGAGATGATTAAGTAATAGGGTTGTTTTTCACTCAAATTATGAGACAAAGCAGAATATGGTGCATTATCTATTTTATACAGCTTTTATTATACAATATGTGAGAAGATCATAATAACGGTATGCTTGCAAGCTTTCAAGTCTTTTATCAGCCAAAGCATTATAACTAGTAATACAAACTCACATTCAGAAACAGATAGTACATAATTAGCACTTATATCTTCAGAACCCTGTATAATCATTAAATAATTAATACCTACAATATATCTCAGCAAAACTCTGCCGTACTGTAGGTCCAATGTGTTCACTCAATACAAAAAACAATCACAGGTTTAGGAATTTATAACATAAGTCTTGTATTTGCCTCCCATACCAACATGCATTTCATCTTTCATGAAAGTTAAATCACCCAATCACAGCAAGACTAGAGCTAGTTCACACCTCTGGAGATCACCCAGTCCCACCCCAGTGCAGAGGAGGGTCAGATATAGAAGATTGCCCAGATGGGTTTGGATAACTCCAATGATGGGTACTTCCTTTGATCACCATTACTGTAAAAAAAAAAAGTTTTTTTCTCATATTTAAACAGAATTTCCTGTGTTTCACTTTGTGCCCATTGCCTCTAGCCTCGTTACTGGGCAACACTTCAAGTGTCTGGCTCCATCTTCTTTATTGCACCCCATCAGGTATTCAAACATATAGATAAGATCCCCCTAAGCCTTCCATTCTCCAAGCTAAATACTACCAGGTCTCTCAGACTCTACCCATATGTCAGATGCTCCAGTCCCTTGATTATCTTTGTGGCCCTTCACTGTAATTGCTTCAGGTTGTTCATGTCTCTCGTCTACTGGGGAGCCCAGCGCTGGACCCAGCACTCCAGATGTGCCTCATCAGTGCTGAGAAGAGGAGGAGGATCACCTGTTGCAACCTGTAGGTGATGCTCTACTTAACGCAGCCCAGGAAGCTGTTGGCTGCCTTTGCCACAAGGGCATACTGCTGACTCATGGTTAACTTGGTGTCCACTAGGATGCCCAGGGGCTTTTCTGCAAAGCTGCTTTCCAGCTCAACATCCAGCCTGTGTTGGTGCATGGGGTTATTCGCCCCCAGGTGAAGGACTTGGCACTTCCTTTTCTTGAACATCATTAGGTTGTTGTCAGCCTATTTATCCAGTTCATCAAGGTCACTCTGAATGGCAATATACACATATGATGTATCAGCCTCTTCTCTCAGTTTGGTATGTACTGCAAACTTGCTGAAGGTGCACTCTGTCCTACCGTCCTGGTCAATAATGAAGATGCTAAACAGTATTGGACCCACTACTGACCCCTGGGGTACAACAGTAGTGACTGTCCTCCAACTGGACATTGTGCTACTGATCACAACCCTGTGAGCCCAGCCATTCAGCCAGTTTTCAATCCAACTCATTGTCCACTTGTCAAGCCACAAGATGTTCACAAGTCTATGGGGCCTGATGGGATTCACCCCAGAGTACTGAAGGAGCTAGTGGTTATTATGGTAGGACCCCTCTCAGTCATCTACCAAAGGTCTTGGGAGTCTGGGGAGGTCCCTGCTGACTGGAAGCTAGCCAATGTTATTCTAATCTTCAAAAAGGGCATGAGGGAAGACCCAGGGAACTACAGACCTGTTAGTCTAACCTCAGTTCCTGGAAAAATTATGGAGAAGATCATACTGAGTACTACTGAAAGGCGTTTAAAGAATAATGCAATCATCAGGCACAGTCAGCATGGGTTCACAAAGGGAAAGTCCTGTTTAATTTTATATCCTTCTACGATAAGGTCACTCACCTAGTGGATAAAGGGAAGGCGGTGGATATAGTTTTTCTGGATTTTAGTAAGGCTTTTGATACTGTCCCTCACAGCATCCTTCTCGACAAGTTGTCCAACTGAGGGATGAGAGGGTTCACAGTGTGCTGGGTGAAGAACTGGCTGAAGGGCAGAGTTCAAAGGGTTGTAGTGAATGGGGCTACATCTGGCTAGTGACCAGTCACCAGTGGTGTTCCTCAGGGCTCAATTCTAGGGCTAGTCCTGTTCAATATTTTTATTGATGATCTGGATGCAGGAGTTGAATGCACCATTAGCAAGTTTGCTGATGACACCAAACTGGCAGGTGCTGTTGACTCTCTTGAGGGACAAAAGGCCTTGCAGAGGGATCTAAATAGATTGGAGCATTGGGCTATGATTAATGGGATGAAATTTAACAAGTCGAAATGCCAGATTCTGCATCTAGGATGGAGTAACGCCGGGCACAAGTCTAAACTGGGAGAGGCGTGGCTGGAGAGCAGCCCTGCAGAAAGGGATCTGGGGGTGCTGATTGGCAGCAGGCTCAATATGAGTCAGCAGTGTGCCCTGGCAGCCAAGAGGGCAGACCGCATCCTGGGGTGCAACAAACACAGTATAACCTATAACATATATAACATGTAGTATAACATATAACATATATAACAGTGTGTATATATATAGGTCAAAAGAGGTGATTATCCCGCTGTATTCAGTGTTGGTGCAGTGTCACCTTGAGTACTGTGTGCAGTTCTGGGCCCCACAATTTAAGAAGGATGTGAAGGTCCTTGAATGCATCCAGAAGAGGGCAACAAAGCTGGTGATGGGGCTGGAAGGCATGTCCTACGAGGACCGTCTAAGGACTTAAAGAGAATTTTGTTTAAGGACTTTGGACTTGTCCAGTTTGAGAAAAGGAGTTTGAGGGGCGACCTCATTGCTGTCTACAGCTTCCTGAGGAGGGGAAGTGGAGAGGGAGGTGCTGATCTCTTCTCCCTGGTATCCAGTGATAGGACGTGTGGGAATGGGTCAAAGCTGCACCAGGGGAGGTTTAGATTGGACACTAGGAAGCATTTTTTTAAGAAAAGGGTGGTCAAACACTGGAGGAGGCTTCCTTGAGAGGTGGTCGATGCCCCAAGCCTGTCAGCGTTTAAGAGGCATTTGGGCAATGCCCTTAATAACATGCTTTAACTTTTTGGTCAGTTCTGAATTGATCAGGCAGTTGGACTAAATGATCGTTGTAGGTTCCTTCCAGCTGAAATTCTATTCTATTCTATTCTATTCTATTCTATTCTATTCTATTCTATCCCATATTTCATCAGCTTATCTATAAGGATGTGATGGGAGATGGTGTCAAAACCATTGCTAACATCGAGATAAATATCCGCTGCTCTCCCCTCATCCACTGAGCCAGTCATCTCATCATAGAAGGCTATCAGGTTGATCAGACATGATTTACTCTTTGTAAATCAGTGGTGACTACTCCTGATCCCTTTCCTGTCCTCACTGTGTTTGGAAATTATTTCCAGGAGGATTTACTCCACAACCTGCCCAGGGATTGGGGTGAGGCTGACTGGTCTGTAGTTCCCCAGATCCTCCTTCCTTCCCTTCTTGACAATAGCAGAGGCATTTCCTTTCTTCCAGTTCCCAGGAACTTCCTGTAATCATCAAGGCCTTTCAAAGACAACTGAGAGTGGCTTTGCAATGACATCACTCAGCTCCCTCAGCACTCATGGGTGCATCCTATCAGGTCCCAGTGTCCAGTTTATATGAATGTTCCCTAACCTGATCCTCCTCCACCGAGGACAAATCTTCCTTGTTCCATATTTTTCCCACTGGTCTCGGGCACCTGGGATTGCTGAAAACAGGTCTTACCAGTGAAGACAGAGGTGAAGAAGGCATTCAGTACCTCAGCCTTTCCTAGGACCTTTGCCACCAGGTCCCGCCTCTGTTCTTCCTTTTGCTGCTGCTGAACCTGTAGATACACCTGTATATTCCTATTGTATCGACTGGAAAATGGAGACCTACTAAGACACATACTCAAGGTCACAGAGAAAATTAGAATTTGTGAGTTCTAGTGATTCTATGAGCTGTTCTTGGGGCTCATTAGTCAACACTGCTGTTTCTCCGAAAAATTTCTTAATTTAATGTGTATAATCAATGAAAAAAAAGGCCATAAAAAAATAAGTTTATGTCCTTAATAACAGCAGAGCCTGTTCAAATGAAATGACAGCCATCAAAGAGAAGAAAATCAATCTGAATGAAATCTTTTCTGCAACTCAAAAAAAATTTTTTTCCTATCTTTTCACCTTTTAAAGCAGATTTAACCAGATTCACAGACTGAAATGAAAATAGATACTCGCTTGAAAGTGGTTTCCTTCTTCCATGCACTTTTGTTCTTTTAGTCTTGCTTAGACTGGAAATCAAAATGTTGAATGTTGTAAGTAAGATTCTTAGTAAGTACATTTTGCGTGCTATATCTATTTGCCAAAATAGAAACCAGCCACTGTGGGTGGTGATCTTTTAAAGCAGAAAGGGAAAAGGTCACTTAAGGCTTTATTCTCTAAGGTGTTATGCAGCTGAGCACATGCTTTAAAGCTTTGCTGTATAAGTGACACTTTGCTCAGCTCCTTGCAGAGTTGATCCTTAGCAAGGCTATAATAACGATTTACTGATGCCACCATTTTGAAGTATTTAAGCACAAGACTATATTTTTGAGGATTAGAACTCCTTGTAGCTGGGATTCATTCAAGTACAGGAGTTCATTGCAAAGCCCTTCGAGTACTTAATTTTCATGTTCAGAATATGCTTGAGAATCTTGGCAGCTCATTGAAGAACAGGCTCCAGGAGCCCCAGTTATGATCATAACATCTCCACCTACATACGACCATCTGGGTCATTTGTGCCAAAGGGTTGTACTTGCCATAGGTCTGAATTTTGCTTTCCCAAAAACATCATGTTTTGTCCATTTAAAGTCTTGGTGATTATATTCCATTTAAGGAGTTTTGCTGTGCATTTTTTTCTGAAATACTGTTATTTATTTATTTTTTTATTTAAACCTATATTACTTCTGGCCAAAGGGTGCCCATACTACAGACTAAAATACAATTTAATAGCAGCATGTTCACAGCTAAACAGCTAGATTTTAAATATAACATTTCATATAGCACATGACAGTATTTCATACTTTCCCATTTGTATCTTTTTTATGGATAGAAAATACAAAGTAGTCTACAACTAATTAAATATCATAATAGTTGATTATCTCTAATTAATAATAACGAGGAATGAATGATATCTCTAGAGCCTTGGATGCTTTTCTGTGATTGCTACAATTGATCTTTAATTGTTCCGTCTAAAAATTAATTTCCTGTCCTCATTATTATCTTCTTTGAAATACTTAGGAATAGGATCCAGCTAACAGCTATTTTGACTAATTTCCCTGAAGATGGTCTGAAATTTTTCATATCGCTACAATTGTCTCTGAAGAACTTTTCCTTGTTTTTAATAAAAAATGTCATTCTTACATTTGCTTTCTGATATATTTAATATCCATTTATCATGTTTTCAAGCAATATATAAAGTATATAGGTAGTTTCTTCTAATCTATGTAGGCTACAAAGATTGTTAATGCACGCTTACAAAATGACTCTGCGACATCCACTTTCTGTTTAAAGGGCTGAACAGGATGCAGGCAAGCCAGTTATGATGTGGCTGTCTCAGCCACATTACAGCAGTTTGAAAGATGCTCTAATTTATGTCAACTGGTGTAGCCTCTGAGTAGTCATGTGTCTTCTGCAGTACAAACACTCTGACCACTTTTTATTGCCCTTTGCTTCAGCATCTTGTTTCACTGGGCTTCTTAGGAAGGAGGTAAAGGAGAGAATTCTTTACACTTTCTGTTGCCAGGTATCTTGTTCTTCTGCTTAATAACCACTCATCCCTAGGTAGGACATCAGAAAAACAGTAGCAAGGAAGAGCTGCTATTTGTGTATACATCATACATTGCAGGGGCGGGCGGGGCTGGGGAGCACACAATCTGCCTTTAATTCTATGTAAAAGGAAAAAAAAAAAAAAAAAAAAAAAGAGCAACAAAAACTAGGTTAATTACAGAGTCTAAAGTAGATTGCACCAGATCTTCAACAGCAGAGGGGAGAGAAACTGAGGGAAAACATTTCTATATACACTTTTTAACCAAGTGTTACCTGCAATGATATCCAAATTTAGGACACATTTCGGCTTCATCAAGTTTGCAGCTCAGTGTGAAATGCTAACAGTTACATTATTTTTATAACATTTGTACCAACAAATCAGCCCATATGTCTTATACATAACTCAGGCTTTTGGGGAATATTCTGACCTGTAATGAAATATGTTTTCTTGAATTTGAAAGACAGTTTCTCCTTGTTTCAGCATTTTCTTTCATTGGCCTTCAAAGGAAGCAACTGAAGGAGACAATTCCTCTTACTGACTGATGCTGCTGGAATTTTAATTGGTTTTCTCACATGCCAGTGAGGATAAATGCCACTTGATAAACCTGTTCTTATATTTGTAATTTGGAACCATGTTTAATAGTTTTTGTTTTCTACAATTTGAAGTAAACATTTATTGAAAACTAGAAAATGTTTATAAAAAAATAAAATATTTTATTTATTGTTTTTAGAATAAGTAAGGTTTATTAAACTAATATTGGAGATATTTTTCTCAGGTTATTTCCACAGGTATTCCGTAAGAATTAGAGTAAGAAAAAGAAGTTGGTTATGGGTTTTGTTTTGTTTTGTTTCAAATAAATGAAAAGATTTCTGTATGTGTGTATTAGAGTATGAAAATGTGTTTCTACTCAGACATTCACTTAACAAGACAAGAAGAGAAACAAAACCCAAACTAATCATAGTCTTAAATTTTAAAGATATTTAAAATGCACCGCCCAATTAATAGCATGTAGTGACTATTTAAGTCCATTCTTTTATTTTAATTTACTTCTGATTTTTATCTGTTTTGTGGTTCCAATATACAGCAAGGATGAATGTATAAAAGATTAATTTTTGTTCCAGAAATACAAAAGATTATAAAGACATAATTAAGAAAGCTAGCCAAATTGGTAGTGTCATAAGCTTTGGCTACAACACTGTGCCTGTTTCAAGAGTGGTACAATATCTTGAGCAAAATTCTGCCACTTAATGCAAAAGCAAGAGAAATAGAGCTTTATTTGAAAAGAGTGGACTAGAAGTAGAGCAACCATTGAGCAACTGAGAAAAGGCAATGAAAAAATATTCTAAAAGGTTAACTCCACTTTAGAACTTGACTCTGTTGGTTACTTTGTTTTTGTCACTATTTCAGAGGTGCAGTAAGGAAAAGTAAATGGTACTTAATTTTTAATTCAGAACATCAATTGGCTAGTCATCTTACTCTGAGCTTCAAACTTTCACATAGTACAAGATACACCTGATACTTCATAATTGCACAAGTCTAAGGAAAAATACAAACACGGTGTGTTTTCCTTTACTACCGGAGAAGTCTCTGTGAGTAGCTTTCTGTGGGAATAAAAAGTAAGACTGGGGGCTTCTGGGGCTTTGCACACACAAAACCAGAATTTCTTGTGACCATTTTTGCAAAAGAGACACAATTTGCATGTAAACCAGTTGGCCTTTTGTCTGGGGCAGTGGCTGGAAGTATTATAGTGTCAATCCCATAAACTACTGGACTTTTCCCTGCAAGTTGTATGTCTACACAGTCATTTTCAGATACATGTGAATTTATTCTGCTTGAATTCGGTGACTGCAGGGCAGAAGTTATTCCCCACCCAGAAGCAGTATGACTATTAGGATGATAGTATGCTCAGGCTAAAACACCTTGCTGAGACACTGGGCTTATTAACATTAACAGCATACAATGCTAAAACGGTCAACTTCTGCTTCTGTGAAATCTCTACATTTCTCACGTACTGAACTGTTCAGTCACCCCCGCTTATCTAAATTACTTTAATACAGATGGTTTCAGACTACTTCCCAATCTTGAATAAATTCATTTTGATACACTCCTATGAGGATAAACCAATGCTATGTGATATGACCAAAGTTATATACTGTGGTGCAGCTATGCTCAAGCTCACTGTGTCCAAAGCAGCTTTTGAACTAGAAGCAGTGAGCTGCCTCAGTGCAGCTCCAAGCTTGATTGAATTAGTCATGGCTATTACTTCTCAAATGCAGCTATACTGCTTTTGGGACCCAGGTGTGTATTTGCTATATGGTTTTGTACCGAGTCACATAGAAATTAAAACCCTATCAGACCTTGACAGAACTCCTTTATTTGTGCTCTATTAGCACTATGGAGCTGCCCCAAGACACACATCTAAGAAAGGAAGTTAAGCACAGAAACATTCAGTGTTGTCACAACTAATCTCTAGACACTCTTGAGAGGATAAAAATGAAACAAAAGCCATATACCTACATTAAGCATTCCTAAGAGACATTGATAGTGGCACCTCTCAGCATGAACAAGAAAAAAGTATCAGATTCCTAAATAAAATTAATAACAAAATGGGTTACCTTAAGTGCCCCTTAGGTACATAAGCATTTGGGAGGAGTTATGAAGCTGATGAAGAAGGAAAAAGGTATTGAACACTGAACTCCTGAACTCAGATTTCTTTCCCCAATGAGTAAAAGTTATGACCTTTTTTACTGTTCATTTTAGACTCTGTCTTCACTGACTTAAACCAAAAGATGTCAGTGAAGAAGCCTGAATATCAGGCTATAATCAAAATGAATTATCTTCTTTTTTGTTGTCCCAGTTTCTGAAAGCTGACTCCAAAACTGAAGCCATAAGCTGAGTATTTTATTCTTCATTCTGCCTCCAGATGGATACATGGTGTTTGCACTTTGGCTGTCTTCTGCTTGTAGAAAAACTCTTATTGTTGTTTTATTGCTTATTAGTCAGCTCAATCAATATCAGTGGTAATATGAGGGGAAAAGGCATAAAAAAAGAGAAGCAAGTGCATTGCTTTGATTTTCCCTGTTGACAGGGTCCATATGCCTCACTTTGGAACTCCAACCCTGGAATTTCATCCATATTGTATACTTTCCATGGTGGTAAGTATTAATGCCTGTTGTTCGGCTTATGCATTGCAGTAGTTATATAAATACACCAATGAATATATTATTGCATCCACTTTTGGGGCTAGTGTAAGAGAGAACTCTGTGGCCTAACATTAAGTATTGCTACTATATTCAAAAAAGTTAACTTTATGCATTGAACATTTCAGAGTCACAAGTGATACAATGTATTTCACTTATTCATAGGTCATAATTACTGATAGCCAAATTTTACTGATAGACCTAATTACTGATAGCATTATTTCATACGGACATTGCTATATCATTCCAGCTTCCAAACATGTATAAATCCAGAGAAATTTCAAAGCTAACAAATTCAAGTAAGGCTTTCCTAATTGTGTTAAATGCATGTCCTTAGAATAATGCAAACAAATAACTACATAATATTGTTTTCATGTCATATTAACCATGAAAGCACAGACTCTTGCTTGTTAAGGATAGAGAGGTAAATGTGCATGAATACACCACCAGCACCATGAAAGCAGGTTCCTTTCCCTAAAGACCTTCCCAAAATTCATCACAGATACCTGATAAATCAGACAACTCGAGCAAATAGGACTCAGTGTTCGCTAAGTGTGAAAAAATTCCAAACTATGGATGATTTCTGTGTCTGATGAGGAGAATCAATTCTATGCTATATCTTACATTTTTACTGTCTTCTCAGGTATTTTATAAAGCACCCTAAATAAATTTAAGTATTCTGCCTTACACTGAAATGCTAAGTTTCAGGCAACTGAAGTTACAAGACAACTGTAGTATTCTAACACTGCAAGAAATACGTAAGAATAAATCCAATTATATCCACCGCATTTACATTCATACACTATTTTTTTAAATTTTTCACACTTTTTCATACTTTTGAAATGAGAGCCAAAGAATCTAAAATATCTTAATTTTCTAATTATAAAATGCCTTTTTAATGAACATTTTTCATGACAAATTTTATTTTTTATTTTTAAAGGACAGATTATTCTTCTTATATTTAGTTTAAATTCTTTAATATGTATCCCTATAAAGTAAGGAATGCAGCATGGTCTGTTATGCAAGAAAACATTACTATACACAAAATTTACTTGGCTGTACAATACATGTAACTTGATTAATGATATATTTAAGAGAAAATCTACTAAAACTGCATAATCACCTGAAAAAGACCCCATATTTTAGTTCTTTATTATAACAAAACCATAATGGATGGGCATGACAAAACATACATGAGACTATACAGACTGAATTGTGATTAAGGGTAGATAGAAAGTGATTTTCCTGTCCCGGAGAGTTTTACATTTTGAAACTTCTGTTCTCCTTTAGAAGAAGAGGAAAACAAAACTTTGATAAATTTTGTTATCCAAAACTCCTAAAATGAATAAATTCTGTGGATTCATCTTTCTCAATTTATTTTTGATTTTTTAAAATTGAATATTTATTTTTTATTATTTTTAAAGGAAGGAATTCACATAACTAACTCCATAAGACACACTGAGATGGACATACACATTTTAAAAGAAAATAATGAACTGAAATAGAAAAAAGCTTCAGGAGAAAGCACACCTAAATCCATAGGCTGCATTATGATATTTCAGCCCTTTAACTATTAGCAACATAGTTTAGTGAAATGACACTGAAATTGATTTTGAAATCACATCAAGTAATTTGACATTAAAATCACACAAGCCCACTTACTACTTCAGCAGAGATATCATATTGACCAGAGAATTTTTCAGCATCAGATTTATTTAATTATAATAAATCTTAAAGACCAGAAGCTATCTGTTTCAGGAGAAAGAGACAGTGCCAAAAGACAGATGTGTTGTACAGCTATTAGAGTGCATTTTAAGCACTGATAAACACCAGTTTTCAGAAATGACTCACAACAGGCTAATCCAGCAAAACTTCCAAGTAATTTAAAATATACATTACGTAACTAATAATAAAAAAGGGTCAAATCTTGATGACAGGTTTGCCATTTCTTTTATGTGACTTTTATATACTGCAGCAAAACATTTTTAAAAGCTTCATATTTCCAGAATACCTAAAATAGAAGCAACAGCTAAACCGTGAGCATTACCGTAACATTTTATGCAAGATTACTATTCATGTGTGAATCCACTACATAACTCAAAAAAAACTTCAGTGTTAGAGCTTGAACATGGTATGAATTTGCTCATGTATCATATAAAAATAACTATTTAATGTAGTTGAATGTCATCATTAAGAAGATTACTTTATTTGAAACATTTTATAACTGGAATATTCTGCTAATATATTCTCATTCTTACTCAAGATGTACCTGAAAAGAGATGCTCTCTGAACATGTAATTCCCAGATTGATTAGGATGGCATTTTTCTTGAAAGTAATTAGGGCCAAATGAAACGGTTTCTATGTCTACAAACCTGTATAGCTAATAACTTCATTTGTTGTATTATCTCTAGTGATGCTGCATTCCTGATTTAAAATTTTCCTATTTCTACTAGTTTTCTATGGGGTAAAACCCAACAGATATACTAAATAAAGCACATTCAAAAAGTAAGTTTAGAAATATCAGTGGACTTCAGTTATTTGCACATCTTGTCAAAATTGAACTTAGATCATTATTAGATCATTATTTGTCACTGAAATGGAATTCATCAAAATCAATTTATAACTTTTACTTTCTGTATGTACAACAGGAGATGCATTTTCCTCCTTCGAACAATTATGCTGTATAGTTTTCTATATGTCTAAGTGTATGTTTACTGTATTTCCTTGTAAGTCCTGTATTTCTCTCTTGAAAAAGGAACAGCTAGCATCTAAACACATCTTCTCATCCAATCATTCACATTAAATACTAACAGATTACTGATGGTGGTATATTAACTTTTTCTGTCGATATTGCTTGGACATCTTCCCTATAGCATATACAAAATTCCTATGTTCTCCTATTTAATCACTGTTGGCAGCAAGATACAGCTCCCATTAGGTGACAATGTACAGTTTATTCACTTTGTTAGACAAGTGGAATCACAACCTGCAGAGCAATGTAGTTTGCAACAGGCTTGAAAGACTAACAAATTAAGTTATTCTTCGGTTTGGATGGCCTTAATAAAAGCAGAAAGTGTTACAAGCTAACTCTCAAGAGAAACTTCTTTGTTTCTATGGTTTTTTGGTTTTTTGTTTTGTTCTCTTTTGTGGTGGCTTTTTTTTTCCCCCCAGCCTTCTCTGTATTTATATATAAAATGGGATAAAATACAATAAATACAATCAGGTAAAGACTTCACGTATATTCAATAAGGCCTGTAATTCTGGGATGTTTTGTTTGCTCGTATTAATCAAATTTTGAAATATTTGGCTTATTTGTGTATGAATAAAAGTTCAAAATTGAAAGGTGCAGAAGACACACCAGGAAGACACAACAGGAGCAGCAGATACTCAGCATCTTCCAGGATTACATTTTTAACGTAATTGTTGTTGACTACAGCATATAAAAACAAATCTGTCGTTGGCTTTCCCAAAGCAATTAATTATTACCAGCATTCTCAATAAATCATTCATGGCAACACTAGCAAGAAAATACAGTGCAGAACCAGAGGAGCAAATCAATTCACAAAATTCCCTTCCATCAGTAAGTGGAGGTAATTGCTAGGAAATTGCAGGTTTAACTTCTTGTAAATCGAGTCACATACACCTTTGTGTAAATCAAAGGTCTCCCAGTGTAACTGTGTAGCCCGGAGAGGCTCCTGTGACCTAGTGCAGGTATCTGCCCCTCCTGCAGAGACAGGTAAAATCCTCTCCGATTTGCCTGTTTATCTGCCCCCCGTGTCTTCCCTGCATCAGTCAATAGGGATGAAGGTCCACACTGATACTGCCAAAACTAACCCTTCTCATTTTTTATTAAGGTGGGTCACCAGTTCTTCTGCACTATTGGACATTAACAGCACTGTGTTTCTGACACTGTCCAGGAAGAAACACTTTGGGAGAAGATTAATATAGTAGCTGACAATGATAGCTCTTACTTGTTATCTCATGTCTTAAGGCCTCAGATCACTTTTTACTTAACTCCTTCACTACCTCCAAAAAGCAGCAGTCTACAGCCATTGTGGATGTTGTCATAGTCCATGAAAATACCTAATCACTGCTCAGTCTGTGCTAACTTGTCAGTCTTTCAGCAATCAGTCCCACGGATTAATTAAATCCTCTTTTAAAAACAGTATTTCACTTAACCTTTTTGCATGTCCTCTTTCAAGTCTGCTAGCATGAAAAAGCCTGAACATTAAGTTCCGATCCACCTGTTTACTATTCATTGGTTTCTATACTTACACCTTTTATTTCTCTCTGAGACAGCTCAGCTTTTTAAACCTTTCTATACTTCTCTTAATTTCTTGTCAACTTGAACATGCAATTATTGCTATTTCTGATCTCTGATTACCAGAAAAGAACACAAGTATTTCAGCCCATTCACCCACTGATATCTCAACAGGAAAAGTAATCTGATTCTGATTTTTGCCTTCCACATCTTCTCAATAGCAACATTCTTCAAAGCACTGAAATGTCAACTTTATTTTAAAGCTTATGCTTAGGAAATCCATTATTAAGCTTAGTTTTGTTAATTACATTTGCTTATTCTGTTGCTTTAATCCAAATTTGCAAGGAATATGCAATTGAAAAACAAATTTTATGCTTCACCCCAAATATATGCCAATGTGCACTTCAGTGACACTTTACAAAGTATCTTTTGAATGACCCATCTCTTCCCATATGCTTTCCTCTATGAATAATGATGCTGTCACTGAAGCAAGTTTAAAAGAACAACGCTTCTCCGTCTGTTTCAAGACAAAAGTTATGCAACCTCTGTACCAGAACAAGTATTGCAGTAGCTTTACCTATTTACACCCAAAATCTGTAGTTATCATTTCTTTGTTAGCAAGCATTCCTACTGATTCAGCAGTAGCTTTCAGTGAATAAAAACCTACAAGATTCAAACCCTAAATGAGAATTTGAATGTGACAAGGAAATGAGTAGTATATTAAACAGATGTCTGCTTTATAAATTGTATATTAAAATATACAGGAATCTTCTTAGTAAGAGCTTAAGGCCATAATGAATCAATCATGACAGTTTTAATTATCAATTGTTATTTTCATTTATATCCTTATCAAACAAATATTCACGAAACAGCAAATGGGGTTAGATGCTCAAGAGGACTGACAGTGAAAAGAATTCTCAAAGGAGGTGAAACTATTTCTCCTTCAGAAAGTGGTTATGATAAAATTTAATTTAACTTGGTAATATTAAACTATAAATAAAATCACACAGGAGAAAATCTGGGAAATTTTGAGATGTAACAAGAATTTATGACATATATTTGAAGGAAATTTTCTATTATTGTCGGAGAAATTTTTCCATTGAGCTTTTTCATTATGTACTGTTTGTGACCCCATTTAAAGAAGATTTTGCAAGAGATACTATCCTTGTCAGCATGAATTTGATTCAAGTGACGGTGTACACTGCAGTGCCTTCAGCTTCTCTGTTGAAATAAGCTAGCTTTGGAGATTTACAGCCAAAGATTGAATCTAGCAGTTCACCATAAACTCAATTTATCATCAGACATTACCTTATCAGATAGTTCCACATGGTAGAAAAAATACGTGGAAGGTTTCATTAATTCTTTGTTGTATGTGGCTCGATTCTAATGATATATGGCTTCAACATGAACATTTCATTGTGGACTAACTTTATTACCTACAGTTCACATGAACATACGCCTGTAACTCTCACAGAAGATATAAACAGCATCCTAAAGCAGTTTTACCTGTGAGGTTTCTTGCCTAATACAGCAACTTTATTTCCCTGTCTCATTAATTCAAAGGCAAGTTTGCATTATAATAAAAAATGAAAAAGCATGACATATGATTCAAAAATTTTCATGGAAGTTTATTGAATTAGCTAGACTACTAATCAAACACAGCACCAGAAATCTCTGAATATTTGAATAGTCTAGACAGGAGACATCTATGGCCCAAGAATGGCCCGTCTCATTACAGACTCCTTGTATTTGGGTAAACCCATAAATAAAACTCCAGACCAGGCTTTGAAGCTTTCTCAGTATTCTAAGTCTCTCTGATTTGTTTCAATATCACGTTGCTCCTAACAAATTAACCAGGCTGCTTGCATTGTACACAGCAAATAAAGAACTCAGAGAAACAGCAAAGATCTGTGGATCTGGGATCCCGTCTGATAGTACTGTAAGGTACTTTCACCTGTCAAGCCCCAACAAGTCCACACTCAGATTGCAGAACACACAACAGGTCTTGAAAGATAACTCATTTAGATATTTATTTACTCTATAAAAATTGACTGAAATGTTTTTCTAGAATATTTACAGACTGATTTGTTAAAATAGATATGAAATTTGCTTTTGTTAGTGTTATAAATTCACCTGTTAATTATAGAGGGTTTTTTTGTGTGTCCATAGCTAGTAAATGTTGGAGATTCTTGGAAGTTTATTATGCCACTGTATATATTTCATTTTTTACTGTCTCCAATTCCCAATGAAAACCTGGTGGCAGGAATTAAGTATTCAAGAATCTTTCATTAACACCAGTAACACCTCGTGAGTGTTCTGAATCCATGCTAGGTGTTTTTTTGTTTGGTTGGTTTTGTCTTGTTTTAATCTTCTCTAATAGAGCTATAGCAGTTGTAAGACAGAAACAAAAAGGGTATTGTCCCCAAAATCTAAGAAAAGGTATTTCTTAGTTTATGTATATTGAAAGATTAAAGAACAAGCACACCCACAAACCTGTCCAAAGCTTATGATACAAACTGATACAAACTAAAACTCAAATATATATTCAGGCAAAAATGATGCTGTGTTTTAATGATTTAAAAGAAACAGACAAAAAACTAAGAGATTAATTTTTATTTTGATCTCATGCATAGCATTCTTATTTAATTGAAACAATTTCAAACTTTTTTAAAGTTTCATGTTTTGTTCTGTAGAGATGCATCAAAAACAAAATATTACAGTAATTTCATTAATCAGTAACTTTGTGAGAAAACATGTTCCATCAGAAAAATTCTGATCGGTATCACCTACTTGAAGAAATTTAAGTCAAGTAGGAGTAGGACATAATAAAACCACCAGTTCAGAAATTATGTACAAGGTAAGAGTGAGATTATGCTATTTTCTGGAAAACAAACAAACAAACAAAAACCAGAAGGGCTGTGTCCTGGTTTCAGCTGGGATAGAGTAAATTTCCTTCCTAGTAGCTGGTCCAGTGCTGTGTTTTGGATTTAGGAGGAGAACAATGTTGATAACACACCGATGTTTCAGCTGTTGCTAGGTAGTGCTTACACTAGTCAAGGACTTTTCAGTTTCCCAGGCTCTACCAACTGAGAAGGCTGGAGGTGCACAAGGAGCTGGGAGGGGGCACAGCCAAACTGGCCCAAGGGACATTCCATACCATGTGACGTCATGCTCAGTACATAAACTGGGGAAAGCTGGCCGGGGGGGCCGCTGCTCGGGGACTGGCTGGGCATCGGTCGGCCAGTGGTGAGCAGTTGCATTGGGCATCACTTGCTTTGTATTTTTTATTATTATTATTATTATTATTATTATTATTATTATTATTATTATATTCAATTATTAAACCGTTTTTATCTCAACCCACGAGTTTTCTCACTTCTACTCTTCCAATTCTCTCCCCCATCCCACCGGGGCGGGGGGGGAAGGGAGTAAGCGAGCAGCTGTGTGGTACTCAGTTGCCGACTGAGGTTAAACCACGACAGGCTGGTAAATTGCTGATATGTAAAATGGCTCAAATTTTTAAAGAAGCTTCAAATAATTAGGCATTAAAACGTCACTGATCTTCAATGGAATTTGGGTGCTTCTGTAAAAATCCCACCCCAAACTCTCTGGCCATTAAGCATCTATTTCAACCCACCTTCTTCAATATAAAATGTTTGATTACCCTCATATTTTCCATAAAACTCTTCTGCCTAAGTGTTCAGAAACACTGCAAATCTCATTTGTCTGCTAGGAAAGAGTATGACTAAAGACCATTGGTCCAGTTATAAACTTTTACTGAACTAGGTGATAGCACTGTTTTTCCAAATTTTAAAAGGATCTCAACAGTAAAGCATACCATGCAAGTCTATTCACCCAAGTGGAAAGAACATACATGTTGTTTTTTTTTTCTCCAGGTATTATATGAAATTTTCCCTAATGATCAAAATGACAATATTGCAGCAAAGCACTCTGTTTCCAAAATATCTATGTATCCTCTGCTAAACTGAGACTATATGGCTTTTCATAGGTCATAATTATCAGTGGACAACGGAAGTCACAGATACAATAGACCAACAAAAGCTATTATGTGAATTCATCATTTCACTCAGTAGTAAAAATACATTTGACATATAGTTTTAACATTAAGTGCACCTATTATGTCTGTGTTAGTACACTCAGAATTAGGGCCCTGTAACCATGTAGTGTTTCACAAAACAGATAAATCAGGTGCCTACACCGAAGGGTTTTTGAAAGGAAGAAGAGTGAAATAAATATGATGACAATTAAAATAAAAGCTGATACTTATAAGCAAATATGTTTTGCAAAATATGTTGTGTCTGAATCACACTAGAGATGTTTAGCAATTTTCTCTCTTCTAAGAATGAAAGCGTGAAAATGAAAGGGCATTTTTCAGAAGACTTTAATCTTGAGCAACATTTGAATCAAGGTTATTTTCTCTTTCCCCTCACTCCCGCAAGCTTCTTACCATCAGAAAACAACTGTCTACCACTATACTGCTTTTTGACTGTTCAGATAAGTGCAGCATGCAGAAGCTATCCCTGTACGTATATTACAGCATGCTTATTTCAAGAAATCCCATTGTATCAGTTATTAAAACACTAATCATTATAGTAGTCTATTATTTGTGTTATGAGATCAGTTAGTTAAAAGCAGAAGCACAATGATCATTAAGAACAAGAATCTGATTTACACATCTATCAATTATTTGCTATCCTCACTCCATTGCTTATGACTCCCTAAATAATACCTTTTCAGACCTTCATATAATCTTCCTGCTCTAGAACTACAAATGCAAATATTCAAATGTGTAATTATACAGCACTGAGACTGTAAAACTATATGTAAGAGCATAAGTAAGATATTGAGAGTAGTTATAGGAACCAGAGCACAGGAAAGGAGCTCTCCATTTCACAACCTTTATGTTGCTTTTAGGGCACAAGTCATAGCAAAGCAGGGCAAATACTAGTTTTCCCAAATTCGCAGTTAAATTATGTTGATGGATGCTCCTGCGGCTGAAGAACTACATTGGGATTCATGGATCGTGAGTTCAATTCCTGTTTATATCACATTTTACCTTGATCAGAAAATTAAACCTATCTGTAAAAAAATTCCTCCTATGGATGCTATTTGGAATATTTAGGTTGTTATTTCTTAGGCACTGACAGTTACTGAACTGGGACCCCTCATCTTTTCTTTCACATAAAATAATAATGAAAACAGTAATTTTGCTGTAGTTTGTAGGCTTATAAGCTCAAAATAAGAATGGTTGATTAAAACACCCTAATATTCACTACTATTTTCTCTCATATACTGCAGGACACACTGGCCAGGACAGCAATATTAAAGCACAATGCAAATCTAAGTATATAAACAAACCCTCTTATTAAATATCAGCCTTACAATAAATAAAACAAGCATTCTCAGACTCCTTATATACAGGTTATAAAAAAGCATGGACATTCTTCCCACAACATTGCCAATATAAAAAGGAAATATAAATCAGTCATGTTCAGAATAAGCTTAGACTCTTTGCACAATACGCTTCTTTTCTGTTGGCTCCATGAAACCCCTGAGCTCCAGTTATTGTTATCTTCAGAGAATACTGCCAGACTTCAAGATCTTTCAAAGAAATTTCCTTTGCCTCCTTACATGAACAAGTGTTGTCTGATTTTTTTTTTTTTTGCTTTCGGCCCTCTCTAGGCTGCAAATTGCTCACCTCTAGGTTACATTCAAATCCTTCCATCATCAAGTGAAAAAAGAGAAGCATGAAGCTTTTCCCTACTCCTTGTCTCTTGAGTCAAGGAAAGGCAGTATCACAGTCTCCTCCTTACCCACTTCCTCCATATGGATGAGGGAAACCAGGGACGAGGTTACACCTTAGTCACGGCTTTTAAAGGGCAGCAGGGCAGACTAGAGAGGAAAAGTAACTTATCTATCCCTGCTTCTCCTGGAGCACCAAAAGGAGAATATCCCTCGTGGTTCCTTTCACTCTCAGCAATGAGGCAAAGTGAAAGGGAGGAGCTTTACACATTTCTCAAGTACCTTCTCACCTTATAATTTGTGAATTGGAAATGTTGTATAGGCTTTTCTAGTTATGGGTGACTACCAGAATGATTTATAAAGTGCAACCGATATTAGAAGAATGAATTCCTCTTTGCACATGTACAGGTTCTTCTGGGGTCCTATGTGGTTTTGTGCTCCTTAAGTCTTACCTCACTGCTTTTTATGAAATTTATTATGTGGGAACATTTACCAGGCTTAGTTAATCTAAATTTCAAAAAGGTTTAACTTTGTCTCAGTGATGTAGAGGAGTACAACACCACAGTACTTTCAGATTTCAGGGTCTAGTTAATCCACCCATAATGTCACTTCCTCTGGTGGGAATGCTATCTTTTTAAGAGTAGTCAGCTGTTTTAAAATCGTATCATCAATGAAGAAGTGTTCCCAGGAATATTTGATTGGTTTAATAGGATTTATTTGCAGTAGATGAAGACAACTTTTGAAGCCACAAAGCCCTACATAGATCACTGATGATTTCAGAGGGCAAGCATACATGGATGCCATCAGCAATAGAGGAAACAGTTTTCTTAGACTAGTATATCTAATTTCAAGCACTGACAAGACTATTTTCTTCCCAAGCCAGATGAGTGCATGAGAAGTAAAGGGCAGAATATATACAAGCCTGTAATACTATCTGTCGAAGGTCTGCAGCTAGTGTATTTTTCTTTCACAAGAAGCCCATAAATTTCCAAAGCTGTCTACAGTAATAGCTGTCTTATACTTTAAGGATGCAATGGATGTCTCAAACTTTGGATGACAGACCATTTACAAAAATTGCTCTTAGTGGTATTATACAACTACTCTGGAAACTTCGAGGCATTTGTCTGGAAAAGCCAATCCATTTCTGATGATTTTTGACACTCTAATATGTAGAAGTTTAAAAAAAAAAAGAAAAAGGAAAAGAAATAAAGAAATCAGGTGAAAAGTAAAGGCTTCAAGGTTCCATTTAAGCAAGGAAACTAGGGCCATATACTCCCAAAGTTTTTCAACTTCACAGGAGGGCTAGAATGTTAAAGATTAGCCACCAAAAGAATATAATCCAGTTTGAACAGTTACATTTGCTCAGAACAATATTCTAATGAAAATACAAGCTTCTTAGGAACTCATAAAACTTGGAAAAATCTTTATGTTCTCAGCTTACTTCTCAATTTGAAGCTTGCACCGTACTAGGCAGGAAAGCGTACACCTGCCAAAAGAATTCTTCATGCTATTGAATTAAGCCAACGCTTCTGCAACCAGTTTATGAATTAAATACTCAGCATGGATTCATGAATGACAGGTCCTGCTTGACTAACTTGATCTCCTTCTATGACAAGATGACCTGCTTGGTGGATGAGGGAAAGGCTGTGGATGTTGTTTACCTGGACTTCAGTAAGGCCTTTGACACCATCTCCCACAGCATTCTCCTAGAGAAACTAGCTGCTCACGGCTTAGACAGGTGTACTCTGCGCTGGGTCAAAAACTGGCTGGACGGCCGGGCCCAGAGAGCTGTGGTGAATGGAGTGAAATCCAGCTGGCAGCTGGTCACAAGCGGTGTTACACAGGGCTTAGTTTTGGGGCCGGTCTTGTTTAATATCTTTATCAACGATCTGGACAAGGGGTTCGAGTGCACCCTCAGTAAGTTTGCAGACGACACCAAATTGGGTGGGAGTGTTGATCTGCTCGAGGGTAGGAAGGCTCTGCAGAGGGACCTGGACAGGCTGGATCGATGGGCCCAGGCCAATTGTATGAGCTTCAACAAGGCCAAGTGCCGGGTCCTGCACTTGGGCCACAACAACCCCACGCAGCGCTACAGGCTTGGGGAAGAGTGGCTGGAAAGCTGCCCGGAGGAAAAGGACCTGGGGGTGCTGGTTGACAGCCGGCTGAACATGAGCCGGCAGTGTGCCCAGGTGGCCAAGAAGGCCAATGGCATCCTGGCCTGTATCAGAATTAGCGTGGCCAGCAGGAGTAGGGAAGTGATCGTGCCCCTCTACTCAGCACTGGTGAGGCCGCACCTTGAATACTGTGTTCAGTTTTGGGCCCCTCACTACAAGAAGGACATTGAGGTGCTGGAGCGTGTCCAGAGAAGGGCAACGAGGCTGGTGAAGGGTCTAGAGCTGAAGTCTTATGAGGAGCGGCTGAGGGAACTGGGACTGTTTAGCCTGCAGAAAAGGAGGCTGAGGGGAGACCTCATCGCTCTCTACAACTACCTGAAAGAAGGTTGTAGCGAGGTGGGTGTCGGTCTCTTCTCCCAAGTAACTAGCGATAGAACGAGAGGAAATGGCCTCAGATTGCACCAGGGGAGGTTTAGACTGGATATTAGGAAAGATTTCTTCACCAAAAGGGTTGTCAAGCTTTGGAACAGGCTGCCCGGGGAGGTGGTTGAGTCCCTATCCCTGGAGGTATTTAAAAGACGTGTGGATGTGGTGCTTAGGGACATGGTTTAGTGGTGGACTCAGCAGTGCTAGGTTAATGGTTGGACTGGATGATCTTAAGGGTCTTTTCAAACCTAAATGATTCTATGATTCTATGAAATATAGTCACATGTAAAGAAGGTTCAAGTAGGTTTAAATTCTTTATATGCTCTTCATTCTCATAATGGGACCTTTGAAAAAGAATCAACTATTTTTTTCATCGGCAATGAATGGAACTTAGTGTTGCCATTCCCAAGGCAAGTAATCAAATATTTTGATCTTTTAAAATGTACAGATATTTCATAATTCTGTCCCTTTTAAGCTTAAGTTTCTCATAAAAACCTGGTACGTACGTATTTAGATTTCTGAAAAGAAAAAAAAAAAGTAAAAGCATGAATTCTCAGGAGCGATAGCATTATATGATGATCTTAAAGGTCTTTTCCAATGTAAAGGATTCTATGATTATATCTGCGGAAACAAAACAGGCAATTCAAACTAATGGTGGTAACTTTCCCAGTTCTATGAACCATAGTGACAACATAGCAATTCAGTCTAATAGCCACTGTTGTAGTTGCAATGGGATGTACAATAGTCACAATCTCAAATATCTTGTAACAAATCTTAGTCTGTAAATCTAATTTTCCTACTTACAATGAAAAACGAGAGTTAACTAACGTTTATTCCCCAAATGAAAGTATTTGTGTTTCCAGAAGAAAGCTGTTTTTTTAAAAAATGAAAATCGTGAAGAAGGAAAATTTCATGAGAGGTATTATGACTGTTACATTGTCAAGTTATAGGAAGACATTTATAGTTATGACTGTACTGGTTTTGGCTGGGATAGAGTTAAATTTCTCTGTAGTAGCTGGTATGGGGCTATGTTTTGGATTTGTGCTGAAAACAGTGTTGATAACACAGGGATGTTTTCATTACTGCTGAGCAGGGCTTATACAGCGTCAAGGCCTTTTCTGCTCCTCACAGTGGCCCACCAGCGAGTACGTTGGAGGTGCACAAAAAGCTGGGAGGGGACACAGTTGGGACAGCTGACCCCAACTGACCAAAGGGATATCCCATACCATATGACGTCGTGCTCACAATAAAACTGAGAAGGAGGTTGGCAGGTGGTCCACTGCTTGGGGACTGGTTGGGCATTGGTCAGTAGGTGGTGCGTAATTGTTTTCACTCGCATCACTTGTCTTTCTTGGGTTTTATTTTCCTGACCCCCCCCCGCCTTTTCCTTGCATCTTTTTTTTAATTATTATTATTTCTTTTTAATTATCAAACTGTTCTTATCTCAACCCATGAGTTTGTTCCTCACTTTTACCCTTCCAGTTCTTCCACCATCCCACTGCGGTGTGGGGAGTGAGCGAGCAGCTCTGTGGTGCTTAGTTGCCAGACAGGGTTAAACCACAACAATGATCAAGTTTAAAAGTGAGAAGCAGGAACTTTTAATACCTATAGAAATGAAAGCACGTCAATGTTTTCTAGGATTTGAAGAAGTCATACATGAAACCTAACAAACATATTTTCCAGTCTGCAGAGTAGAAAGCTCTCCAGGTTCCAGATAACAATAAATATGAGCCCCCAATGCATTCTGAAATTTTATCAATGGAAGTAATTAAAAAAGCAAATCAATAACAACATTCCTATGTTTGTTCCAAGGATATCTTCAAAAACAGATGTGATAACTAGGGATAAAACTGTTGCAGTTTTGCCAGACCATTCAGAAAGAGATTTATGACCTATTGAGAGTCTCACAGAATTGAAAGTACATGTAGGCCAGCCTGCCACATCTACTGAAAAACTCCTGCAGAGGTTTTAAATGGATACTTTGGATTCATTCTGTATATTTTATACCTCTTATTAATTGTATCTTCAAGATAAGATTGAGAAAGAAGCATTTGGTTTAGCTTCAAGAGAGCCTTAGCATTTTTATGTTATTTTGAAGAAATAGCTTGCAACCAGGATGGCATAAAGAGTATTTTTTGTTGTTGAAAAAAAATCCTTGTATGTTCTGTAATGAAATAGTGGAATAAGTGGGAGGTGACAGATAATGATTTCAATTGATAATGTCATATGGATGCCCAAGAGAAAAGAAATTTCAATAAATTATTGTGAGACATTTAATACTAATTTACTTCTTTGATATTAGAAGTAAGTTCAGCTCCAGTACAACCTATTAACAGGAATGAGCTCCTTCTATGACTAAAAATGTTCATATGAAAGACTCTTAATTTAATAGCTACTTAAAATGATTTCCATTAAGACTGTAACCAAAACCTACACTAAATGTTTAATTAACTACAGAAGCAGTCAATTAAAAATATGAAATTAAAGAAAGTTACCCTCTCCCATAACTGTGATCCTGTTTTTATAAGCTACATGATGTAGTTAATGATTTTAATCTGCTCTTGCTCTAGCCATGACATTTATAAAGTATACTTGAGATCACATGCAATGCATATTAATTAGTAGTATTCACAGTTATTGTTTGATATCTTAGTTATCCAATTTAATTTAAAAATATAACTTTTTTACTTGTATGGATTTATTTTCCATGGTTTATCATTTGTTGTACAGAAACAAGTTTTCCTAAGCAGGAGCATAATTTATTTGTAATTCTGTTTGTTGCACTTTATTCTTTGATCTCAGAAACAGTGTTTCAAAAAAAAAAAAAAAAACAACCAACAACCCTGAATTTCTTGCCAGGATACACTGTTATAGCAAAAAAAATAACCTTTCTGAAAAGTATGTTTTTAGAAAAGAAGTTTTTTGTTCAAATAACTGAACTTATTAAAAAAATAATTAATGTATGGGTCTGTTTCTTAGCCAGAAGCAAAAGAACAAAAGAAATAGTTTAGTCAATTATTGTTTTTCAGATACAAAGATGGCAAAGATATACAGAAAAATAGAGATCTTTTTAAATTAAATCATAGCATTGGAATGGTATGTCCAATCTAAATCTGTGAGAAGAACTGTTGTTTGGAGGCTTATTGGGAAAGGACTGGGAGTACATATCACTAATGTTCAGCAATGTGCTTTAACTCCTCTATTAAACACTGGACTTAAAATTTTTAAGTCCTTAAATGTTTTAATTATCTTTTAGTACTTTAAATCTTTAAGGTCAAGTACTACTCTTGATCTTTAATTCATTAATCCTTAATGGACTAGCTCTGTCATATCTCTCAGACAGTTTCTTTCATATGCCCAACTTCAGTAAGGGTGGCAAAAATCCCAGAAGCCAACCTTTCACCAACCAAGAATTAACAACAGGGCAATTTCCTAGCACCAGAGAGCCTCAGCAGCTCACTTCACTTCCCCATAAAGCGTAACCTAGGACTAGTCCATGAAGCTCTTAGTTAAAAAAGGATTCTAACATATTTTCCCAAAAGCCAAGCATTTGCTGAAATTAGGATCTTTTTGATGGATCACTTCTGGTATTAGTCAGAGGTCAAAGGAAATATAACAAATACTAATGTAAATAATGTAAACATAAACAGGTCTTAGCTGCTGGATTGATGAAGACACTATAAAAGCAAAAAATAAATCACAGGCATTTGCAGTAGAAAGTTCTGAATAGTGACTCATTAATGGTCTTCAACTACAGTTTTGTGGGAATATGATAATATAATCTGTTCTCTTTGCTCACACAGAATGGCAACAAACGACCCAAATGTATGATTTTATTTTACTTATTTTTAATACACAACCCCTAATAATGGAACACAGGGAGTTCTATCTTGCTGACAAAGCCTTCAACAGCATGGTTAAATGACAGATTTTTTTAAGTGAAAACCAAGGTATTTTGGATTTAAACTGGATTTAGGTTCACCACCCGTGAATTAAAGTTCTCGTATCTCATTATAATGAGTCCTGAACAATTCTGTCCTGCTTTGGGGAGTTCGAAAAGCATTGGTTTTCACAGGAAACACAGAGGTGCTCCTCACATAATGTTAGGAAAATAACAGTGGCTCACAGTGCAGTATCAGTGCTTTCACGTAGTTGTAGTTTCCGTATGAACATTCTACGTGTAAATTATAATAATGGTTAGTGTTGATGCTATTTCTATGGCTATGAATCAAATATAAAGTAGTGCAAAGTCTTATATGAAAGAAAAGATTGCGAGCACATGTACTACATGTGCTTTAATACATTTTTGAATAATTAAGTCAGTCTTCCATTAGTTTAATTACACTTTTACACCTTCCTGATTAGAAAGCTCGTTTAATGACTTTTTCCACACTTTGAGCTGTGAAGTGTGTTCTTATTAAGATTCTGTAATGAGAAATAAAACATAAATCTGAAGAACGCCTTTCAGGCAGAATAAAGGAAGAGTTGCCAGGTTTAACCTGTAAAAACAAAACAAAGCAAAAAGCCACACAACGAACTATTGTAGCTTTGCATAAATCATACTTAGCGTAAGAATAATGTAATCATTATTAAACTGTGCAATTCCACGATGAAAAAAAAAATCAGAGAAATATTGTATAAATCAGTCTACAACCAGTTATATTTAAAATAATAAATTAAGTATGTTCTCTCTTGTGTATAGGTTAATAACACTGTTAGTATAAAATGATGCAGCCCATTGAAGTGATTTCCTGATGTGTGTGAAGAAGATGAATTTTTAATTGTTATCAGAAATCCAATTTACCACTGGGTATAAAATGAACACCTTCAGAGAGCAGTTACTATAATGAAACAGCATGTCAGATATCCTTCTAGAAAACGTTTTGATTACATAAATGATAGCTACAAATGTATTCTTAACAGACTGAAAAAAAAAAAAAGACACAGGTACAGTTTCACTAAAAGTGGCAGTTTTGAACACCCTATTGAAGTTATACATGATAAAATGAGGAAAAGACAAGATAGCTTCTGTAAAGGAAATACATGCCTCACAAATTTAACAGACTTCTCTGAAAGGCTCAATAAACATGTAGATAAGAGAGAGATCCAGTCAATACAGCCTGTTTGGGTTTCTGAGAATTATTCAACAAGGTCTTTAACTAACAAGTCTTGGAGAAAGTAAGATGTCACATAGAAAGATGGAAAGCCCTTACATGAATAAACAACCAGTTAAGGAACAGGAGACATAATACAAGAACAAATGATCATTTTTAACTGTTGCCACTGATGACTGTGTTGCTGCTGTTCTGTTAATAGTTTCACAAATTACTCACAAAAAGGGATGAATTGCCCAGTGATGACATTTAATGATTGTATTCAAGTATACAGAGTACTAAATTTGAGGCATGAGTTGCACAAGAGCCTTTAACGACTGCTTGATAAAAAAAGCCAAGAAATGAAATTCAACATACATAAATGTAAAATGACACACGTAGGAAAAGAAAACCTGAGCTGCAGATAGTGAAAAAGTCAGTGGATATTCTTAAGAAGTACCAGTAAAAGCCTGGGTTTTCCTCAGAGTCCTTACCACACAGCAATATTGGACACTGTCTTCACTGATTTTACTGGAAGTCAGGTGCCAGCCTGATCATACCAAAACCTCACGGCCCTCAGTGGAAAGGGAGTAGGATGCTAAGGGAAAACAAAACAGGGTAGATTAAATTATTATGGGAACTACTAATGAAACGAAGGGAGGAAGTGTAAGAGAGTGAAGAAACAAGAGCCTGGGTCTGATGGCTTTTATTTCGTTGACCAGATAGGAAATGTGAATGCTGTCCTTTTTCTAGGTCCAGGAAACAAGTATCTTTCAGGATATTTTTAATTTCCAAGAACACAAGTACTAGCACAAAACAACAACAAAATCATCTTTCTTTAGGTCTGTTAGTGAAGCAATTCCGTCTCACCTGCAACATTCTGCAGAACTTGAGTTCATGTCTGTTTCATGTATTTGTTATAACTGAGGGGTGAACGGCTACTTCAGGGACAGAACTACCCAATCAAGCAGTATGCACTATCTTCCAAGATGAACAGCAGGACCTTAGTTGAAAAAAGGATTCCAAAAAGCAATAGGAAAGCTGGAAACTTGAAATGCTTAAAGCTATTTTTAAAAGAGCAGAACGCTTTTGTAACCCAGTAAGGTTACAAAAACGTTATTTCATTTTCAAAAGAAGAAGGAAAAAAAAATCTCATTATGTAACTGCTCTTATTTTTCAGAAAACACACTAGAAACAATGTTCCTGTAATCCATTACAACAGTCTTTCCCAACTGAGGAAAAGCAATTAGCCAATTTGGTCACTGACATTTTTCTTCATTTCTTTCACGACACTTCTATTTTTCTTCTTTTTTGTTTAGTGTTTTTAATATTTAGAAGAATGAACAAATGTGCTACATATTAGTATTATCTGAGTGAATATATACAGGACTCTTCTTAGATAACTAGCTGGGTAGCTCCACCTCTGCTTTATGGCAGTGCTGTAGCTCTGTGTCAGTGCTCTTACCTTTCTCAGCGAAATCCTTCACCAGCTCTGTTACATTCTGGCAAATGCCCTTGGATTCAACAGCTCCATATTTTATGATGAAAAAAATGTACCTCACTAAAAAAGATTTCCAGGTTCTACTTGCAAAGACCACAAGCACAACTGCAATGACCATCTACTGTGCAGTCAAAGAAAAAAACAGTAATTCCGTCTTCAGAATAGGGTTTAACAAGTATGCAGAAAATACAGCAGGGGGTGCATTCTTCGAATAACAAACGAAAAAGATATCAAACAACTGCTCATTAAGCAAGTACTACCAATTCCATGAATCAAATGAGGCAGGATCTTACAGAAAAAAACACAGCATATAATTAAGGCAATTAAATGATGACATAGTGCACACAAACAAGAAGAACAAATTAAAATATTGCAGGGAGCCCCTTGTTTTGTTGTTTTTTTTTTTAAATGTTCTGAATTGCCCGCTTAATCTTCCAATCCTAACAGTATTGTCTAAAGCTAGACTTGCTTGTTCTTTTTGGTACACTATAATCTTTGTACCATTTTCTATTAACCAGGATTTACAAATTAGCTCAATTACACTAGAGAAAAATACAGAGAACAACACATTTAACATAAGTAGCGTCAGTAACCTAGAATCATAGAATCATAAAGGTTGGAAAAGACCTCTAAGATCATTGAGTCCAACCGTCGACCCAACACCACCATGACCACTAAACCATGTCCCTAAGCACTTCATCTACATGCCTTTTAAATACTTCCAGGGATGGGGACTCAACCACTTCCCTGGGCAGCCTGTTCCAATGTTTAACCACTCTTTCGATACAGAAATGTTTCCTCACATCCAATCTAAACCTCCCCTGGTGCAATCTGAGGCCATTTCCTCTCGTTCTATCGCTAGTTACTTGGGAGAAGAGACCGACACCCACCTCCCTACAACCTCCTTTCAGGGAGTTGTAGAGAGCGATGAGGTCTCCCCTCAGCCTCCTTTTCTCCAGGCTGAACAACCCCAGTTCCCTCAGCCGCTCCTCATAAGACTTGTGCTCCAGACCCCTCACCAGCCTCGTTGCCCTTCTCTGGACACGCTCCAGCACCTCAATGTCCTTCTTGTAGTGAGGGGCCTAAAACTGAACACAGTATTCGAGGTCCGGCCTCACCAGTGCCGAGTACAGGGGCACGATCACTTCCCTACTCCTGCTGGAAATGCCAATTCTGATACAGGCCAGGATGCCATTGGCCTTCTTGGCCGCCTGGGCACACTGCTGGCTCATATTCAGCCGGCTGTCAACCAGCACCCCCAGGTCCTTTTCCTCCGGGCAGCTTTCCAGCCACTCTTCCCCAAGCCTGTAGCACTGCATGGGGTTGTTGTGGCCGAAGGGCAGGACCCGGCACTTGGCCTTGTTGAAGCTCATACAATTGGCCTGGGCCCATCGATCCAGCCTGTCCAGGTCCCTCTGCAGAGCCTTCCTACCCTCAAGCAGATCAACACTCCCGCCCAACTTGGTGTCATCTGAGGGTGCACTCGAACCCCTCATCCAGATCATTGATAAAGACATTGAACAAGACCAGCCCCAAAACTGAGCCCTGGGGAACACCGCTCGTGACCGGACGCCAACTTGATTTCACTCCATTCACCACAGCTCTCTGGGCCCGGCTGTCCAGCCAGTTTTTGACCCAGCGCAGAGTACACCTGTCTAAGCCGTGAGCCGCCAGCTTCTCTAGGAGAATGCTGTGGGAGACGGTGTCAAAGGCCTTACTGAAGTCCAGGTAGACCACATCCACAGCCTTTCCCTCGTCCACTAGGCGGGTCACCTGGTCACAGAAGGAGATCAGGTTGGTCAAGCAGGACCTGCCTCTCATGAATCCGTGCTGGCTGGGCCTGATCCCCTGGTTGTCCCACTCATGCCTTGTGAGCGCCCTCAAGATGAACCGCTCCATAATCTTCCCCGGCACCGAGGTCAGGCTGACAGGCCTGTAGTTCCCCGGATCCTCCTTCCGGCCCTTCTTGTGGATGGGCGTCACATTGGCAAGCCTCCAGTCATCCGGGACCTCCCCCGTTAACCAGGACTGCTGATAAATGATGGAGAGTGGCTTGGCGAGCTCCTCCGCCAGCTCCCTCAGCAATCTCGGGTGGATCCCATCCGGCCCCATAGACTTGTGAGCGTCCAGGTGGCGTAGCAGGTCGTTGACTGCTTCCTCCTGGATTATGGGGGGTTCACCCTGCTCGCCGTCCCTGTCTTCCAGCTCAGGGGGCTGAATACCCTGAGGATAACTGGTCTGACTATTAAAGACTGAGGCAAAGAAGGCATTGAGTACCTCAGCCTTTTCCTCATCCTCGGTGACAATGTTCCCCCCTGCATCCAATAAAGGATGGAGATTCTCCTTGGCTCTCTTCTTGTCATTAATTTATTTGGAAAAATTTTTATTGTCTCTAACAGTAGCGGCCAGATTGCGTTCTAGCTGGGCTTTTGCCTTTCTCATTTCCTCTCTGCATGACCTAACGAGATCCCTGTACTCTTCTTGAGTCGCCTGCCCCTTCTTCCACAAGCGGTAAACTCTCCTTTTTTTCCTGAGTCCCAGCAAGAGATTCTCGTTCAGCCAGGCCGGTCGTCTTCCCCGCCCGTTCTTCTTATGGCACATGGGGACAGCCTGCTCCTGCGCCTTTAGGACTTCCTTCTTGAAGAACATCCAGCCTTCCTGGACCCCTTTGCCCTTCAGGACCGTCTCCCAAGGGACTCTCTCAACCAGCATCCTGAACAGGCCAAAATCCACCCTCCGGAAGTCCATGGTTGCAGTCTTGCTGGCCCCTCTCCTTCCTTCACCAAGAATTGAGAATTCTACCATTTCATGGTCACTAAGCCCAAGACGGTCTCCGACCACCACATCTCCCACCAGTCCTCCTCTGTTTGTAAACAGCAGGTCGAGCGAGGCACCCCCCCTGGTAGGCTCACTTACCAGCTGTGTCAGGAAGTTGTCTTCCACACACTCCAGGAACCTGATGTCTTAATTAATGTCTTGCATTAATGGGAGCTTTAACCATCAACCAACTGAAATCTGTGAGTGGGACTGAACACAGTTATTTACTGCCATGCTGCATGCTTTAGATCATCTGAGAGACCTATTACTGGTCTCAGAGCTATGACATAGACTTATGGGAGACTCACATCTCTCTGGTGTGGCAGCACATTCTTAGGTCCTCTACAACAACGTATTTACTTATGTTTAAACAATAAAATCCAACTCTGCCTGTACAATGCTAAATCCATGTATCCATCTTCCTGCTTAAATTAACAATCAGGTATGCACTGCGTTTGTCAATATACACCATAAGCACCTGCTATTTAAGTCTGTTGATGTGCTGTCTTTCTTTATGGCAAACTCACAATCATTAGTCCCACTTCTTCTGTGCACTTCTTTACATTGCAGTTTGGCCTCTCAAAGGTGCCATATGTAGCAAGCACTGTTCTGGAAAGTGACAACACTTACTGTTTGCTGAATAGCATGACATTCTCATAAAACCTGATAAAATCACCACAGGCAAAGAAAAGCAAACCAGCTGTCAAGTGGAAATAAACTGCATTTATTTTTTATTTTGAAAATTTAATTTTCAGCTAAAGATCTTGCCTACAGTTCATTTTCTACAAAACATACACACAGTGACTGGAAATGCCCTCTCTGGTTACTTGATCCTCTTGGATTAATATCTAACAGCTCAACATCTGTAAGTAGAACCAAACATTTAAGGAAAGGACTGGCAGCATATCCATGTGGTTTTACATTTGGATCTACCACTAACTTAAAATTACTAAGCGAAATTAAATAATCTATAAAGTGCTGTCTCTAGGGGGAAAAAAAAAAACAAAACAAAAAAAACCCCAAAACCATGAGAACAATAATACTTCTAAAATTTACTTTGAGACCTATGAATCAAAGTTGTCATTAATATCAGTGCAAAACGTTATTAATATTCAAGACAATCTATTTCTATACTTTTCTAAATAATGGCTATTTTGGTATTCACTAGAGACATTACCATTATAGATATACGGTCTACTCCAAACTCAGTATAAACTGAGTCTATAAAGATGGGACAAGTTTTCCATGAAAAGCCACAATCCTGGGTTCATGTTCTTTCAGGAAACTTGACTCACATCTATGTCATGAAAGCACTCTGAAACTTTTGTAATGTAATCTCCTGGAGAAGAAGACAGTCTCTTCAGAAAAAACCCAGATGATCTTCACTATGTAGCCTTAAGAAATTTCCCAAACTGTCATTTAAGATTTTTAGTGTTTTGTGCCACAGCCACTTGGACAAGGTCTCTCACATTATTAGTTCAGTGCCTGTATTCTTTGAATAAGCACAGCAGGCCGTCTTCATCCCCTGCAACAATATAATCCTCTTCTTCTAGTGCCTGCAGGATGTCATCTGCAATATTTGGGTTTGGTTTTATTGCTATAGCATGCACTGCTCTCCACCCTCCCCTTTACATATCTATTCTCAATCCCTCAGGAATGCTGAATACTTCTAGTTTGAGACTGAACTGACAGTTTTTCCATAACCCTCTGCAAACCAGCCGTGCTTGCAAACAGACAGAGGAAGTGCACGAATGCAGACAGCAGAGAGGCTTTGAATCTAAGGCAGTGCTCAGGACAGAAACTGGACTCCTTTCCCATAACTGAGTTACTGCAGTTTCCCAGGCTGAGCCAAACAGATTGCCAACTATTTCTTTGAAAGATTGCTAGCTCAGTGTTACTAAATATATCCAGATTATGTAGCTTTCTGGTGGTTTCTATGGACGGATGTGTTCAAATACTGGATTACAACCTTGGTGATCAGAAAGCTGTAATATCACAATGAACTTTTTTGATTAAGCAAAAATTAATGCAAGTTAATTTGATCTTCTGATTCTATTCTACAGTGTTTTTCCAACTATATATGATTTCAAGGTTAAAAATTTGCACATTTCCAGTGAGAAATTTCATTTTTAATCCAGAACAGGTTCATTAAGAGTACTCAAAATAGGAACTTGTAGGGGCCAGCATTATCCTTATCTGATGTCATACACAGTTTAGAGTCATCTGAAGTCAAAATTATGGAGTATTACTTTTCCCTGACTGTTAATCAGCATGAAGTCTTGAGTTTATACAATGACTCCCCCTACCTGAAAAGGTACAGTATGAATGATCTACCAGGCTTTCAAAGTCAGGCAGCTTTCTTATGTTTATTTCTATCATATGGATGATACAGTTAGTCTGAAGTAGCAAAATGATCATTTTGGTCCTCAGGCAGAGAAATTCCAGTAATCTCTTTCTCCCTAGTTACTAATACATGCAGTTCCTCTGACAGGTAAAAAATGGGAGGTCGTTATATCATGGGAGTCCCCATTGACTCTACAGGCAACCTAAAACAGAAAACTGGACATTAATGGCTATGGAGGGTATTTCAGTTTTAAAAGTGTAAGTGCCCAAGATTTAACTGAACTATTTTTTTTAATGCATAGTATCCCACCTTAAAGTTTGACAGGGCAACTACTTAGACAGCTCTGTTTGAATTATCCCAGTTTCAAATACTACCACATTGTTCATAAAACATGTTACAGCGTAACATGGTCTTCAGAACCACATAGTATCCAACAGAAATTACTGGCTTCATTGTTCATCCTTTTAACACAAAAACAGTGAAAAACTCGTGTACTTTGTTAGGATTAAAGGTCATAGAAATTATATGCTATCAAGTTAATGGATTTCTGAATTTTTTCTATCCAGCCTACATGTAAGTATATAAAGAGGAAAGAAAATTTGCTCCAGGTGCACATGGCTAGATCATTTAGCCTTTCTCAACTGTCTTTACCCACCATCCCTTTCAGCTTACATCACTTTTCTAGCTGCAGACAGTTTAGATCACAGACACTTCACGGTCACATGATTTTAAGTTTCCCTACGATGACTGTAGGTTTTAGACACTAAGCCCACTTAGGCATACTCTATTTTAGTCTGAACATTTCTTAGCTCGGCATAAATTTGTATACCAGATGCCGCCTTATAATTAACACATTGGGATTTGGGAGCTGTAGATTTTTCTGGTTACAAACTTTCCATCAAACCGACATCTGTGATTTATGCTTCCAACTTGCTTTCAATACATTTACATAATCTGTTCAATGTAAGGAGAGATCATAAACTCTCCTTACATATTTAGAAATAGATTCCACAGAGAGAGTTAAAACCAAATCAAGGAATGGTTTAAGCTTCTCTTTTACAGTGATAGTTATTTTAAAACACCTATAATCAAACCTTCACAAAACAAAAATAAATTTTAGAATCACAGAATCATAGAATCATTTAGGTTTGAAAAGACCCTTAAGATCATCCAGTCCAACCATTAACCTAGCACTGCTGAGTCCACCACTAAACCATGTCCCTAAGCACCACATCCACACGTCTTTTAAATACCTCCAGGGATGGGGACTCAACCACCTCCCCGGGCAGCCTGTTCCAATGCTTGACAACCCTTTTGGTGAAGAAATCTTTCCTAATATCCAATCTAAACCTCCCCTGGTGCAATCTGAGGCCATTTCCTCTCATCCTATCGTTTGTTACTTGGGAGAAGAGACCGACACCCACCTCGCTACAACCTCCTTTCAGGTAGTTGTAGAGAGCGATGAGGTCTCCCCTCAGCCTCCTTTTCTGCAGGCTAAACAGTCCCAGTTCCCTCAGCCGCTCCTCATAAGACTTCAGCTCTAGACCTTTCACCAGCTTTGTTGCTCTTCTTTGGACACGCTCCAGCACCTCAATGTCCTTCTTGTAGTGAGGGGCCCAAAACTGAACACAGTATTCAAGGTCCGGCCTCACCAGTGCCGAGTCCAGGGGCACAATCACTTCCCTACTCCTGCTGGCCACACTATTTCTGATACAGGCCAGGATGCCATTGGCCTTCTTGGCCGCCTGGGCACACTGCCGGCTCATGTTCAGCCGGCTGTCAACCAGCACCCCCAGGTCCTTTTCCGCCAGGCAGCTTTCCAGCCACTCTTCCCCAAGCCTGTAGCGCTGCGTGGGGTTGTTGTGGCCCAAGTGCAGGACCCGGCACTTGGCCTTGTTGAACCTCATACAATTGGCCTGGGCCCATCGATCCAGCCTGTCCAGGTCCCTCTGCAGAGCCTTCCTACCCTCGAGCAGATCAACACTCCCACCCAATTTGGTGTCGTCTGCAAACTTACTGAGGGTGCACTCGAACCCCTTGTCCAGATCGTTGATAAAGATATTAAACAGAACTGGCCCCAATACTGAGCCCTGGGGAAAATTTTGTTCCTTCCAAGGGAGAAGAAGAAAAAAAAACCTTACCATTCGCTTGGGAAATACAGCACATGAAAAAGGAGGTTCAGAAACTGAAGTTTATAACCTTTCTCTGACACCTGAACATTGCTTGTTATTTTGGATTTCCCATTTTGGTTAGGAGCATTTCAGGAATTAGGCTCCATTTCAAGAAGACTGGTAAAGCAGAGCACACCTGTGCATGGATCTGCAAGAATGAACTTCATACTGACCTCAGTGCCGCGGTTCTTTCCTCTAGCCCACACAACTGCTGTTGGCGTATGGGCAGTTTCAGTGTCTTCTCTCTGGAGGACACACGTAGCTCTCCCCCAAAACACCTGCCAGGGCCATCTAGTAAATCAAACTGATCATATTAAGGGCAAAGGTTGTTTGGTGCTCTGAAGGATCTCAAGAAGTAGAGGAGAGCAGGAACTGCTCAGGAGAGTAAGATAGCCTGAGGCTCTTTCCCCTTCTTTCTCTCCTGGTAACTACAGGATCAGCAGCAGACTTGCTGCCCCTGCACTCCCCGTGGGACTCCTTCTCAAAAAAAAATTGATTTCTTCCTATGCTCCCTGAATCACTGCTAATTAATGAGCACTCCACTTTCTGCCCTGGACTCAACTGATTAAATCTAAGCAGCCACAACACATTTGTCCGAGTACTTTAAAGTATATATTATGATATTAGGGTTCATTCTACCCAGTGAACGTTTCCATTAAGGACTGAACCCCCACTGACTACTAAGGAGGTACCTTCACATCTTAACTCTGTACTACCTGCAGTATCTTAGAAATTTTCTCTAGATGTCTTAGGAAAGAATCAAATATTAGGGGAACATTACTGTATTAAAGGGGATTGCAGACTATTAAAAATTAAAATTGTTGAAGGCAATAAGAGAAAATTTGAAATATTATGATGAAAAGTGTGCATACATGGCTATCAAATATTATTGGAAATTAATACTTTCACAACCATAAGCAGGTTGCCTTTAATTAAAATAATTAATTTTAAAAACCACACAGGAAAAAAAGGGAAAAATAGAATATTGAAGATGCTTTTATGTTCTGCTCAAAGCCAAATAATTAAATAAAAAAGACAGAAATAAACTGAATCAGTTACATGAGATAAGAAATATGAAGGAACAACACTGGTTTTCATTCTGAATACCACTGTAAAATCACCCTCCAATATTTCTTTTCGAAATATATTTTGATTGAAGTTTTCCAGCTACCTGACAGAATACTTTACTCTGAGCATTATTTATTCACCTCAAAAACCCCAAAACTACAAGTTATTTTTAATTTTTCTGGAGAAGCTGCGCAGGGAATTATTACAAATAAAAAAGAAAACCCAGAATAAATCTTTTTCTAATGTCTTTATTAATTTTGTATCTAGCAGTTTCATCAGGAAAATAAATCACAGAATATATATACACACACACACACAAGTATACATTAAAAAATGTGTATGTATTTGCCCTGCTCAAACATGTACCTAGTTTCTGACTAGACATGGAAAGTTATGTTTCTCTTTTTGTAACACCAGAGGTCAATATTTATTTACAGTTGTAATAGCAGATTACCATTCTAATGTAATGACAGGTGAACTACAAACCAGATTTATATTTCTGGATAATCTTAAATCATAGGGAGTATTCTGACTAATACCATAAAGGAAAAGAACATTCATATGAAGACAAGTCATTTCTAATAGGAAAATTAGAGACCACTTGCTACAGCGAAAATCAAATACCTTTAAGAAAGACTGATTACACAGCTATTAATATACATTTTTACTCATTAAGAGTCAAAGGCAGTATCCCAATACAATCTCCTTGGAAAAATCTTGTGGCAGATCAGGACCTTACTGCTCGTAGTCACCACCATGAATAGAGCCACTAAGAAAATCGGTTACAGAGTCACAGCATGGTGTTCACTTGGAGAACTGAAATTCAGAAGACGTACAAAGGGAGAGAGAGGCAGGGTGCTTCGGGAGGTGTGTTGCCAGGGGAAGGCTACTTACACCCCCCAGAACCTCCTTTTCATGAGAAGGTCAGAGCAAGGCAGGGGTTGCCGTGTCAGAGCTTAAGATATAAACCCATGGAGAAAGGAAAGATGATGCCGATAGAAAGTGCTCTGTAATCCAGTCCCTGCTGTGCTTGTTATCATTAAGCTCCAACACCTTCCATCTGGGACAATTATGATTACCTAGCACGTGCACAGATTTTTTTCCCTCTGATTGATGTAAAATAGCAGTCTGAGAACTTAGTAGAAGTTTGATCAGATACCTTTCTGGGTTTGTCCTCAAATGCTCACAATCTGTATTGTCTGATAGCTCATGCATAGTTTTTCTTGACTTAACACTATCTAGTGAAGTCTATGGGCAAAGTAACAGCTAGTTAAAGAACACTGAATTCAGTGTAGCTTTTTTTGGACTTTTAGACTTTTTTTGACTTGGCAGTGTTAGGTTTATAGTTGGACTCGATGATCTGAAGAGTTGTTTCCAACCTAAATGATTCTATGATTTTATGTTACAATCAACATAGATTAAAAATATACTAAGAATCAGCAACCAATACAGGCCAGCTACTTTTCTAGCTCCATTAGTTAATAACTAGGCTTTTTTAATATTAGCTGCACATTAAAGGATTATTTGAAAGCATGTCCATGACCACAGTTATTGGAAATGTGGCAAGCGTGTTGCCTTGCTACATACACACTTCATAATTTAGGCTACCCAGCTGAGCTTCACTGCATTGCTGCAATTAATGTATAACTGCTCTGTGAACTTAATTTCATCTTCTTTGGTACTGCTGAAGATAACATTGTGCAACGTCTGACTTTTCCAGTATGGAAAGGTTTACCATTACAAACACAGAAAAAATAGATAAAGTGCATAAAACATGGAAATGGGTGCTTCATTTATTTTTTGATGCAGAATAAACAGCTAAGCAATACAGTCCAATATATGATCTATCCTATTAAAATAGAAGGAGAAAAAAGTTATACCAGTATTAAAAATGTTTTCATAGAGTGAAATAAATGATGAAAATAAAAGCAGTGAGTGAAGTCAAAGGAAAGGAAAAATGACTGCATGGTTGATTAAAGCTCTTTCAACAAATGTTTTCCATAATTACATCTTTTCCAAATTAAAACAAACAGTACAGCATAAAGCCAGATGAAATATCCAGAACATCTAAGTAAGTTTCAAAATAAGCATAGGGGCATTTAGAAAAATAAAGTGGCCTGGATTCCATGAAACTAACAATGAAGCAGAATTTTAACTTACTCTCATCAGACATCAGAAATGCCAAACTGTTAATGAAATGTTACTGAATTGATACTAAACTTTAAGATTAAGGAGGAAAAAAAACCCAACAAACAAACAAACTGTCCTGGTTTCAGCTAGGATAGAGTTAATTTTCTTGTTAGTAGCTGGTATAGTGCTGCGTTTTGGATTTAGTATGAGAATAATGTTGGTAACACACCGATGTTTTAGTTGTTGCTAAGTAGTGCTTACACTAGTCAAGGACTTTTCAGCTTCCCATGCCCTGTCAGCAAGAAGCTGGGAGGGGGCACAGCCCAGACAGCTGACCCAAACTGGCCAAAGGGACATTCCATACCATGTGACGTCATGCTCAGTACATAAACTGGGGAAAGCTGGCCGGGGGGGCCGCTGCTCGGGGACTGGCTGGGCATCGGTTGGCAGGTGGGAAGCAATTGCATCGTGCATCACTTGCTTTGTATATTCCACTATTATTATTATTACTACTATTTTACTTTATTTGATTTCAATTATTAAACTGTTCTTATCTCAACCCATGAGTTTTCTCAGTTCTACTTTTCCGATTCTCTCCCCCATCCCACTGTCGAGGGAGGGGGGAGCGAGCGAGTGGCTGTGTGGTGCTCAGTTACCAGCTGAGGTAAAACCATGACAGTCCTTTTTGGTGCCCAACGTGGGGCTCGAAGGGTTTGAGATAACAAAAGATTAACCAGAACGTATTAAGGAATTTATATCTGTTAACAGTTGCGGGTCACAATATTTATTCATCTGTTCTCGATATTAGTTTATCTGATCTGCACCATGCTCCTTTTTTTGCTGTACATGTTAAAGATGGGTGTTGGTTTTTGCAGTTTGCTGTGGTCTGCAGTGATTGGTGATGTTTTGCCTGGGATATTTGTTATTAAAACACTGGCCTTGAGCTTGATCTGTTACTTGAGCTTTGTACTGAAGCCATTACTGCACTTCAGATACCACTTCGTGGAGACAATTAGCAATTATAGTTCTTCCTCTGAGATATTTTTTTATGGAGGAAATACAGAATGGCAGCTTCGCTACCTTCTTCTATGATGTTTCCTCCTTCATTACAGTAACTTTTCAGTATCTTGAACACCCTTGGGTAGTTAAGATACTTCTATTGGTATTTCTTGGGAATATTATTTCGGTTTTGTCTAAGGTTAATAAGCAATTTAAGAATATCATCCAGAGATCTGCCCCAAGGCTGGATAGTTATGAGTGTCAGGGTGTGTGGGATAGCATGGTCAAGTACCTAGGACAGTGGGCACCCCCAGTGTTTTGGAACTTCACCCCTGAGCAAGTGCAGAATCCTGAAAAACTAGTTAAGTATTTGGAAAAAGTATGCTGTCACCCTGGCAATTCTAGGGAGACACAAATCACTGCAATGTGCTGGGGCCTGGCCCATGCCTACCCGAGCCCTGTTCAACACTATCCAGTACTCTCAAGGGGAAAAGAAGGTCTCTGGATCTGGCGACAAAATGACAGGCACTGTGGCTACTCCAACCCTGGTGACAGGCACTGCGGCCACTTCAACCCCTGCACAGGCACTGTGGATACCCAAGCCCCACAACAGGTACTGCAGCTGAACCAGAGAACAAACCTGTGCCAGAGTTAAGTCACCCTTATACACAAGAAGAAATGTTGGAAGCGAAAGTCAGCTCATTTATTAAGGGATGATGAAAAAGCAGGGCCATCATGAGGATAGGAGAAGGAAGAGGAAGAACTCATAAACAAGGCGGTAATGACCTGATCCCTATCCCTGAATGAGCTATGAGACATGTGAAAAGATTTCAACTGTGGTCCAGGCAAGCACACTGTCACCTGGCTGCTCCAATGCTGGGATAATGGGGCCAGTAGCCTGGAACTAGAGGGTAGGGAAGCCAAGCAGCTGGGATCCCTTTCCAGGAAAAGGGCCATTGACAAATCAATTGGAAAAGGGACACAAGCCATCAGCCTCTGGAGGTGACTCCTGTCAGGCATGAAGGGAAGATATCCCTTCAAGAAAGATGTTATGTATCACCCAGGCAAGTGGGCCACCATGGAGAGAGGTATCCAGTGCCTGAGGGAATCAGCCATGCTGGAGGTGATTTATGATGACCTGAACAATGTGCAGTTATCCAAAGATCCAGATGAAATCCAGTGCACACAACCCATGTGGCGGAAGTGGGTATGGAGTGCACCATCGCCGTATGACAACTCACTACCAGTAATGACCTGGAAAGACAAAGGAGGACAAATAGTGGATAAATTGGCTGGCCAACTCCAGCAATACGAAGAAAGTCTCTTCCTCCCTCATCTCGGCTGTGGAGAAACTGTCCCAGGAGGTCCAGCAACTCAAAGAGGATAGGTCCTACTCCCCACTTGTACAGACCAGTATCTCAGCTTTTAAGAGTAAGTGTTCTTCTGCTCAGGAGAGAGGATATAAAGGGTACACACCATGGGGCGCCCTGTGGTTTTACCTGCATGACCACGAAGAGGACATGAGGAAGTGGGATGGAAAAGCTACCTCAGCCCTAGAGGCATGGGTACGTGAGTTACAAGGAAAAACAATCACAGAAAGGGGGTTCTTCCAGGAAAATTGCTGCTCCAGTTTCCAGTGGGCAGTTCCCCAGAGTAGAAGGGCTGATCTTACTTCTGATCTTAATGAAGAGACTTCTGACTCGTATTTACAAGAAGTGAGTAACGAATACTATAACCAGGACTAGAGGGGCCCTGCCTCCAGCTAGGTGGAGGAAAAGGACAACCGGGTTTACTGGACTGAGTGGATTTGGTGGCCTGGCACATCAGACCCACAGGAGTATAAGGTTCTAGTGGACACCGGTGCACAGTGTGCCCTAATGCCATCAAGCTACAAAGGGGCAGAACCCATCTGTATTTCTGGAGTGACAGGAGGATCCCAACAGCTAACTGTATTGGAGGCTGAAGTGAGCCTAACTGGGAATGAGTGGCAGAAGCACCCCATTGTGACTGGCCCAGAGGCTCTGTGCATCCTTGGCACAGACTACCTCAGGAGAGGGTTATTTCAAGGACCCAGAAGGGTGCTGGTGGGCTTTTGGTATAGCTGCCGTGGAGGAAATTAAACAGCTGTCCACCTTGCCTCGTCTCTCGGAGGACCCCTCTGTTGTGGGGTTGCTGAAGGTCAAAGAACAACAGGTGCCGATCACTACCACCACGGTGCACCAGCAGCAATATCACACCAACCGAGACTCCCTGATTCCCATCCATGAGCTGATTCAACAACTGGAGAGCCAAGGAGTGATCAGCAAGACTCGCTCACCCTTTAACAGTCCCATATGGCCAGTGTGAAAGTCTAATGGAGAGTGGAGACTAACAGTAGACTATCGTGGCCTGAACAAAGTCACGCCACCGCTGAGTGCTGCTGTGCCAGACATGCTAGAACTTCAGTACAAACCGGAGTCAAAGGCAGCCAGGTGGTATGCCACAATTGATATTGCTGATGCGTTTTTCTCAATCTCTTTGGCAGCAGAGTGCAGGCCACAGTTTGCTTGCACTTGGAGGGGCGTCCAGTACACCTGGAACTGACTGCCCCCAGCCCTACCATTTGCCATGGACTGATCCAGGCTGCACTGGAACAGGGTGAGGCTCCAGAACATCTGCAATACATTGATGACATCGTTGTATGGGGCAACAGAGCAGAAGAAGTTTTTGAGAAAGGGAAGAAAATAGTCCAAGTCCTTCTGAAGGCCGGTTTTGCCATAAAACAAAGTAAGGTCAAGGGACCTGCACAGGAGATCCAGTTTTTAGGAATAAAATGGCAAGATGGACGTCGTCAGATCCCAATGGATGTGATCAAGAAAATAACAGCCATGTCTCCACCAACTAGCAAAAAGGAAACACAAGCTTTCTTAGGCATTGCGGGTTTTTGGAGAATGCATATTCCAAATTACAGGCTGATCGTAAGCCTCCTCTATCAAGTGACCCAGAAGAAGAATGATTTCAAATGGGGCCCTGAGCAACGACAAGCCTTTGAACAAATTAAACGGGAGACAGTTCATGCAGTAGCCCTTGGGCCAGTCTGGGCAGGACAAGATGTAAAAAATGTGCTCTGCACCGCAGCCGGGGAGAACGGCCCTACCTGGAGCCTCTGGCAGAAAGCACCAGGGGAGACTTGAGGTCGACCCCTAGGGTGTTGGAGCTGGGGATACAGAGGATCCGAGGCCCGCTATACTCCAACTGAAAAAGAGATATTGGCAGCATATGAAGGGATTCAAGCTGCTTTGGAAGCGGTTGGTACTGAAGCACAGCTCCTCCTGGCACCCCGACTGCCAGTGTTGGGCTGGATGTTCAAAGAGAGGATCCCCTCTACACATCATGCAACTAATGCTACGTGGGGTAAGTGGGTCGCACTGATCCCACGGTGGGCTCCAATAGGAAGCCTCAGTCACACAGGAATCTTGGAAGTGATCATGGACTGGGCAGAAGGCAAAGATTTTGGAGTATCGCCAGAGGAGGAGGTGACACGTGCTGAAGAGGCACCACTGTATAATAAACTACCAGAAAATGAGAAGCAATATGCCCTGTTCACTGATGGGTCCTGTTGTCTTGTGGGAAAGCATCGGAGGTGGAAGGCTGCTGTGTGGAGTCCTATAGGACAAGTCACAGAAACTGCTGAAGGAGAAGGGGAATCGAGGCAGTTTGCAGAGGTGAAAGCCATCCAGCTGGCTTTAGACATTGCCGAATGAGAGAAATGGCCAGTGCTCTCTCTCTATACTGACTCATGGATGGTGGCAAATGCCCTGTGGGGGTGGTTGCAGCAATGGAAGCAGAGCAACTGGCAGCGCAGAGGCAAAGCCATCTGGGCTGCCGCATTGTGGCAAGATATTGCTGCCCGGGTGGAGAACCTGGTTGTAAAAGTACGTCACGTAGATGCTCACCTACCCAAGAGTCGGGCCACTGAAGAACATCAAAACAACCAGCAGGTGGATCAGGCTGCCAAGATTGAAGTGGCTCAGGTGGATCTGGATTGGCAACATAAGGGTGAATTATTTATAGCTCAGTGGGCTCATGACACCTCAGGCCACCAAGGAAGAAGTGCAATATATAGATGGGCTCGTGATCGAGGGGTGCACTTGACCATGGACAGTATTGCACAGGTTATCCATGAATGGGAAACGTGCGCTGCAATCAAGCAAGCCAAGTGGTTAAAGCCTTTTTGGTATGGAGGACGATGGCTGAAATATAAATATGGGGAGGCCTGGCAGATCGATTATATCACACTCCCACAAACCCGCCCAGGCAAGCGCCATGTGCTAACAATGGTACAGGCAACCACCGAATGGCTGGAAACATGTCCCGTGCCCCATGCCACCGCCCAGAACACTATCCCGGGCCTTGAAAAGCAAGTCTTATGGTGACATGGCACCCCAGAAAGAACTGAGTCAGACAACGGGACTCATTTTCAAAACAACCTCATAGCCACCTGGGCCAAAGAGCACGGCATTGAGTGGGTGTATCACATCCCCTATCATGCACCAGCCTCTGGGAAAATCGAATGATACAATGGGCAGTATATAAACTAGGGAAAAGCTGGCCAGGGGGCCGCTGCTCGGGGACTGGCTGGGCATTGGTTGGCGGCTGGTGAGCAACTGCATCACGCATCACTTGCTTTGTATATTCTATCAGTAGTAGTAGTAGTAGTAGTTGTAGTACTAGTATTATTAGTATTATTGGTGGTGGCGGTGGTGGTGGTGGTATTGTATTATTTTACTTTATTTTATTTCAATTATTAAACTGTTCTTATCTCAACCCACGAGTTTTCTCACTTTTACTCTTCCGATTCTCTCCCCCATCCCAACGGGGCAGGGTGGAGTGAGCAAGTGGCTGTGTGGTGCTCAGTTGCCAGCTGAGGTTAAAACACAAAGCAAACACACAACAAAAAACATCAAACAGGAACAGTCATCTTTATATTTTTGGTACATTTGAATAAGCCTTGGGTAGCACAGTATCCCTGTTTCTGGGGTATTCTACAGACTTGTGTACACAATTCTACTGCCTAGAATTCTACAAAACCGAGATTATGAAGAAGACTCGGGCTAGGAAAATTCAACATTTCTTATTCAGAGGGGTAGCAAGGTGGTGGTGAGGGTTGGCTGACATTACACATTTCAGATACTTGATCTTTAGCTGCAACATTCTTTATTTGTATTTTATCTGTTTCTAGGAACTCTGCAGGATTCCTGTCAATGTTCTTGGTGTTTATTGCTTTGGTTTCAGTTGTATGGGATTAAAAACTGTGTGGTCAAAAAGCCTCTTGAAAATTCAATACAGTTAAAGTGAACCAGCTAGCTCGGATTTTGAAAGTGCTAAATGTGTTTGGGGAAGCATCTTCATAAATATGTGTAAAAGCTGTTTGCCCATTCAGATGTCGCCAGTTTCCACATTTCTATGCCATACCGCCTGCAGACCTGGAAAATCCTCCCACGCTGAAATCTATGCATGTAAAGCTAAAGCTAAAGCTGTAGACATGGAAATTTTGCCTTGCCCTGGTTTTGAGAACCCAATGTTGCTCAGAGACCACTGGAGATCATTAATGAAAGCAGCATGGCTTGCTGTTACAACCACCAGTAAAAAAGGATATACTTCAGATTATTAATCTCCAATTTACAGTTAAAAAAACTACAGGAAGGATTAGCTCTGAGTTTGCTTCTGAAAAAGCACAGTTACATGATTGGTGAAGCAAGAAGGCTTACTGTTTTTTTCATGGGAGGACACTGTAATCCAGGGGAAAAAAAGAAGGATAAAAGCATTTATGTCATGTTTTCTCTCATCTGGGTTTAATGTTATACATCTTTTTCTTTTTTTTTTAATCAATTTTGACAAAGTGATTACTTGTTTGCAGGTAAATGTGCCTGTGACTAAAACCTTAAATATCTTACAAACCCTAAGGATCCAACTATGACACAAGCACTACAGTGCACATGCACACACAAACACACAAACAGGTGCTCACAAACACAGATCCTACACAGCTCAGTGTCCCTCACCACAGCTGTCAATTCACACCTTAAAGAACTGAGAGTTGAGTAAATAAGGGCTGAATTACTCTGAGACTTCAAGAAAAAACAATTGCTCCAAAGTAAAGCTTCTGATGTTACAGAAAAAAATTGTTGCCCGGATGGGTGCAATCACATATACTTTTGGAGGGGCTACACAAGTAGTATTAACTACTATCTGGTGTTTGTAGAGGCCGCCAAGAATATTTTTGTATCTTTATTTGATTTTTTTAGTATAATAAAGAAGGATTTCTTTAGCTACGAATACATGAATATATAAAGGGGCTTATTAGAAAGACAGAGGGAGACTTTTTACCAACGCCTGTAGTAACAGGACAAGGGGCAAGGGTTTTATACTGAAAAAGAATAGGTCTAGATTGGACATAAGGAAGAAATTCTTTACTATGAGGGTGGTGAGACACTGGGACAAGTTGCCCAGAGAAGTTGTGGATGCCCCATCACTGGAAGTATTCCAGGTCAGGTTGGACTGGGCTTTGGGCAACCTGATCTGGTGAAAGATATCTCTGCCCATGGCAGGAGGGGTGGACTAGATGATCTTTAAAGGTCCCTTCCAACCCAAACCATTCTATGATTCTATAATAATATATCCATATGCAGCTACAGAATATTTAGAATTACACAAAATCATTTTGAACTGGTGTAGATAGACTACTTAAGAACACAGGAATATTCCATGCAATAAATCTGCATAATATGTTTTTGTCAGATAATGGCCTGAGTGCATGAGGATCCGGACTGATACAGAGCTGCCTTATATGTGGAGAAAAAGAAAATGCGCATGAAATGTACCTTCTGAGAGCAGCACTTAATAATGTTTGGATGCAGTGGCTTGCAATTGTGTTTTCAACTTCCATAGAATTTACTACTTAGGCAATGACCAAAGATGAACTTATTTTAGTCTGTAAAACTAAATGTCAACACAGAATAAAAATTTATTGGGAAAAAATGTGGAAACTGGGAAGATGAAAATTAGCTCAGCCAGTTATTCAGACATTCTGTCAATTAAGGTACATTCTATTGGGCCACTCAGTTCCTACAGTGACGTAACCATTTCAACTGGTAAAACATAGTAAGAGATAACTAAAAAGTTACATACAGTTGTGATCACATCTGTGAGTGTTGGGCAGGGAATGAAATGAATGAAGTATAAGTAGTGCTTGTATCTGAAACAACAAGAGGGAAGAAATGAATCGCTTGTAAAAATCTGGCTTTGCTTTCACGTTCTCTGAAAAAGCAAGGTCAACAGCCTAGTGACCATGTGTCACATGATGAAATCAACTTAAATGATCACTTCCTTACATGTTGCTCTAGTCTGTGGACTGACACCAAATCAAGGTACGATTAGGAAACCAGTGTGTGTCCCTCTGTTAATTAATTGTGAATAGACATACATGTTTCATTAAACCACACAGGAGTAGCACAGATCTTTTCTAGTACTCTGGAGACAAAGCAGAACGTTTCTCCTGTAATTAAGTGATTTTCTCGGCAGTTTGCAGAACAACTATAGTCAACTAATAGTTCCTTATACGAATGCCTGACAAGAGTTGAAAAGTCTCATCTTCCAGATGCAGGACCTCTTCATTCTTAAAATTAACCTTTTACACTAGGACACGCTTTTCTGGGGTATGCACAAAAGGTTTAAGACTTCCATGCTCAAAATGTGGTATTTTAATTAAATAGTTAGATACAAAACTCATAAGAAACATAAATCTATATGAGCCTGCTCAAAATTTTGGATCTTCATCAAATGCATTTGGAATTCTGTTGCTGCTTAGATTCCGATACCATGGCTGGCTCTTTACTCCTGTCCTCTCTTTGTGTACTAGGCCTCACTCATTGTGTACAGAAAAAGCAATACCTGCAATCATGGGATGCTTCTTTAACTAGTTCTGTTAAAACAAAAATTAAATCTGTAGCAGATTATTCTAGACTAAACACCAGTAGGGTTTTTGTTTGTTTGTTTTCTCTGGGGGAGAGAAGAAACAGAAACTGTGAAACAATGTCCTTTTGGACACCTGATATAAGCATGACACTCCAGATTGTGCTTTATAGTAGAACATACATCCTGTCCTTCCATTAGCAATGTGCAATTAATTGATATGAAATTCCAAAGTATATGTTAGTTGCTAAACCTTTTGAATTGTCTGCACTGGTTTTGTTTCTTTAACCTCTGAAAGTGTTGAAGTTAGTACATTCATGTATATTCTAAAAGTATTTTCCCTCCTTAGTAGCTCAACTATTCATTCATTGACAAATCTTACTGATAATCAGCACAAAACAGGACAGTATTTTCTTCCACACAAGTGCAACATGTAAGAACCAAAATAAATAAAAAAAATTCAAACCTCCTTTGATTCCAACTGAAAGGGGAAGGTTTTGTTTCAAGGTCCAAAATGCAACATGCAGTCCCAAGCAACAATGCAGCCTGGAGAGTGACTGGTTAGTAACAGCCCTGCAGACACCAGGGGACACCAGGTTGGCCGTGAGGCAGCAGTGTACCCTGGGCAGCAATGAAGCCTCCCACGTCCGGGGCTACACAAGCAGAGTGCAACCAGAAGGTCCAGAGAGGGATCCTGCCCCACTGTCTGGGACCCATGAGATGCACTTGAGTGCTGTGCCCAAACTGGGGCTCTCCTGTATGGGACAGACACTGATGTACTGGTGTGAGTCCCATGGAGGCCACCGAGGTGATTGGGCGCTGGAGCACTGGTTGTCCAAGGAGAGGCTGTGGGAGCTGTGCCTGTTCAGTTTAGGAAAGTATGTCTTTTGGGGATCTTACTGGCGTCTACAGATACCCGATAGAAAAGAAAATATGGAGGCAGACTCTTCTCAGAGGTTCACACTTACAGGATGACAGGCAACAATTACAAGTTGAAATAAAACAATTCTAATTAAAACTATGTATTTTTTTCACTGTGAGGGTGGTGAAGCACTAGGACAGGCTCCCCAAAGAGGTTGTGAGAACTCCATACTTGGAGATACTCAAAACTTTACCAGATAAAGTCATGAGCAACCCAGCTTAACTGAGCTACTTTGGCCTAGATGACTTCCAAAGGTCGCTGCCAACCTAAATTATTCTATGATTCTATTGTATGTATTTTCTATGTATATATCTTTCAGCATCAAGAGCACAGTTCTTATGTTCCTTACTGTACAAGTTATTATAAGAAAACACATTGAAAACTGCCAGATGAAAAACCAGGAGAACTCTGGTCCCAGACAGGCCATCGCATGGACCTTTGGTACCACCTCAGTACTAGTGAAACATCCTGTGGATAATTTTCTGCCCTACTAAAAGAACAGAGAGTTAGTTGTGGCACCTACATAGACAAAAACGTGACGGAAGAGATTCAATTTTTATGTTTTTAATTGTGAAAAGGGTAACGTTTTCAAAGCATGCATATTATTATTATTATTATTATTATTACATTAAGCAATATAATAGATTATACTTCTTGAGTCAAAAAGATCAGTATAACCGTAGAAACACTGGTTTACTGTTCAATCAGTTTAAAAATAGGTGCTATGATGGCTATGTTAACCTAGCCAGATCAAGATTGTCCGTACATCATCTGTGGTTGTCTAATATTTTTGATGTAAACCATGCTATGAAGAGTATAGTTAACTGAAAATTGCAGAATAAAATATTAGATATTAAATTTCCAACCTTTTATTATAGGTCATGATCAAGTACACCTATTGATCCTCTGTATACATAATTCTATTTATTATTTGCATTGTATTTTAAAGGCACATACCTTTACTCATAAATAGAAAATTATTTACATACAGATATAATGCAGAATTTGTACTACATTGAAGCAAATTAAATAGCTCAGTGACAGTCCTGACTATGCATGAATGAAGTAATCCAATTAAATTATTTGTTATCAAGTATTCACAAAGTATATGACTATGGAGCCTTCATTTTTTTTTTATTTTTAACCAAAGTAATGAAAACACAAAAAACTTTATTTAGAATTGATAAAGAAATCGTCTACATTTTAGGCTAGTAGCAATGCTCTCCATAGCATTGACAGAGATTGCCAGCTACAGAAAAAGCAACTGGGAACTCTGTCAGTATTCAGAAAAAACACCCAGCAATGTCAACTGAGTTCAAGTTAAAGAGGACCACAGGTGATATCATAATCTAATTTTCCATTGTACTGTGCACTTTTACACCTGCTGAATAGACTAAGAATGATTCTCTGTCAAATCAAAATGGTAATGTTTTACATCTGCTTTGCATGAGGGTGAAAAGATTGCAAAGAACAGAAGCGGTACAGAAGAGGCTTTTGGGACAGTTTGAAAAGCTGTATGATGTAGGCCAAGATAGCCCAGTTACATAAAATGAGAGTTAACGGTTGTAAAGGAAAAATACATAATAAAAAAACAACTTGCCATACATCCATAGTGTAGTAGTTTATGCAGACAGAAATTGAATCTATACTTCTAAAATATTTTTGATGCTTTGTGTCCATAAATTACATCACATCATGAACAAGTCTAGGATCTTTTTTTAGTAAATATCCCCTCCTAGTGAGAAACACTCACTCTATGGATCATGAACAATTAAGAAATCTAATGTAGTTCATCAAAATCTCGCTGTAAGGTAGAGAAATTTTTTTTTGTGTTATTTAATTTAATATAGATAGAATTAGTACTGTTAGTATTACATACAATATGTAAACTTGTATTTATCACCGAATGAGGCATTAGAACCGAACAACTGTATCACCTCTCATGCATCATGCTGTAAATGCTACAGTTTACCACTGCACATTAACAACTGGGTTTACTTCGTTAACACCTGCCTTTCCTGCCAGGGTTCTCCAGAAAGCATGCATGTTTCCTGCTTGCTGTGATATATTAGGTATCAATGACAAATCAGCTGTCCCAAGCAGCACTTAGCCTCTTAGCTCAGCAACTCTGTGACTGTTCCCACTTCAACCCTTCTTTTTCTCAGTCACGCACTGCAGTCATAATGAAGTCATCCATCCTCCTGACAACAAAGACGACCTTAACCCTTTGATACAAGTGTCAACTACAGAATCTTTAAATCCAGAAAAGGTAGAATTACTAAGAAAAACATTTAATGCTACAAAAGGCATATTTTTGGTCAGGTAGACAGATTTGTATGCATTCACAAGCACCCCCCATACATACAAACACTTGTATATCTACCATAATTTGTTCCTAGAGAGCATCTGATGACATTATGTAATAAAGCTTTTTTTTTTAAGCATAAGTCAGGGACGGCTGCACTGCTGAAAACAGGTAAAACTTTGACTTCAGAAGGTCATCACAGAAGGGCTCCAGCAAGACCTTTCAGTCAAGCTTCTAAGTACACACTATGTACTGCCAAGAGAAAACAATGGCAAAATGTTAGCATTTAAAATGGACAAAAACTCTCCGTTTTTCCACCCAGGAGGACAGGTGCTTTAGTTACTCCAAGTACAATAATTCAGGGCTCAGATGATTATGAAAATAAGTATATATATTTTTTTTTTTCCATTACCGCACACATTCTATGAGAAGACAGCAAGACAACCAAAGTCAGGACCCATTTTCCCTCTGAGGTACTATTATAACAACCTTTCTTTGGGGTAAGTACCCGTACATGGATATAGTGGAAATATCTTTCATCATTTTTTATTATTAACCAGAAAGTAGATGAAAAAACAGTTGTAAAATGTGTTAACTTGAGAAAGTTAGTGATAGAGCTGGACAATAGAAAACAATCCTGGAATTTTTTTTTTTGGTCTAAAGCTCAAACAAGATTTTAATGTGTATTTGTATTACACAAGCAATAAGAATGATGTCACATTTTACTGGATACCATACATGTATGTCATGAGATTGAATCTTCCCCCACCATTGCAACAATCTTACAATGCAAACAGACAATCTAACACCACAGATTCAAGGGGTGTTTGATTTCAGTGGGAGGCAGAGTGTTTGCATATCTGAGTTTAAGTACCACATTAGATAGAAATCTTTTGTGAAATTTGCAGCTGAAGCAAGGTCTCCTGATTTCCCATCCAGTGCTTCAGCTACATGACCATCGTTTTCCTTGCCTAGCTAATTGCCAACATCTTCCTAACTTCACTGCAAAACAAACTGTTTAGGTTCACATTTATGCCATCTTCATTTAATATAAATAATTGGCATCCACTCTGAGTATCATGACCCCTCCTTTTTCTATGTACTAGTGTGTTCTTGGAGGATTTTATCACAGCTTTTTATTTCATTTCATTTTACCTCAGTCTCCCTAGGGAGAGAGAAGTAGTACTGTTCATCTCAATTTCTTGAAGCCAGAAATTCCCTTATTCCTACATTCTTTATACCTGAGAAGAGACAAATCCTTTGTTTACAATTTATTTAACAGTGAAAATATTTAAGTAACATTTCTTTGTAGTAGATAGGTAATATTATTTATCACTAACAAATGCATATTACCTTTCTAGGCATGTTTTCCAATTTAGTTAAACAAAAAGAGATAATCCGCTTCATAGTAACCACCAAAAAGTGTATTCATTACTTTTACCTACACTTAAAAAAAACACGTCAAAATTCTGTGCTTGGAAAAGAGGAACACATTTCAGTCTACAATGTTTTCATGGCAGATTAAAATTCTTGGGTATGCTCCCTGAAGATTTTTATTAAGAAAGACCTTTAATGTGCTCAACAAAAGTTCAGGTTTTGTAACAGCTCTTCTTTAAGGTTCAGTTCAAAGCAGCCAGCCTTTTGCCTTATTACCAGAAAATGCTGGTCAGGGAGCTTTGAGTTTAACACCATGTTATCAGAAACAGTCAGGATTAAGCCATGGGATATCCTCATAATTACTTTACCTACAATAAACCTAGGCTTAATTGGAGAAATAGTCTGTCAGGCTTCCAATTTTTATAATGTAGCTACTCAAGTAACAGAAAAAGATGATCCCATTCTCCATTTTCTCCCCATTTTCCTTTAACAGTGACAATACTTTATAGCTAAAGACTTCCTACTGAAGCTGAGACAGATTCTGAACTGATCAATAAAAAATGCATATTTCCAGGTGTCCATTACATTCCCATGTGATGTGCTGCTTCCTCAGTGGTGTGAGAACCTGGTATTATTTAAAATAAATTAAGCATACTTTTTTATGTGAAAATGCTGAGTGACTTGAAACATGATCAGCAAAATAAGGAATAATCATTTGGGGAAACTCCTTCAAGATTTTGACATAATACAGCAGGAATGTAAGGCATATTAAGCTGATTAAAAAAATCAGAGCTTATGGATAAGAAATCGCAACAGCTTTTTAGATTGGGGGGACACCTATATCACTTTTATTTGTTTTAACTTGTAGATGCACGCCTCACTTATTTGGCTTTCCATTAATTAACATTATGATTTTTCAAAGGAAAGGTCAATTTCCAAGGAATAGGAAAAAAGTCAGTGTGTATTTTCTTAATAATCAAAGAAACTTCTTAGCCTTATGAAGAGAGGAGAAAACACTGTGACTGCAACAGTGAATTTTGTGGAAATGAATGGTACACAAACTTCAAAATTTTATAGTTCTGTTCTAAACTGACAACTGACAATGTTAGGGAAACATAGCAAAAATCTTCTATCCCTATTAAGTAGCAAACCTTTATCTTCTCAGTGTAATAAAGTAACATGAATTATAACAATAGTGCAGATTAAAGAAATGAAGAAGCGTTAATATAATCAAAACCTCTCTAGGGGCTACTGTCATTACCCATTAAAAGGTAGCTGACAAGTTCTTCTTAATTTGCTATTAATCTTCCACATTTCCCCCACAATTTAATACGGCAACATTTTATTTAATTAGTATGCTCATTATAATTGTTTGTCATAGTGGTTTGTTTAGTTGACACAAGTTGTCTAACACTGACTGTACAGATGGCAGAGTACCAGTGTCTAGTCTCAGAGGAACTATTTGACCACTGCAGTAAAAGAGCAATAAACAAAATAACAACATTGCAGCCCACTCCAGTTTATGTAGGCAGTCAGCCTTTTATCGCTGTAAAACCTTGAAATGGATGTATGAGCGCTGCTGCTATAAACAAGGAGTTGTTTACAGCTTTGGGATGGCAGACACCAGTACTGGCCTAGAAGCTTCAGCAGCCTGAATGTCAGAAACTGACTAATGTGGAGAAACATACTGTGGCTGGTTTTATAGAGAATATGTTTTATAAACCTCAAGGGACAATTTATCACAAATTCATCCACTCTGCTGCAGATTGCTGCTTTAATGTTGAATACTGAATTTCAGTCCACACATCAGCTCAAGCAAAGAAGGGAGGGGAATCAAAGGGTATACTAGTTTCTCTTCACTTCATCATGCTAATTCTTGAATTTCTTCATAGAAAATCTATTTTAAATGCCTATTTTCCCATTTGTACAAAGAAAATATCCTGTGATTTATGGGTAGTTTATTAAAAAAGTCAAACCTAGTTGCTGCTATATCCTATTTCAATCCTTCCTATTTATTTGCATGCTGTTGTTCAAACTGCATGTATGCCATTTAATAATAATAAAACCCACATTTTATGCTACTAATAGGCAGGCAAAAATGCATCTGTATTCCCACATTGAAAAAAAGTATTTCAAGAACAGAGAAAGAAAAAGGATTCTGCACAGATTTTTTTTATTGTCTTGTTAAATATCAGTGTCAGTGGCCAATTAGTCATCACCGTTTTCCTCCATCCCTTGACAATAATGAGATGGGTGGCAACTATTACATTTATCATTGTATTTCCTTTACTTTTTCTCTTTGCACAATATGTAACACATAATTCAGATTGGCAATGTAAAGTCAGATGCTGAGCACTGCATGGAAACTTTACATTTAAATTTGGGAATAATACCTGGTTTCTTTTCACTAATACCAATTTCATACTAACGTAACTCCACAGAATTACACAAAATTTATACTGATGGAAAACGTGAGATAAGAGCAGAGATCATGAGATAAGAGCAGAGATCTAACACTAATGTCACTTAAGTCTTGCTTCCACAGTAACATTTTCAAAAGCACTTAAGGCAAGATCCAAATCTGCAAAACATTGCTTTCATGACTATACTGATGCTCTAAGCCTTGACTCATATGCGGAAAGTCACTCCAGCTCTTTTTTTTTTTTTCCTGGAAAGCTTCTGTTAAAATATTTTACACAAGTTGCACAATTTCAATAGCATAACTTCCTTCACATTACCTACTTTGCTGGAAAAGTTACATAGCTGTTTGCACTCTTCCAAATTTGTAGCTGAGAGATTATTTGAGCATCGCTTCCAAGGGAATTTGAATTTTCATTGAGGGTTTAGGCTGGTAAACCGCGTGTAGGCTCACTGTACCCACATGCTTGCCCAGCACTTCTCAAGCCTTTGCCTATTTCTGAATCTTTGCCTCTCTGAATCTGAAACTTTGGCTTTCCCCCATAGAGGAAAATGATGGTCTCATAATCAGTAAGATTTTGGAAAGAGTTCTACACAAAATTGGATTGGCTGAATCATATAAGCATGTTTTTCGTAATAGGATATATGATTAACTTTTACAAGATGACCACGCGGGCTTTGTTTACCGTATTAGGCATAAAGAGACATCTGCGAAGGTATACACTTGCAGGTAGCTTGTGTACCGCTTTGACACGTTACTCCTGCAGAGAAAGTATAACCCAAAATCTCACTCAGGCTTAACAGGAGCTTTTGAAATTGAATAATCCTGGAACGAAAACTTTAGTGAGATATTCAATAATTTCACTTTGGATGTCCAAGAAGAATAGAAAACAGAGAGGATAGTCAGTCTCCCTAAATTTAATGCTGACAATATAGATGATGAGATGACATATAATATAAAATGCATCACAGTGTATGATTATTAAAACACTTAAAAGCTAAGCAGGGAAAAAAAAAAACAACCTTTCATGTGATTTTAGCACACATCGGAATTATAAGTTGTATGAGATAGTCATAAAAATATTTTAACACATAGTCTCTTTAGAAGGTATATTTTTCATGGTCAAAAAGAAAAGCTCCAAAATGGGAAAAGTAAGAAACATAAAATAACCCCCCTAATAAGGCAAATTTTCATTCAAAATACCAGCCAAGCATAAAGCTGAAATGCCATTTTAATGAAAAAGAGATTTTGAGAAAAAATATAATTTTTGGAGTAACTGAGATCTAGCCAAGGGCAATGTTAATTTGATATTTAAATTATGAGTGAGTCTGTATCTTACTTACTAGATATATACATACTTACTAACAGTAACCCTGACACTATGTGCCAAACTCCGTATTTCATTATCTTTAGAGAACGACACCATAAATCAATTTAGGGCTCTTCTGCATTTAAGAACAAGGAATACATTCCCTTGATCATATTATATCCCCTATACTATATTTTGAATTAATAATCACTTCATGAGTTAGCCACATTTTCGAGATCTTTTGGTTTTTTCTTTCATTCTAAGTAAATCTAACACTAATGGACAAATTTGAATAATAGCTTAGAAAAGGTTTTCTTAGCAATAACAGGACATTCAACACCAGTACAAACTCTCTCATTTTCTGCCTGGGCAGTGCTGACCTCAACATAAGTAAACAATCAAGGTCGACACACCAGTAATGCTCAAAGAGCTGGTTTGAACTTCTCAGCTGAAGGCTAAAATAAGAAAAAGAATCAGCCCCACTGGCAAAAGGAACGCAGATGGACTGGTAAAAATTACTGCTAACAAGACACCACCTTGATTTAATGCCAAGTAATGCATACACGAGACAACACCTGCAGGAACATACACCCGAGGTACTGCATGGGAATAAGGGCATTTCTGCATTCCTTGAAGCCACCTTATCTTTATTTTGGAAACCTGTTACCATGCTCTGTGCCATCCCAGGAAGGAAACCTAGAACTCATCTGTTCCTGCTTCCATTGGTCAACCACATAACATATCTAAAATTGTTGGAAGAAGAAAGCTGGTAATGTTTTTCTGACTTCAAGGGCAAGGGCACAGATACCACCTGGAATGTGTTTTTCAGCTTGAGATGTGCACAGAAGTGCCAGGTTCTCCAGTCGCTTTCTTATGGTGTGCAGCTTCTCATTGTTAAAGCATAAATGTTCATAAAAATAAGAAATTGTGACTAGCGATGCATCCTGGCTAAATCTATTTCTGCTGACCAACCAACTCACACAATGTGTAATGTCACAAGGCTGATTTTTGCTAACTGTTTGCAATTCAATGGAAGGAGAGGATGTCCTGTCTACAACTGAGGACAGTCTGGCCTGGCACCAGCTTCATATCTCTGAGCATATGGGAGGTGGGGGGATTAAAAAAAAGGAGTAATTTGCAAGAAGGCTTTCTTGGAAGCATGTGATTACTCAGCAGTAGCATGGGACTACAGGATAGGGAAACAACTTCCCTTGAAAACAGGAGTCTAGTTCTGTGCTGCAGAAGTAGACATGAATCTCTCTGCTGATAAAGCCATAAGAAAAAAGAAACTGACAACCCTCTGCCACTTGTATACCCCAGAGCACTACCCTGACAGAGATACAAATACCGTCCTGTCTTCCATAAGTGATGTGTATGTAACCACAAAGCACGTACTGGGCCCACATTTTCTTACCCTCAAAACATGTTCATATAACCCAGGACCTTGACAGATAAACACTGCATATTTATCCCAATTACTTTCTTCTTCATCCCACCAAGTATCATGTGACCTTGATATTTCAGTTCACTGAGAAATGGTCTGTGAAGCAGTATTACACGAGGATTTTCTTCACTTCATGTTCTGTTTTCCCAAAAAAGGAATACTGGGACCAATAACACCAGAGTCTTAACATCAATACTAAGGACTTCTGAAGTCCCAGTATCCACTCTCCCACTCTTCACTGCCATCACCTTGAACATGACAAGGAGTTAGCTTTTATCAACTGAACACTCTGACGGGAAACTGAAAGCCAGCTGAAAAAAAACAGGACTTGGAGGAATGAAAGTTTGGATGTCCCCTGCAGCACGTTACCCAACTTCAGAGGGAACAACAACCAAGGTCCTAGCCAGGTTTTGAAGTTAGAGGTCAGAAGACTATCTCAGCATTATTTAGCTAGTGGATTCATGATACCTTCAACCTACTCTGTTGCCTGACCCTTGTGCTCATCACCAACACATCCATTACCGCTGGGAGAACAAGATCTTTTACTCTGATTTGAATACAAGCATGAAAGCCAAATTCCAGAATTTTCAAAGGTGACAGGCTCTTAGGCAAGTCTTTCAGGACGAGTTAGATTTATAGAACTTTTTCACAGGAAGAATTCATGCCCTTTAAGAGACTTTGATGCATGCTTATATGTTGTTGGCTATATTATGTTGGCTATTATCCCTTTAGCCAGCCTCCTCTGAAGTAACAACATTAGAGCATATATTCCATCCCTCTTTTTTTCTCCACTTTTGTTTTCATGGCCATGACAGACAGATTTATTGGAATTTTTCCATCTTTAATTCTCTATTTCTTCTCCTCTAAGGAAATCAGCTTGTATTCTTTTAACTCAGCTCACAGTTTCCTTTTCATCCACAAACCAGACTGAGATTTGCCAATGTCATCCTCCACCTCAAGTCTCTCACTTTCCCCTGTATTTCCATTCTCAGATCTTTTAATTTCTCAGAAAGTAACCGCCACTTTTTTTCTGAGTCTAGCTATCAAGAATTTCCCATTCATTCTTTTTTGTCTTTCTTGGCAAATGCCAGGAAGGATCTCTCACTCTTTTCCTTGCTCCTTTAGTTTCTGCTAAGCATAATACAGGGGAAAAAACATAAATCCATTTATATTTGTATCAAACCAGTTAAAAAGAACAGTTAATTCACTAGCTGCAAACAAAATACGACTGAGTTAGCTTTCTGTTCTTGAAAAACCTAGATTTATGCCTAATGACTTCATTTACTTCGTTTGCAACTGAAATGAAATAAATCAGCTGCGTAGTCTCCCACCAGCATTTAGTAGATCCTTTCTCACATCACAAAAGCACTACACAATTTGGCACTGTTCTGAATGATTGGCAGCTTCTACTCGGGAGAGGCCAAGGAACGCAATGCCAAGGAAAGAAATGCCAAGGGTTTTGCAGGTCAGTGCTTTGGCAGAACTATATGGGAAAGCTTGTTTTGCTCTTTGGAAATGCTGCAAGTTGCTTATATTAATGAAAAATAAAGTGCAACCAAATCAAAAAGGAAAAAAAAAAAAAAAAAAGGCAGCAAGATACTCATTGACCAAAGTAGATGGGAGAAGAAAAGAGAAGTATTCTGACTCTATTGCCCCTACTTCTTCCAGAAATATAACCGAGTTTTGAAAGCTTCATAATGGAGAAAATATTCCCATTGCTGAAATGCTAAAGTGTTGGCTGCATAATTTTCTAATCTGTTTATCATTAAATAATGTTACAGAGTAATGAATCAGCAGATGTGTAAGTACAGCCTCAGACAATGGTAATATTACACTGCTACTTTAGCAGTGAGTGTGGAAATGCTCTAATCATAAAAATGACAAATTCCTAAATTCCAATTAGTGATATTAGGCAGGAAAAAACAACAGCGATACGAACAATTAATATTTTATATACTTGAAATGTATTTGGAAACTGAGAGATGCTGTGGCTATCTCAGGTTTCTACTTCTGACACTGACCTGTTATTTGTATGACAGGAAGGCAATTTACATGTCAGTTTTTACTATCTGTGTAGCTAGAACAATAATACTTCTCTCTCTGAAGCATGTCCATGGACAGAAAGCAGGACTACAACAATAATGTGAGTGATGGATAAGAATATTCACCTATTTTAAAGGGCTTATGCTCAGTTTTGAGTACCCAGTATCATAGATTTGGAGATGTGTTCATCTTTGGTTCATGTGTTCATCAGATATGTGTAGCCATATAGCCCAGTAAGTATGTTGCTGCCATTGTTGCCGTAAGAAGTCCACATGCTTTCTGTTAAACAAAAAACACAAGCCTCAGGATTTTTAAGCTTTGTCTAAACTTGTTTTGGACTGCCTTGACCTCTGTTTTAGCTTGTTTAGCAGAAACAGTAATTGTCTAACCACCAGATGACTATTAAACACTTTGTTTTAGCTTTTGCTGAGCTTTGTACAGCTGTATTATGCAACTCTAATTATTATTTATAGATCTCTAACTAATAGATAGTAATATCAAGCAGAATTCTGGATTGGATGAACTATCTATCACCCTAAAATAAAAATGCAGTGTAGAAGAGTACAGTCATGGATGGATAGCAGAGGCTTTGAAAGTACAGGTACATGACAATACAGGAAGACCCAGACTATAAGCAACTCACAATGGTCAATTAGCAGGCATTAAACAAATGTGACCTTGGGACCTGGATAAAAACAGTTTTAGAGACAACGAAGTGCACAAAAGCCAGTATCCAGCTGAAGAAAAACATGTCATATGTAGTCAATCATTCACATATCGCAAATGCAATACGTAATACAGAATTGCAAACCAATAAAGAAAGAGCAAGTTAGTGGACTGCAAGACCAAACATGTAAAAATTACCCCAAGTGGATCCAAGAGTAAGAAGACAAAAACCTCAAGTTAGTATCACAATTCTTCCAGTCAAGAACATGTGGTGCTGTACTCTTTGCACCCCAAGATGGAAATCATTGACCTTAGTACCTAGGAGCAGTGGAGAAATGATCATGACACCCAAGATACTACAAAGTTTGTTTATATTATTTGTGATTGCACAATTAATGCAAATGAGCTGTATTAGTTAAATAATCTGAACAAAATGTGTCAATATTACTATGACTGGAGCAACAATAGTTAACAATAGTTCTTTCATTAGACTGTTAAGACTTTAACTAATCTCATAATAAATTCATGGCTTTCCTTGGCCTACATATATTCCACAAGTATTAATCCATTAGTCGGTTAAGAGTGCAGACAACCTACCAAATGATTTGGATGGAATAATTTGGAAGCAATTGGTGAAGTTGTAGGTAGCAGCCTGCACCATTACAATTTGCAGCAACACACTGAATATTGGGGTAAGAGAATTTTAAAACACCTAGAGTACTGTTTCTAATTAATCCAGGTAACACTATACTCAAAACTTACTAAATCTATTTGAATTATGAGCTAAAAAAATTAATATATATATAAAGGTCATGGTGGAGTATTTTAAGAGAATGTTGATTTGGTGTGTCACCATCCTAGAACATGCTATAGATCGTGCTACACATACTCTTTTTTAGGCACAATTAAGATCTTATATAGGAATCCAAGTAAAAACAATAAAGGATATAAAACAAAACATCACCACCATGCAAAAAATTAGTATCACATTCATTCAACCAACAAGAAACGGCAGCATTTATGAGGGGCTCGGGAGGTGGAAGCAGGGGTGGCTCGTCCCAGGAGAAAAAATAATTTGTAGGAACAGTACCTTGGTAATAGGGAATAACGGAAGAACACATATCAAAGATACAAATTTGGCAACCATGAAGAAATAATTAAGTTTTGACAATATTTTTAAAGCCATTTGTGGTTGCCTGTGCTAGAGATATCTGAAATCCCATTAACTTTCATAAAGTTGAAATATCTTTCTTTCTTATCTATCTACCTATCTATACAAATCTTTCTAGAAGATTCTAGTTTTATTTCAAAAGCAGTTATTAATTTGTAAATTATCATATCCTAATATCACCTTAATTTTCATTACAACTGATTTTAGATATATAAAATTAAAATTCAGCAGTCTGCTGTGATGCTTTTTTAATACTGAAAGACTATCATATAATACTGATCTACATAAACCAGTGTAAACTGTACTTGCTGATATAATGACAAAATTTGCTTTATAAACACAGATGCTCTGTACTAAGAATAACATCCTATTTCCAATCCCTTGTAACCCTGCATCAGCTTATACTGTATTATAAAATGGCATAAATTTTTAATTAGTTCACTGAAAGGATATGAAATACAGTTTTCTACTTACTCCCCAGTCATTGCTTTGCTTTAATTGCTATGTAACGATTTAAAGAAAAGCGAACCACATAAATCTCGAGGTTTGGGGGTTTTTTAGTTGAAGGAAGTATACTGTATATTAAAATGCTGTTTGCTAGACGGTGACCCTCAGTAGAATAGATAGGAGTACAATATAAAAGCATTGACTTCCTGAAGGGTAAAATCTCTGATCATTAACTCACTGAAGTCAATGCAAGCTGTCCCAGTAACTGCAGTCACAGCAGTTCTGCCCCCTCTAACTCCCTGCAGTGGAACCAGATTAAATAATATATGGCAACATTTGTATAAGCATCCTTTTTGATTTTATGTAAGTCTATAGTAAACAAAATCCAATCAATGACATATACCTGTCTGCAGAAAAAAAATTGAAGAAATCAAAGGGGGCATGAGTTTCTACAGATTTACAATATTATAATTGGTGTGTCCTGGTTTCGGCAGGGATAGAGTTAATTTCCTTCCTAGTAGCTGGTACAGTGCTGTGGTTTGGATTTAGTATGAGAATAATGTTGATAACACGCTGATGTTTCAGTTGTTGCTAAGTCGTGCTTACACTAGGCAAGGGCTTTTCAGCTTCCCATGCTCTACCAACTGAGAAGGCTGGAGGTGCACAAGGAGCTGGGAGGGGGCACAGCCAGGACAGCTGACCCAAACTGGCCAAAGGGACATTCCATACCATGTGACGTCATGCTCAGTACATAAACTGGGGAAAGCTGGCCGGGGGGCGGCCGCTGCTCGGGGACTGGCTGGGTATCGGTCGGCGGGTGGTGAGCAGTTGCATTGTGCATCACTTGCTTTGTATATTCTTTTATTATTATTATTAGGATTTTATTTTATTCCAATTATTAAACTGTTCTTATCTCAACCCATGAGTTTTCTCACTTTTACTCTTCCGATCCTCTCCCCCATCCCACTGGGGTGGGGGGAGAGTGAGTGAGCGGCTGTGTGGTACTCAGTTGCCAGCTGGGGTTAAACAACGACATGGTGGAAGAATTTATTCCACATTGTCCATACTGTATATCTGCCTGCCATATGTTTTTTGTGCTATTTAGCAATCACAAACAGACTCTGTAAATGTCTCTCTGTAGGGTCTGCAAAATAAACTGTATTGTATATTTTTACCATACGTTTCTAACAGTCTAGAGAATAAAAACAAAAACAAAGCAAAAAATACCAGGCAAGTTACTGTATCATTTCTGATACTGATATGGATGAAAAAAGGAGAAATAAAAATCCTTCCAAAGCCAAAGTAGAAAAATACACAGCTGCAAAAATGTACTGTTAAATAGCTTATAAATTTACTACTTGCAATGTAAAGTCCTTTAAGTTTCTCTAGAGTACCCTACTTAAAATATCATTTTGGCTGATGGTGACTTAAATCTCTTCCAATCAAAGGGTAGAGCATGCCACTTCTGTGAATTGTACTGCAACTGAAGGAAAAAAAAAAATCACTCACCGTTCTGCCAGGTGAGTCCAATGTTAAAAGTGTAAAGCAGTGTATGGCCTCTTCCCACTTCCAGAAACTCATCTTACAAGACCATGATGCTAAATTTCCCAATTTCATGCAGATCTGATACTATACTTTTATGGAAGGCATTTTTCTAGTTGTACAATGCAAAGAGGGGAGGAATCCTGAAGTAAAAAATGTATCTTTCTACAAACACTGTAATACTGAAAGACTAAAAAGATCACTCACTCATGCCATATACAAAACGGAGCAGAATAACAAAAACTAACATTCAGAAAAGAATTACAAACACCCTCTACTCATCCATTTCAACGAGGGTTAACGATGGGTGGGGAGAATCCTATTAGATTCTACTAGATTGAAACAAACAAACAAAGAGATCATTACAGCCTACTATCCACTAAATTTACCACAGGTGTCAGAATTACTGAAAGGAGGTCTTCTAAGAACTTGTAGAAGATTTTTCCACAAATTACAGAATTAAAAAGAAATAAATGACTCATTAGGTTAGGAAGTAAATAAATAGGTAAGTTCGTTCTCGATTACTGAGTGCGTTGTACCTACTGGACAAGCATTTTGGTTCTTCTTTCAAGCCACTTCTGTCCCTACCTATCTGTCTCGGCCACAAGTGCCCTACTGATGTCCTGTCATCCCACTGTACTTTATGTCTGAGAGTATAACTAAAAATATAACCATCGTAATTGCCATATTTATTTTGGAGCATTTACAAAAAATGTCTATGATTTTTATGCACTACAGGGCATCTGCCAATGTTTGAAACAATACATTTCAACATGATTAGAGAATCTCTACAGGGGGTAAGAAGGCAAAACAGCTCACTGCAATAATGCAAATGATCTTCAGAACACTGCCAACGTACATCAAAATGTTAGATGGCCACCAACTGTGAATTCGTAACTTTTACATCACTTTACATCACAGCAGAGAAAAGAAAGAAAGCTGTGCCTGTTACTGGATATTTTAGAAAACTGGCTTTCAGCTACTGAGTATTATGAATTTACCACAAAAGAAGACAGAATGCAATAAATTCTCTCATTCCCTCCAGTCATCTGGACTTTTTTATACAGTAAGGTCTCCCTCTTTCCTACCACCTGGATCGACAGATTTTATCTTCTTGAACCAGTTAACAGACACTTCAACATACAGGTGAAAACATATTTTTGAACTTACTATGAGCTCCTGATAATCAAGATATTTTCCCTTGGTAACAGTCATAAAGATCACTCAGATTTTGAATCAAATCCTGTGCTGTAATGGGAGAAAAAATGTATCAAAGCTCTTTTGTTGTTTTTTTTTTCTGTCAGCCTTTGAGGAGGTATGAGCTGGCAGCCACAAGTCAGTTGCAGAAAAAAATATGAAGTTGCAAAAAAAGGCATTATTTTCAGCTAAAGAATTTAAAAAAAAAAAAAAAAAGAAAAGAAATAAGCACTACTATCTAAAATTTGATTCAGTAATGTAACACTGCTTGACAAAAAAGGATAGGTATTATCATTTCTATTTCACAGGCATTGAATTGTCCACAAACAGTGAATGCAGATATTCTCAAAAGGCACAGACATAGCTGGCACCCAGTGTTCATTGTCAAAGCCTCTGTAATGGGTTTGTATGGCAGTGTCAGTGATATAAATACACTTATCTGGATAGTAAGACCTTTTCTTGAACCCCTAAACCACACCAGAATGAAAATTCTTATCTAAGGTACTACAGTTACATGCACTGTACTCTGTGTAGTCTATTTATTTTGTCTTAGACTGTTTGCAAAATGTTTGCCTAGACAGAGATGTAGTTATCCTGTGAGAAGTCTGATCAGTCTACCAGTCTATCTGATTACATTTCTGCACAAGTACAGTTTAAGGATAGTGTAGGAATTCTTTACTTTTTTTTCAATCCATGTTATCATCTATTTTCATCTATCATGTAATCATCTATTTTCATAGCAGTTTTCTCAGAGTATGATAAGCCTTTCTTTCTGGCACAAAGTAATTTAACAGTCTTCCAGACTTTTAGACTGCAATAAAAATAAATATTAACAGTACTCTGCACACCTTTAGTAAAAATTACATACAGTTTTAATTCTTTGGCAGCAGATGCAATGAAAATAATGCAATATTTCTGTTGGTAAGTAAGGTCAAGAACATCATTTTGTTTTGTTTAATTCTAAGCAAACTAAGACCAAGCAAAAGATTACAGATGACCACTTTGCCCTCAATGACTGTGAACACATCAAGAAAGAAAATTTGAATGCTATTCATTTTCCAAGTAAAATACTGTTACCCAGGCCACCTTTAAAGACAAGTTGCACACAGAAGGCAATTTCAGAAATTGATAAGAGATCAGTCAGATATTTCAGCTCCAAATTCAAAAGTAAGATTTGCCCGAAGAGCAACTTAGTTTGCCACATGTTGGCAGGTTCATACAAATTTGCATCCAAATGAGACTGTATTATAAACATACCCTAACTCCTACAATAAAGTATGATGATTCAGACTTCCAAACTGAGTGCCCTTCTTTCTCCCAGGTCTCTCTCTTACAAAACTGTAAGCAAATAACACATTCATACAGGCTATACAAAAGACAGCTCTTGTTCTATATCTTAGCTGTAACCACACATTTTGCTGTATGAGTTCTTTATGATAAACACAAACTAAGCATCCGCCATTAGTTGCATCAACATCTCTCATTTTTATTCACCAGAGATTTACATCCTACCAAATGCATTTTTATTTCACCTTCAATAAATAAATAAATAAATAAATAAATAAATAAATATTCCTTTTCGTTAGTCTTAATGCCAGATCTTCCTCCTGGAGACTTGTTCTTTCTATTCAGTTTTTGTCCTACTGAAACTTTTGAAGTAGACAGCATATCTGATCAGTACTCCACCTACCACAGAATTATATAAATACTTCATAACACTATTACAGTCTTGAACCACAAAATCTGCCCATATTTTGAAACCATTAATAATGCTTAGTATTTGCACTTGCCCTTAACAATTTTTTCCCTCTAACAGTGAATTCTGTCACTAGAATTCAGGACAACAAATCCTCTCTTTCTCTAATGATGACAAAATGCCTCCTATGGATAATGATTCCGAAAAATCTCATGAATACCAACAAACTTTTGTAATAAAAATAAAGAATCTAGAATTGTGTTGCAATTGTGGTAAACATATTCTTCAAATTTGTAGCTTGGCTTGAAATTTATGTTTTATTTCCAGGCAGGAGATTCTGCATTACCAAAAGCAGGCTTTTTCTGATTTTTCTAAAATTTCAGTCTTACTTGTACATTGCAGTTCAATGGGTGTAACCAAACAAGAAAGTGCAAATGCTACTAGTCTGCCTTACTGTTGATGTAGAAAATGTTTTTCCTTCATCACCTCTTCTCAAGTTATCAAAACTTTTTAGAATCTCTAACTAAAAATTAAGGACCGTATATATCTTGGTCTGGGTGTGATCCCTATTTCTTCATGAGAGATGTGCCGTGGTTTAACCCTGGCCTGCAACTAAGCCCCACACATCTGCTTGCTCATTCTCCCCGAGTTGGATGGAGAGAAAATCAGAAGGGTAAAAGTGAGAAAACTTGTGAGTTGAGATAAAGACAGTTTAATAACTAAAAAAAAAACAATTTGTAAGGAAAAAAAAACACACAACAAAGACAGAGGAAAATAAAACCCAAGAAAAACAAGTGATGCAAAAGAAAACAATTGCTCATCACCAACTATCCAATGCTCAGCCAGTCCCCAAGCATCGACCGCCCCCACCAACCTCCACCCTGCCAGTTTTATTGCTGAGCACGATGTCATATGATATGGAATATCCCTTTGGTCAGTTGGCGTCAGCTGTCCCAACTGTGTCCCCTCCCAGCTTCCTGTGCACCTCCAACCTACTTGCTGGCAGGGCAGTCTGAGGAGCAGAAAAGGCCTTCACGCTGTGTAAGCACTGCTAAGCAATAACCAAAACATCCCCATGTTATTTATTAACACTGTTTTCATCACAAATCCAAAACATAGCCCCATACAAGCTAGTATGAAGAAATTTAACTCTATCCCAGTCAAAACAGTACAAGATGTCAGAATACTATCTGGTCATTTGTACCTATTTTATCACAAGAATGTAGGATTTATTTTACAAAGAGCATTGGTAGTTTGCAGTGTTGAAATGTGCCAATGCAAGATTATTCTTTTGAACTCATGATCTGAATAGGACAATTATATTACTTTTGCCTCTAGTACTAAGTGTATGTCACAAATTAGCAGGCAAATTATTTATAATTTGAAAGATGAATACTGAGCCTAAATTCCTGGTGAAAATTTGCAGAAAGAATAAAGGGACAGACTGATTCAGCACAGTCCTCAAGAAAACACTGCCTTCCAGCTTGAAATATAAATACTGAATGAAGCTGAAACAACAACTGCAATTCAGACTTACTAGAACACCATTATAGAACAGTCACCCTTATTTCCATGGGAGATAAATGCAATCAGCTGGGTGTTATAGACTGAGACATCCATCAACCCAGACTACACCTAGAATCAAAGATGAGTTTTATTTTTTCAGCACAGATACTGCTAGAATGTAGTATCATTAAAAGAAATTGTCAGCATTTTTCAGGATTGACAAAAAAAGCAGCAATTTTTCATTAATTTCTTCATGCTTCGGAGAATTTTTCAATGGAGCAGATACAGCATCTTAAAATATTACTCTAATACCAAAACAGAAAAATTTTCGTAATAGCTTTTTTCAGTCACAATGCCTGGAAATTTATTGAACAACTATAGCACCCTGAGGCACTCAAGAGTAAATGATAACTGAGTTTGGTGAAGTCTAATGTTCCTGTGAGGGATGAGTGTGGAGTTATGAAGAGGACGCATTTATAGGCATGTCCTACAAAGCACATCTTTAGCAAAAGCAGGCTTCTGTGTTATATGTTCTTTCTCAAACTGCATGATTGCCTTTGGTTCTTGTTTACATTTACACTTTTCTGTTCCTTCTTTTTTTTTTGTTTAGCCTGCACACAATGTAAGTAAATATTGATATAAAAATATACAGTGAACTATATAGTGACAATCAATACGATTTCAATTCTGACATTGAAACAACTATTAAGATCATTAAACATATGAATGTTATTAAATCTTTCGGAAAGGGTTCAGTGGGACTCGGGGATAAAGGAGATCACTCTTTTTCCCTTCAGTGCCACCCTGTTCCTCAGATACCCGGGACATGATTGTAGACCCCATAGCTGAAAGCTGCTGCATGGAGGTGCACTCCTGTAAAGCCAGCACAGTGCCCTGCACACCCAGTCCTGTCCCCCCAGACTTTCATTACCTCTAGCTGTGTGCCCACTCTGCTCTACACCTACTCCTTTCAGGTGAAAGAAAAAGGGCAGGGCGAGGGAAGAGAAAAGGGATAGAGCAAGGGAAGGAGAAGGAGAGCAGAGGCTAAGGGAAAGCGGGAGCAGGAGAACAGGAACAGAAATGGGAAGGAAGGGCAGGAATGTCAGAGACCTGCACGCATCCTAGTCCTCCTGGAACTTGGCTCCAGTGCTCAGGGCCAGCTATTACACAGGTGTCCAGCTCTGCATCAGACAGCCGCAATGGGGGCATGCCCCCTAGTCATTTAGGAGCTGCTTTTAAGCACAGGTTTGTCCCCTTGTCCTTGCCTGAGCTTGCAGCCTTGCCTGTGCCCGGTCACACACCGCAGTAGGACTTTAACCCTGACTCACGGGCTTGACTTCCTGACTTGATCTTGGACTTGCCCCATTATCATGGGCTGCTGGCTGACCCCAGCCACCATCACAGACCTGTTCCCTTCACCTGGCTCAGGTATCATGGGACAGCACCCTTGTCTCTGTCCTGCTGTGATGCGCATCTCCCAACTCCTCTTCCCCACAGACCACTATCTGCCCTTGCTGCTCCCTCATACCCAGTTTTAGTCCCTCCCCAATGCAGGCATAACTGACAGGCTTTAAGGGCACGGAAAGGAAAAAAAAAATATTCAAAGGCATACAAGCCTGGTCAGCATACGGTATGATACAAGATTGTTATAGTAAATATAGCTATGACATTGATACGGCTTGCAACACTCGCATTCAGAATCACAATATTATCATAGTATCCTAGTGATGCCTGCCACTGGGCTACAAAAAAAAGGAAATAAGAACTGCATCATGTTTTATTTATCTTAATTTTCCCCTTCTAGTTCAGAATAGTATACTGAATACGGAGAAAAGAGAATTGATTCAGAAATTAACATGTGGTTGATTTAAAATGCCAAGCATCATATGTATTAATAAAATATATATAGCTGTAGATAAGACAACCTGTTACAATATAATAAGCACATAAAAATGAATTGTTGAACAGGTGCAGTGAAAGGAAACATCAATTAGAAAGTCAATTGGAAGGTCAAGATATCAATTCAATGGTTAATGACCTATTTCTGGAAAAATCAAAGACAACTGCATTATACAGAATATCTTCAGAATATGAGCTAGAAAATAGTTCACAAAGATGAAGAAGCAAAAGGGTGAACACTATGAATTCTAAGAATCACAGTCAGTCATCATATTATTTGTTTGCTTTTTATGTAAGCTGCAGCTTAATTGGCAACTATACTATATCATAAATGTCAGCAATTAAAGACAGCTAGCCATTTCTGGCATGTAACAGCCAGAAAGATGCAAAACTAACCCTAAAGCAATTAGTCCCTCTGTGGTGAGAATCCTAACACGGCGTTAAGTCATATTACCTCCTATGCCTTCTCTCTTATGGTCTCCAGGATAGCAGATGTAACTATGAGAAAAAGTAAAGCCAACTTCTCTACTACAGTGCCAGGTAAAGAAAACCTCAGAACAGTTTTTGCTTTGCTTCTGTAAAACCTTCAGGTAATTGGTAGGACTTTTTGCATGAAAAACTGGAAAGAGTTCTGCTATCCATTCACTTAGATGGGATCTTCGGGCTGCAGCCTGCAATTCTCCAGCTGTGTTTAGTTAACTCTCCAAACACCCGTAACATATTCTTGTTTCTTCCTGAAAACTATGATGGGGTGATTAGTGACTCAAGAGAAACTTCTTCAGAATAGAGCACGCTTTGTTCTATGAATTTTCAAGAACAGCAATAATCAATCAGACCAAGGTGGACAAAGAGTGCAGGCTAGCATAGTATCTGCACTCTAGCAATAGCCATAAAAGTATGCCTTGGAAAGAGTAAGAATAGCACATTTCTGATGCTATCCCATAATGTTTTCCCGGCCTACAAATATTTTAAGTTCAAGGGATTTCCTGAGTGTGATGTGAATTATGCAGTGAACTCCAGTTAATCTCTCCTGTAAATTCTTGTTCTATGTCTACTAAAATATATGTAAACATTTTGCACTCACAGCATCAATGTGCACATCCAATTTGCACAATTTACAAGACTTCCATAAGTCTATCACCTTTTGCATGAGGAACTACAACCTTTTGTTTTAAACCAGTTTCCACATACTTTGCATTTAACAAACCCTGCTTGTTGCAATGGAAGAGGCAGTGAGCAGTCTACTCTCTTTTGCTCATGATTCCGCAGACTTTTTCTATCCCTTTTAGTCACCTATTTTCTAAGCTGATGAGTCCTAGTACCTGCAGCTGTACCTAAAATACTAGGTGCAGTCCATACTTTTTATTATCCATGTTGCTTTTCTCTGAATCTTTTTTTCCAATTCTTACATGTTCTTTTTTGAAACAAGCAACCAGAACTCCTCACATAGGCTTCAAGCTGCGGCAAACCATGGATTTATGCAGTGGTATATGTTGTGTGCTTTGTTCCTTTTCTAATCCTTTCTAATATGTCACTTGTGTCTTTGACTGCTGTCAAGCATTGATCTGTTGTTTCCATGAAGTCTCTATCTCAACTTCAACTTGAGCCTTTTTCCTGAGTAGTAATGATGCACTGAACCCATCACTTAATATGTGAAACTATTATCATCACTGTTATGCCTCAGTTCCTACTTGATGGCACTGAATTTCACCTGCCATATTATTGCCCAGTCACTCAATTTTGTAAGGTTCTTCCATTATTCTTCACAGTCACCCCTCACCCTTTTCACATTCAGTAGCTTTGTACTATCAGCAAACTTTCTCACCTCACTGGGTCAAACATCTTTTCTGGCAGCTTTATGAATGAATATGTTAAAAGATACTAGAACAGATACCTGCAGAACTACTGTGGTGGCTTCTCACACTGCAAGAACTTATTCTTTATGCTGTCAATTATTTAGCCATACCAGACCTTCCCTTTTACTCCATGGATGTTGAAATTCTTTAAAAAGCCCTTTTGGGAATCCAGGTAGTCTACAGCAACTTATTTATGTATTCCCCGACTCCTTCAAAACACTCAAAAAGAATTCAAAGTGAGTCTTCTCTTTAAAGCAAGCTTATTCCTTTTCAGGTAGATTATATTTATCTCATGTTCAATAATTGGATCCTTCACAATAATGTTCAGTCCTTTGCCCAGTAGAGATGTCAGGCATACAGATCCATAGGTCTCTCCCTGGAACATCTTTCTGAACACTGGCAACAGACTTCCTGTCTCCCAATTCTCAAGTACCAAGGAAGTTTCACATGCCCTTCTTAGCAATTAAGTTGTTTCAACACTGTGCTAGAATTCTTAGGTGCATACCATCCTATCCCAGTGATCTACTGGTGTTTATACTATTTCTTCAATAGCATCAGCATTGGTCTGACAACACAACACGTGTTATGTCTATTTGTACCGTTACATCTTCATTGTTTCTTTTACCAGTCTTCAGTTGGTCTTTGAGGTCTTTATCTAAGTCCGTATGTTCTTGTCTGTGAGCCAGCAGAGCAGTCTCCCCTACCCTCCTGAAGGATCTTTTTAAGTTTTAAGACCTTCTTTGATTCCAAGGCTCTGTTTTTGGAAAGGGCAAGCCTGTAGGTAGTTTCTTGTCATTACTGTATTAAGTCTCTTGAAATTTATTGTACCAGATGTCTTATCTTTCCACAGATTCACTCTTCTTTGATCTCTTATAGCATCCTCATCAGTTAATCCCTTCATGTCAAAAACGGCACAATAATTACTTATTAGGGCAATTCAACTTGGCAAGAGTTTAAGATCAAAAATGTACACCGAAGAATAGGATTCATGTTGTCTAACTATAGATATCTATAGGGTCCACATCACTCATCTCTGTAGGCTCCCTTTTTGTTGGAAGCAAATACATACTTCAAAAGTTCAATTTATCTGACCAGTTTCAGACATTTCCTCATATGAATCAGATACAAATAATGATACAGAGGACAGTATTTCTCTCCACTATAAAGGAACTGCTATAGACTAAGGGTAACAGTGCAGAAACATGTCACATCCAACAGAGAGTATTGCACTTTGTTCTTCACTAGCTAGGTTATTCACTGTATGTTACAGCACAAGCTACAGCCTTGGCTCAAAAGGGAGTTGGCTCTTTACTTTTACTGAAGGCAAGACTAATAAGAAATAGTTTATTTTAGTGTTGACCTCACAGTTTCATTAGATAACTTGTTCTATTAATTTGGCAGGTGGGCAATTTTAAGATATTGATTTATTTATTGAATCCTAATTCTGACTTGAATTTGATCACTGTAAAGTTCTGTCCAACCAGTTTAATAAGTTAGTATAAATTAGCTCACACATATACTTGCTCCTTTTAAAAGAAATCCAAACAAGGTATACACGGCTAATTTTTATTTCATCAAATTGTACAGTGACTCAGAAAATCAGGGTATAGAAACCTCCAGTAATAAATTCACAAGCCTTTTGACTCCACTTTCAAATTAATACTCAAATACAAGATGTTGGCAGATGTTCTAGCCCACTTCACAGTGACAAACACAAAAAGCCATCAAGAACCAACTGGGTTCACCAAAGCACAAAAAGTACTGTTGCTTTCTGATTGCTGGGCAAAAAAGATTAACCCTTAAAATAAGTCATCAAAAAAAGCAAAGGCTGTTATCCAGCCATTAGATCATCAATGATCCAACTATGGACAATGATTCATTTTAATGCTCTTCACACTCATAGTTTAGATTTGAGATCTTTGACTTCAATACCACTTTATCAATGACATTAATTAAAGTTTGTGCTGATACAGTCTCCTCAGAAACACATAATCTTGAAGTTTTTTGTAGGAATACAAACATCCTCCATGACAAGTAGAGATGAGTAACAGATTAAACACATCCGTAAGATGTGCATAGTCAAGACACTTCGTTTTACTGAGTCTCACCATGATTTAAATCCACAAATAGAAGGTTTTCTTAAAATCATTAGTTTTACTGTGTCTATGCAGTAGACAGATTATTCCTTTATTTGTTGTACAAATAAGAAGAGGCTTAAAATCAATTTTCTGTGCCTGAGGTTGCTTTTTGTTTTCTTTTTTGTTCACACTGTTTATTTTACTAATTATTTTTGCATATGTGTTATTAGGCAGCTTTTTTGAAGAGCAGAGAACAGATGGAAAGTTAGGTTCAGAAAAGAAGTATTTCAAACATACAAAATATTACAACCATTATAAAAACTGCTTTAATCCCCACTCATTTTAAGGATTGTAATGTTACTGCACTTGGAGTGCAGTATTTGCCTGGTGCCATTCACCTTTGAAGCTGACTAGTTTCAAAGGTAAAAAAACAAATGCAAGTGTCAGCAGAAACTGATCTTCCCCGCGAGCTCAGCTGAATTTTGGAAATTTTCTGTGGTAATGCTCCTGTCTGCCACATTCCTATGTATTCAGTTCACTCAAAGTCTACCTTTCACACGACTTCACGTGACTTCACAGTTCTAATAGTTCTTACTCTCATTCACAAAACAGTTCTTTTGTGGCCTTGGGAAAGAAATGGAGAAAAGAGCCCAGTTGCTATTCCTGGCTCTTTCACAGAATCACTGATATTCCACATAGGTATTTTTATGTCCTAGATAAGAGACGGTTGTATGAAACAGCTGTTATTCCACATGTGCCATCTTTCTCATCTGTTCGATGAGGAACCTTTGTGTTCGTCTTTGACAGCTTTTCAAAAAACCCAGATTTTTATGGGCTTTGAGAGTTTCTAACAAAAGCCAGTAAAAAACAGCAAAGTATTAGTACTACTCCTAGGACTAGGAAATGGCTGCTTTTCTGACAGGAGCTGTAGAGACGATAAATATTCAACAACAGCCAGTTTCTGGCTTACTCTGCTCTTATTTTGTCCGTGCTGTTTCTCTGCTAAGAAAAAAAAAAAGCTAGAATGACAAGTTTTGGGGTTTTTTTGTTGGGATTTTTTAACATTAAGAAACAGAAAACTACATTACTAATCTAAAGAAATATTTGAAGCAATATCACTGCGCTATCACAGTACCTTTATTTCTGATCCATACAGTAGAAGCTGCCACTTTACTGAAAGCATTTGGACATTACCGCCACCAGTGATAGTGAAATGGTCTGTTTTCATTACAAGTCAATGAATCAAAAATTTCTAAGCTGCCACTTTCCTCTCAGAATTTAAGCTTGCACTCATTTGTTTTTCCTAAATCTGAAGACAGTCAGAAAACTCTGAACACGTGCAAATTGATGACATAAGAAAAAAAACAGAAACAGCTGAAAGTTATGTACTGCTACTTATACCGTACAAAGTAGAGAACTGCTCAACTTCCTCCTAGTGGTAATTTTTTGGGGGTATCATGAGGAGTTGGCAGATGGGACAGAACGTCTGATTTTACCCAAGCAGACCTGCAGATCAAAGAAAGACTGAAATCTTGGGGGGCATTTAAGCTTAATCTAGGACAAGAAAATACTTCAGGACAACAAGAGGTATTCAAAGTCTACATCTCAATATTCCCTTACTGCAAATGTGGGATCCCCTTAGGTCACATCAACCCTGGTTATAGGTGGGATAGGAAGAGATTACTAGTTATTACCTATTACCTATTATCCTAATGCACTGCGTACACTGAGGTCCTGTTACACTGACTGCACTCTGATCACACTTCTGATTTTTTTTTTTTATTTTTCTCTTAAGGGCTGATCACATAACTTTTCAACAACTAGGTTTAAATTCTGACATGGATCCCTACATACATGACTACTGTGCCTGTGAAGTGAACAAATCTAGCAAGAGCACAGCCCAAGAAGACCATCAAAATCCATGTGAACACAGTTTGTATTTACACAGTGTCTTCTACAGGTTTTCAATGTGTAAAGCTTGGGATTCGTGATTGCCATATACTTCTTTCTTAAACTCCTGTACTTTCAAGTAAGTATTCTAGGAAAAAAGAAAGAGTACTAGTGACACATGCTTTACATTTACATGGCAGCAACATTTTTATACATTACTGAAGCACGTAAAGAAATAGTTTAACAAAATACATTTAATAAAGTTGTTATATCCAATTGTCCTGGTTTCGGCAGGGATAGAGTTAATTTCCTTCCTAGTAGCTGGTACAGTGCTGTGGTTTGGATTTAGGAGGAGAATAATGTTGATAACACGCTGATGTTTCAGTTGTTGCTAAGTCGTGCTTACACTAGTCAAGGGCTTTTCAGCTTCCCATGCTCTACCGACTGAGAAGGCTGGAGGTGCACAAGGAGCTGGGAGGGGGCACAGCCAGGACAGCTGACCCAAACTGGCCAAAGGGACATTCCATACCATGTGACGTCATGCTCAGCATATAAAGCTGGGGGAAGAAGAAGGAAGGGGGGGATGTTCGGAGTGATGGCATTTGTCCTCCCAAGTAACCATTACACGTGATGGAGCCCTGCTTTCCTGGAGATGGCTGAACACCTGCCTGCTGATGGGAAGTAGTGAATGAATTCCTTGTTTTGCTTGGCTTGCGTGCGCAGCTTTTGCTTTACCTGTTAAACTGTCTTCATCTCAACCCACGAGTTTTCTCACTTTTACCCTTCCGATTCTCTCCCCCATCCCACTGCAGGGGGAGTGAGCGAGCGGCTGTGTGGTGCTTAGTTGCCGGCTGAGGTTAAACCACGACACTAATAAACTAGTAAAGAATTGACAGAAAAGTGGTATGAAATGCAGTTTCAGGAACAAAGAAAATGTCTTCACTGGTTGTGTTTTATTTTTTAATTATAACTGAGTCAGTTTTTTAGGAGATATTTTATGAGTAAGAATTACCTGAAATTGAAAAATAGAAATGATAATATGCTAAAAGGTATGTACCTAAGAAAAGATGTTCAGTTAATCTTTGATGGACATAAATATACTTAGGTCTTAATAAATGAGTTATAACTTCTGTTGTGTGCAACCCAGGAAAAGAAGTTAGAAATGTAAAAAAAGACATTGTAATATTATACAAAAAAATCTTTGTATCCACAAATGAAATATATTTGCAGAAAGAAGTAACTAGTTCATATTTATTATTGAACTATTTCAGTTATATTACCTATATGATGGTTTTTCACTTTTTTGAAGTAACGTGTTTTGATTTTTATTAATACTCTTTTCTTGTACATAGCTATTTTCAGTGACACTAGAACAACAAATGATTTAGGACCTAATAATTTTGTCACTGGAAACAAAATTTCTTGATGGTTTTAAAAGCATTCAATTCATAGTGTTTGTTAGGTCAATTGTCATTATATTTCCAAGAGGTAAAGTATGAGACAAATAAGGACTTGATTTTTGTTTCTCAGCAATGTAAAAATTTCAAGTGTGCAATTCTGCTATTATTTCCTAACAGTTTTGCCATGCCCATTGTCAAATTCACACTGAAATGTGCCACAGAGGTTGAAAAACTCAGTGCATATATCATGAACATAACTGAAGTGTGCTGAAGACTGCCGTTCTGAGACATTAAATGCAGGTGCTAAAATGCACCTTGCAGTGTTTTCCTGCAAATAAATGCAAGCCTTATAAGTACTGGTGATAAAAGTAAGTCTCTCATAGCTATGAACTTCTATAATACCACTGTACAGCATAATACAAATAAGAAATCCTAGATAAATGTATACCATAAATTACCGCTAGACTGTTTACTGGTGTGGTCTGATGCTGAAGTTCATTGTGGGCCTCTCCCTAGGTATTTCAGCTAATGTTACATATCTAGGAAACAGCATGACATCAGTATAAATCTATTCTTTGGATTCACCAGTGTGGAACCTTCTAAACAAAGTACTAATCACCTGTGGTTTACTAATCTGTCCCAGCATAGTTGTTACTTCCTACAGTAATTGCCTGTTTAGCAGTTATCAGTGAGAACTCAACAGATACTCTTCTTGTTTATTGGGTATTTACCTTCAAACACAACACTCTATATCAACAGAGTAGCTACCGAGCTGCTCTTTTACTCACTTCTTCAGAAAGTTAGGCACTATACATGCAGTATCATATTAAACCTTTTCCCATTTTGAAATAATAACTTACATAGAGAAAACAGTGGCATGAAGCTCACTAAATTAAAAAAGGGCATTACCTAACCTCTAGCTAACCCCTTGGCTTGCATATCGAATTCAGGTGTTCATCACCTCTCAGGACATGGTCCACAACTGCTCCTTCTTTGACCACTATCTTGAGGTGGCACCTATAGGTCCTTACTGAAATGAGTATATCCAAATGTTTAATATTGTATCAACAGCTGGATGCTTGAATTAGTGTCTTTTTTCCATTTAAATTAAATTTCTTGTTTCAACTTCCAAGATTTCTCATCTTTTTTTCTTAAATAACCACATAACACTACAGAGAAGCAAAACTTCTTGTAGATTGATTTTATACATAATAATTTATAACTATTGGGTGAGCAATATATCAGACATATTATAGCTTAAATAAATTTAAACCACTTCAAAAACACCAAATAAAAGTACACTTCTAAATCAAGAGTAGAAAGTAAGGTAATACAGAGCTTACTGGGACGAATAATTCCCAAACTCTCTAGACATTATGAGCCTGGAGATTTGTGTAATCTGGCAGATGCAGAACGATTAGCCATTTCATTATCAGAAATGTTAAAATACTGAAGGTGGGATGATCTTTCATAAGATCTAGGTTTTCTGTGGTTCTGTAGAGATATCTACTTATCCCCAAATAAACCCTCAGCTTTTCATGGCTCTAAAGCATCCTCAACTCACATTGAAGTTAAGGAACTTCATGTTCTCAAGCCAGGAGCTCAGTATTTGCCTGAAAAGCATTCTCATGGAGAACTTAACAGAGCAAATGTTAGACCAAGTGTCTTAATATTTTAAATTAAGCATATTTCAAAAGCAGTAATGTGGTGCAGTTGACACACCTGAGGGATGTGATACCATTCAGATGGACCTGGACAAGCTTGAGAAGTGGGCCCACGTGAACCTCATGAGGTTCAACAAGGCCGAGTACAAGGTCCTGCACCTGGGTTAGGGCAACCCCTGGTATCAATACAGGCTGGGGGATGAAGGGATTGAGAGCAGCCCTGCCGAGAAGGGCTTGGGGGTACTGGTGCATGAAAAGCTGGACAGGAGCCAGCAATGTGCGCTCACAGCCCAGAAGGCCAGTCGTATCCTGGGCTGCATCCAAAGAAGCGTGGCCAGCAGGTTGAGGGAGGTGATTCTGCCCCTCTACTCTGCTCTGCTGAGACCCCACTTGGACTACTGCATCCAGCTCTGGAGTCATCAGTACAGAAAAGACATGGACCTGTTGGAGCAGGTCCAGAGGAGGGCCACAAAAATGATCAGAGGGCTGGAACACCTCTCCTGTGAGGACAGTCTGAGAGAGTTGGGTTTGTTCAGCCTGGAGAAGAGAAGGCTCCAGGGAGACCTTATTGCGGCCTTTCGATACTTAAATGGGGCTTAGAAGCAAGATGGGGACAGATGTTTTAGTAGGGCCTGTAGTGATAGGACAAGGGGTAATGGTTTTAATCTGAAAGAGAGTAGATTCAGACTAGATATAAGGAAGAAATTTTTTACACTGAGGGTGGTGAAACACTGGACCAGGTTGCCCAGAGAGGTGGTGGATGCCCCATCCCTGGAAACATTCAAGGTCAGGTTGGACGGGGCTCTGAGCAACTTGATCTAGTTGAAGATGTGCCTGCTCATTGCAGGGGGGTTGGACTAGATGACCTTTAGAGGTCCCTTCCAACCCAAACCATTCTATGATTCTGTGATTCTATACCACAAGAGTAACAATTATGCAATATATTAATACTCTAACTAATAAATTAGTATACTAACAGTGAAAGTAGACAGGGGAGGGAATAAGAGGTGGCATATCCAGCTTTGTCTACTGGTACAACTATCACTATTATTATTAACAGTGATTGGCATTACAATAACGAGTTCACGATGGAAGCTATTGCCACCCGTCTAAAGATGATGCTACTGGCTTAAACAGCTTACCTATTTAATGAAATTAGTCCTGGTTACAAATACGTCTTAACAGACCAGTTTGCCTCTTCTCTTGCCAAAATCTGTTCCAGAGATTTTTCAGGGAAATTCTGCATGGCTCGCTCATAGAGGACATCAGCTCCTCTGGGAGTGCAGAACCAGCCACATGGAGGTGCTAGACCTTCAGCTGCATACCTTTTCTCACCTTCCCTTAGCAGAGAAGCTACAGTAAATCGTAAATATGGAAATAGCAGACTCCACCAGACTGCTTCTGAGGTCAGACAAACAAGCACCAGCTTTGGTTTTGTTCGTGTTTTTAATAAAACACAGCCATACATTACCCAGGTAAAAGTCTCTGAAGCAGAGGAAGGATGACATACATTTCTCACATCTCCTACCTTAACCTATTTGCCTACTGAAGCAACTAATAAATCAGAAGATTCACTATGGGAAGATAATTGTGGTGGGACACATATTAAATATTTTGGGGAAACTGATCTACCTTTCTAGTTGAAAGCAGAAATCCTACACAGAAAGTTTCTAAAATGTATGTTCTTCCCTCTGAAGGAAGTTGATTTATATAGATTACTTCTCATTGATAATAAAGATAATACCTTTGCCGGTAAATTTAAACTAGAAAAAATTTCTATTCTGGGTGCATTGCTCACAGCACACGTGCACGACATTCTTTTTTTGTCATAACAAACACAAGTAAGATTTTCATCACATCTGGCAAAAATCACCATTCAGTACATTTCTCTTACTTCCATTACCCATTTTCCTTTCTCTGGTGAGAAGTTCAGCTCTCAGTTAGCCTGTCACACATGGGCTTGCACAGAATCTGGACAACCACTGCAAAATATTCTGTGTAAATGAGATACTGGTTTCTAAACAGGCCTCTTCCCTGGTGCCTTAATACTCTAAATAGATTTGGACTTTAATGTGTAGCATAAAAGAAGACTCAGTCTTAGTCTTTGGAGGTTGCTAACCAATGTTTTTCTTCTATGTACTACACAAAAGAGATTTGGGAGACTTCTTTTTAGTACATGTTGTTAAATAACAGAATGTCTGGAAGATGTTAATTAATACACAAAAACCCCTCACATTTGGGTCTCTACTTGCAGACTAAAATAAATCTGTTCAAAAAATTAAAGAAGGTCAAAAAGATGATGCCTTAATAGTTAGCCACAAGAGATCCTATCGACTACCAGGATTATGAAGAATATCCATTCTTTTAAACCTACACAAGTGTACTCATGAGCTTTCTATTTTTGGTCCTCCAAAGAAATGTAATGTTTTAAGCTACCAGTGATAACTTGTGTGTTGTTTTTTTTTGTTTGTTTGTCATATTTTGGTTAAAAAATAAATAAATTTATGTGAGGTCATATTAGGCTTTGCCAAAGTTTCAGTTTGACCATCAGAAATCAAAGTTCCAGAAAGGTGTTTCAGTCAGTTGTCAGAGTCTGTGTGTATACATAAGATACAAATATGTATTTTCCAAACATATTATGCACACGCATATTATATAAACGTATGCACACATTTCTTTCATGTAAACATAATGGATGTGAAGAGGTATGTGTAAATCCTCTCCCAGACAATATAGCTACTACCTAGAAGGCGAGAAGTTGTGAAAATGTAGAGCAGCTTACTCTTAGCTTTCAAGGATCTTTCTAAAACAGATTAATCTGATTCATGTGTACAACTTATGACTCATCCATTTTAAATATTAAAAAATATAATTATGTCTTACTTAGAATTTAAATGCATTTGTTCTAATGATACAGAAGACCACCATTGTCTTCTAACCTTGATTCTGATTGCTATAGATTTTTGTACCTATAAATTCTGTATAAACAAATTATTGCATGAAACAGAAAACAGTTAAGGATGTTTATCTTACTTTAAAACAGTGAACCCTAAGTACAGACTTCAGGGATTTATTTTTTTTTAATAAGCTTTAAATCTGTAATTGCCACGTGTGTCAGTTTGTGTTTGCCATATCTGTATGCCAGCAAGAGACATTGACCACTTACAGTGATTACAAAGTACACCAAATGTAGTATATATGTCACTTCTCCACAAGAGCTTGTTGGCAGCTTTGATCGACTTCTTTTTGATTACACCACAATCACCTCATTCCACTTTAGCTACTCTCACTCTCACTCTCTCTCTCCAGGGGTTCAGATGTCATTGCTGTATACCTTAGCAGATGAATCAGTTTTCCTTCTGTTAAATCCTCTTCCTGGGAGGATGAATCTACTCATTGATTTTGACCAAAGACTGTTTTTTAAAAAGGGTAGAAGAGACTTCTGACCTTTCAAATGATCAGATTAAGGTGGTTATTTTCACATTATTAAGTAATCAGGGAAGAAATACATTAAGCAAGAGTTTAGTTCACAGGCTGCTTTGCTGGCTTCTAAAAACTGTTGTGCACTGACAGCTAACCTAGATTCCATTTCTCCCTTTTCCTCTGAACCACAAGGGAAGCTAAAATGCATTTTCACATTGCATTTTGCCTAAAGGCTCTCAGTAAAATTTAATTTTCTTACTGCATTGATTTTTCCATTATAAGTTGTAACAGTCTAATGATATCTCATAAGAATTTTTACTGTCGAGAAAAAGGGATGTGAATGATTCAGCAATAGTAACTGCAAGTGCTAGAGGATTTATTCTTATTTTCTTAAGAACCTTCCATCTGTCTTTTTGATGGGCAGTTGTTGAAAAAGTCTATACCATATCACCATCCATTGGATGGCCTGAAGATAGTTCTTTAGCCTTTTTCTTAAGGGCAATATCTGATCCAGTTTCCTCCAAACCTCTTCCTCCACTGCTAACTTCTAAAAATCAGAATAAAGCTTTCTAATTTTGGAGCTGAAAATAATGGTGCTTCAAAATTCATGGGCCACATGGAAACAATGCAATTGGGAGACCCAAAAAGCACAACCGTTTCTGTCTTGCAGGCTACATTACACTCACTGAAGACTGACATCTTATCCTTATTACCCCAAATACTTCAAGTTTGTCATGTTTGTTCCTTCTTCTGGACATAGAATACATCAAAGTAATACGACATGTTCCCTGGAAAAAGAAAACTTGAAGACTGACTCTTTCCTTCAAAACAACTGTATCATCACCAAAGCTGTAGAAATCATGTCTGAAAACAAGTGGTGTGACAGATTACGAAACATAAAGGCAGTGCCAGAGCACGTACAGCAGAGGTTTGAGAATCCCTGTGTTCCACAGCTACAAGAGACTTTCTTACTTATTTGACTTTGTCAAGGATTTGATAGATAGACAGAGATGGAAAAAAAAAAAATGTACAAATGTACCATATATTACTAAGTTAAACAGAGTAAAACCTGGTGTCTGTTTTTCTTGGCAAACAGTAGCTTGATTGGTATCTTCCAGCTTTTCTACAAATCTGCAGAAAGACGGAAGAGTGGCCAGTTTCCTGTTTTCTGTGTTTTTCTTTCACACTTAGCATTCATAAAAGTAACAAGATGTGCTTTATTACAGATGCTGGAAGCAAATTAAGGCACCTCTCACATCCAGTCAAGTCATCTGGGTTCTTCAGGGGCACGTTTTCCTTTTCTGAATACTGTAAAATAAATTGAGCTGAAGTACAGACATTACAGAAAAATAGGTCTGAAGTGCCCCCACTACAATTCCCGCGAAGCACCTAAGCAACTTTATGAACTCAGTCAGTTACAGGATTTTTTGGGTCTTGTCATCGTCGTTGTTTGCTTATTTTTCCTGGAAAAGTTTGGTTTTTTTTTTTTCTAATTTGTTTTCATATAGAAAGCAGGTATTTTTCATAACACAATCACAATTTTCTAAGAAAATACAATTTTCATGGTAAATGCTTGACCAGCACTGATTATACATTACATCTGGAATGAAAGTTCTGGCGAGTGTACCGAAACACTTGTTTAACTGAAGCTTAACTAAACTTCTGCAGTGCTTGGGACTACCCACTCTTACCTGTAATAAAAATAAATGAATGTGAATACCAAAAAAGGAGTTACACATAGCATTTTAAGTTCTGTTCTTTGCAACTATAGGATTTTAAACACAAGCAGTTGCCATAAAGTCATACAGTGAATGTAGTATCATAATTAGACAGAATCTGTTCACTATCCTATGTTAAGAATGGGCCTAATACAATTTTTTTTTATACTTCATTGGACTGACAAGTCTTGTTTGGAAAAGAGAGCTAGATATGACCATGACTTTATTATAGAAAAGATGCATCAGGGTTAGGTTCTTTATGGCTCAAATACTATGGAAATATGTCTGATACAGTAATTTAGATGATAGATTTTGCATGCTTCCATGATCTGTGGATTTTTTTTAGCCAGCGCTACATCTGCTGTGCAGTAAAACTGTACATCAATACACCTACTCCATCGGAGAAGCTGATGCTGACATTCCAGACTCTTTATTTTTAAAACTGCCACAGCTTTAGCCTCTCCCTAAATAAGGGGCATGCCAATATATTAAAGGGGGAAAACACTCACCCCTTCTTGGACAGTACCACTTGAAGTGTACAAATCAACCCTGTATTTTTTAAAATGAAACACAACACTTTTAAATTTAGCCCAAATTTAATCATTTTCTACTTCTGCCTCTGCTGGGGTTTAGAGTCATTCTGTTGTTGATGCAGAACAGACTTTGTGCTAACAATAGACATCTTGAGAGAGTGGGGGGAGTCTCACTTCTCCCTTCCACTTGAATCTAGCTTCTAGAACAAAAACAAATCAGTGTGTTAGCTCCTAACACAAGGGAAGAATCCCTGTCAACACAGTCTCATCACAAGCAACAACACTAAAACCCAGCAGCTGCAATGCAACACTCCTACCTCCTCAATTCTCCCATCAATACCCAGAAAATTAGTTCTTCTGAAATGAGAGATTATCTCACATAGCTCAGGACATCCATACTGCCTGTAACCAAAGGCCAGACTGGGACAGTCAGAGTCAGACCCTTCAATATTCAGTATTTGCCATTCTCTCAAAACCTGTCAATAAAAATAAAAGTAGTCTGGGGGTCTCACAGTTTTGCCATAATGCTGGCAATGAGAAACAAGTCTGAGATTTGAGGCTGTTTAAACACAGTCTGTCATCTCAGTGGAGATTATGTGGCGGGTTATGATCCTTAAACTTGGAAAAAGACATCGCCTCTTCTTGTCCACACAGCACGGTTAAGGACAGGCACAATGTATCTGATTAAGGAAGAAAACTTTGCTACCAAGTATGTAATGTTTCTGGGGTGCACAAGGTGGTGACATACTACTCTTCCTTCCAAAGGAAGGGGCAGGGGGAGAAGCAAAGATAAGCAACTACAGAACTGAATTAAAAGAAAAAAAGTAAAAAATTAATTTCCTGAGAGATTATACTTAAGTACCTGTAACAAAAAACCAATGAACTCTAAGGAGCCAAACATGCAACACAAATCTGCAAAACATTCCAGTAACTATAAACAGAGTTTGGGTTAAGGTTGTACCATGTATTTGTTTTTTATATAATGACCTGTTGCAGCTGAGAAAACAATAGTTTGAAGACCATCACAAAATTTTTTCTTGCAAATATCTAATTTGATGCTAGAGAATTTGAACATTAAGACAAGACCAGTCTAATTTATAGGTCAAGACATGGAAGGATGTATAGAATACTGTTACATCATATTAATAGTACACTATTGCATATGTATTATAAGTATTAATAGCATACTAATACTGTATATATTATAGTTTTATAGGAGTTATATTGAAGTATACAAGAATAGGAAAAAACTAATAAAAACTATATACACTTAAAAGAAAGCTAATCTATCAGATAAAACAATCATCTGAAAGCTACAAGTATGTATAGGAATATTCATTTAAAAAGGAAAAAAAAAATACAGGGTTTCCAACTAAAATTATCCAGCTTTTCTGCTTTATGACTTGCCCAAACATCCAACTCTACTTATTCAGGTTCACAAAAGTTTATTGAAGGACACTGACGAACAAACTATAAGCCATCAATTTAGTTAACGTGTCAGAAAAAAATACACTGAAAAACTAAAATGTGGTTCTGTACAAACTGGTCTCTCAAACTAGAATTAAAAAAAATTATTTTAAAAATACATCTTTAAGTTGTTAACTAATTTCAGATATGATAAAATTCATGTCTTAAAATGACGAAACACAAGATTGCATTGGATGCGTCAATCATTCAAAAATCAGAATTAGAATTCTGCTATCTATGTACACAGAAGTCAAGTCCAGTTTCTTAAGGTGTTTTGAAATGAGTTTAAGACTATAAAAAAATTGCTGTATTCACACATGGAAGTGCTGAACACAGAAATATCTAGTGGCGTTTTACTAGGGTCATCTCTGCTAAGACTTCTGCTGTTTTTTAATTTTTACAAATGACCTAGATTGTTAAATTTGCTGATAATATAAGATTCAGAAGAAAACTGCATACTTAGCAAGTAGTAAGTCAAGTTTAAATGAATTCTAACTTTCTCTATAACTAGGTTGACAAACAAACTAAAATTTAATGTTGACAAGTGTAAAGTAATAAAAGCTGAATATAAAAATAATAAACATGAACATTTCATGAATATATTTGTACAAAAACAAGAAAGCTGCCCCCCTCCCCCCAAAAAAAAGATAGAAAGATGGTGAATATTCCTTTAAATATATCAAAGCAAGATAAGGAAGCAATTTAAAATCCTTCAGAATTGCAGGTTGCAAATGTGTCATGTTGCAAATTCATCCGGCAAGCTCTTCTTTTAATATTCTGTGAACTTTTCATCATAACATTAAAAATAATATATTTTTCACACTTAATCATTACAGAAAAAGTACAACTAGTCTAATTTTATAGGTGAGACTTTGAAATAAATCTGAAAAATAAACAAATGAAAATTCCTAAAGTTTTGTGTAAGGATAAGGAAGTGATTTAGCACACCAACAGTGCAACTTCAGAATTTTTTTTTTTTTTGGGGGGGGGGAGGGGAGGGGGGAGAGGGGAAGTACTTGGAATAAGACTTTAAATGATGAGCATAACCTAATGAAGCACTGGAAAACAAAAATCATCCTCTTAGATTATTTCTTCTCCTCCTTTTGCCAAGAGGGGGGTGGGCAGAATCTCAACTACAGACTGGCCTCTTGCTTGTTACCTTTTTATCAAAGAATAAACTTTATATGGTGACTACATGATCTCTTGCTTTGTTGTCAGTATGTTCTTTCTCATTCATGTTAGGCAGGAACAGATAAAAACTGGAACAAATGGTGGTATTGAAAAAAAAAAAAGAAATAATCAAGAAATATCTTTCTGTTGCCTATTAGAAACCTCCAGAATTTCAGGCACTGGGCTGCACCCTCGACAGATAGATCTGGGTTTGCTTACCAAACCACACATACTTGGTTTAGACAGTTTGCTTAACCTAGCTGTCTACCGTTTTGGAAACATCTATTTTGGGATTTAAAGTAATAGTATTCCACAAACAGAAGTTACAGGCAACGAGAGATTTCACCCATACTGGACGTACAATGTTCTTCAAGTCTTTCATCTTCTGCTCCAGCACTCTTAAAGACTTGTAGCAAGTGTGTTGTCATACAGATTACAGAATCCTCTGGCTGTGGCAGGACCCCAGTTCTTCTATACCAGGGCAAAAACACATAACTAACAAAGCAAATGAGAAAAATATTTACATAATAATATATATATTTCACTGTTTTTCTTCGTAAGACAACAGCAATAAACTGAAATGATTACGTACCTGAAGGGGTTTGTCACTACATGCAGATGAGGGCAGTGGGAACCCACTTACATGCATGTGCACAACTGCTCTTCTACACACACGCACAGACACACACACAATTTCAGGAATGTTCTTGTGTTAAATTAACCTCTCCTTCATATATCTCATTCTTCTGAACCACTCTTCTTTGGAAAGAACTGTCAACAGGGACTTCATTTCAACTTTCCTTTTCCCATTTTATTTGTGGCATTTTAGAATCAAGATAAACGTAAATAATTAATTATTATGAAATATGTCCTGTTAACAGAAAGCCACTGCACGCTTAAGACCACTGGCTCTATTCTGCATCAGTCTTCCATTCTATTCTGGTTCCACTCACATTTGCATGGTAATAGCTTCGTAAGAAATGTTTACCTCCAACACAACAAGTTGCTGAAATTCTACAGTGAACATCATTTTGTATTCTACACTAGCAAGACAGAAAGAAAGCTGTTTCTTGACAGTGCAAATATGTTTGCTTGCTTTTTTTTTTTAAACTTATTTTACCCATTTCCATTCTGCTAGCAAACACGTTCCTGATATTTTTCTAAATGTCTACATATACATGAACAATGGGAAAACTAATTCAGGCACGCTCTGAAAAAAAACATGTCCATCATATGTAACAAGGTTATATTTATTTCTTCATTTCAGAAAAACAATACATTCTAACTGAAGTTAACAAAGCATATAGTTTGTTACATATAACAGGATTCTCTTGGATGAAAGGAGTAATATGAATGTATCATCAGGAACTCTAAAATTGCAGCTCGTTTATTCTCAGCACTTTGACCAGGAATCAATACTGTAGTTGAGGGTCATTAAGTCAAAAGTGATCTCAGATGTCATTTTCAACCGAAGATAAGTGCATTCAGATCATTATCTTTTGGCTCCTATTTTAGCTGTTAAACCCCATTCCTGAATACCAAGTACTCTTAAAAAAAAAAAAAAAGAGGAAAAAACCATAACTTTTTTCCAGTTGAATTTGTGTTACCTCCTTACCCCTCCCCCCCCTCCAAAAAAACCAACCAAACCCTACCACTTTCTTCTTTTACAAACAGGTGACTTGTATCAGTAATACTGTGTGTTGTGTTACTTCATCTTTACTTATTTGGCTGCATAAGCATCTTTAAATAGAAGGAAGCCATAAAGGAGACTTGTATACAGAATCCTGCCACTGTCTCCCTTATTTGAGAGAGCTGCTTGCCATTTAGAATTGTTTATTTTGGGGATGACATAATACAAAATCACTTATTTGAGACTGGAAAATTCTTTCCAATCAGAGAATATTTTTAAATGGACATTATAAACTGCTGTTTTTCTCAAGCCATTTGATATCTGATTGAAGTTCACTGACTAACAGCGTAAGTTGAATAAATGGCTTACAATTTTCTGAGAGCTTAACCCATTTAACTGATCAAATCACTAAATGGAAGACATCATAGTACTACAAGGTCACACCACTGCCACAGTTACTCATCTAACGAGGTATCAGAAACGCTCTGCCAACTCAAAAGTCTTGAAAAGTAACAATATGCCTGGGATACCATAGTTTGTTAACTTAAAGATAAACTTTATTTTGAAGAACAATTTCAGTGTCACCAAATTAAAAGAAATAAGCTATTTCCTTACTTTACCATTTGCACTTCAAAGAGGTAAATATAAAGATTTTACTTCTACATTGTCAGGGAAAAGAAAAAACATTGTTTAGATTTCTCTTTCAATGTCTCAGAACAGCTTGGCTTAATTACTTAAATAATACTGGTTTTCACCATTTATAACTCAAACCATATGTCAACCTCAACAGGAAAAAAATACCAATTTAATCATGTTCTCCAGTTCTCATCATATATTTTTCAAAAGTTATCTTTGAAAACCAGCATAGGATCTTCAACTTAAACTAAAAAATCTTAATTAATACCTTATAAATTAATTGAATCTGTGTTCCTAAACTATGAGCCAATGTAACTGCTAATTATAAATTAATGGGTAAGACTTTAATACTTTTAATAGGTGAGTGATTTTTCAAAGTTCAAACCTCTTTTCTCTAAACAAGGCATTCTGACAGTATAAGTTAAAAATAGGTAATATCCATGCAAATAATACCCTCCAAAGAAAGAGAGATAATGGAGCAAAATCACAAAAAGAGTTAAACATCACCTTATTCAGAAAAAGTACAGTCTTTGTCTTTTAAGATGTTGTTCTGAGTTCTATGTAACTTTCATTGAAGTCAACAGGAATTTTTGCTCTAGAATTAAATGTGCTTAGAACCAGAACCTTGGTGCTTTATTACAAAGGTGTCTCAAGTAATTTGAAGGTTTCATAGTTGTAACAATCTGAGACAGAGGAGAGCAAAAAGTTCTTTTTAGAGTCTTACTATAAAAGTGACATGTTTCTTGAATAGTCAGCCTCACTTATACATGTCTGCAATATGCTTTGGGGTCCTACAGGAACGACTAGCAGCCTTAAAAGAGAATCTGCATCTTACATTGAACAGCAAACCAACTGAATTGCTGTTGGTTTGCATGACACTGGCTCATGACCATATAACAAGAATTCACTCATAAAGAATAAATGTTTCAGTTAAAATAAGTGGCATTTAACAACATTTGATCTATTTTGACAGGGGGAGAAAAAAATATCAATGTCATTTCTCAGTCTCTCTAATCATCATTCCAGCACATTTTCAAGAATCTAATTATAATGCAGAATCACTGAAGGTTTTTCATCAGCAGGACCTGGGACTTGGTACTGCTGAGTTCACAGCCCAAGGGCTCCTTAGGTCATGTTGATTTCATAGTTTCTATATTTGAAGAGCAGCCAGCGTGCTTTACGACGTAGATCCAGGAGCTGTAAAAACTGGCCTATCCCCACCTACCAGAAAAATTTTTCACTTTTCTCCTCAAGTCGGATTTCTAGGCAGGAAATTGAGACTAGAGGACCCATTATTAAGCGACCTACTTATCACTGAAATTAAGTTTGTAGGAGGAACTGTTATCCTATTCAAACATTGTAAGAGGTTTCTAGTAGCAATTTCCATAATTAAGGTTATCCTCTTTTTATGGCCACCCTAAAATAGAGCTGATGAGACAGTATATCCAAGGAAGACTTTATTCCCAGTCAGTGGTAGCTTCTATCATTTGCTGTTAATCCTCCTTGGTGGTTTTGCAAGTTGAAGGGAATAGTTTAATATACCTAACAGTACATCTGAAATCTAGCTCCTTTCCCAATAAGCAATTTCTGATGGATATTTCTATTATACTTATACAAAGTTTGTATGGCTTTACAGTCACATTTTCTCATTTCAACGGAACAGATTTTCTCTTTTCTATGTTCTCTCCAGCTCCTACCTATAGGCAGTAAATGGAATGGATAAATATCCAAACCTAAAAGTACCCATATAGGTATTTGTTATTGCTCCTTATTATTCACTGTTTTATTAGTTTTGTGACTCTTCCCTAGTACTTTGAGTTCAGATATTCTCATGCACCACTATATTTGTAGTACCAAAACAATAATACCCGAATACAGTGAGGACACAGCATGTGGAAGCTTCTTCATACAGCCTCTTCCCATTCTTATCCAGTTCACAATAACCTTGCTCTTGCACTTCTGAGATTTTTCAGATTATATATATAACTTCAAAAAACCCAATAATTAAGTCATATTTTATAGCAGTTTCATAATAATTAGATTTCCAGTTGCACGGATTACATAGTTCCAACAGACAAAACTAAGGTCTCTGATTCATGACCTGTATAATGGTGTTTATTGTACTGGCTCCTCTTTTGAAAGAAGAAATAATTAAATAGATCTTGAGCTAGTTGAACTTCGCTGCTGAACGTAACACTAACTTCAGAACACATGCAAACCTCTGACAACATGTATGCATACCCATATTGAATTCTATGGTAGCTGAAACATGTATTTGCAGATTAAAATATTTTATATTAAAATATTCCTTTTATTGTTCAATTAACTTTAAATGAGTAAGTAATGACATGTTAATTTTTCATTATAATCTAAAAATATATAAATAGATCAAAAATAGTAAAGTTACATTCAAAACATCAAATGAAGCTACCACATCATTGCACTGTACTGCACATGTAGGATACTCTCTCCTACAGCACTTCAGGTCAAATACAGAATTTCACATAATTTTGTAAGTTTCTGTAAGAGTATATAGCTAAGGTAAACTTTTGCATCCTTTTGCTTAACTAACCATAACAAGAAAAGTCTTCCTTCTTGAGAAACACAGTCAAATAACTAAGTCTATATTAGTGAGCCAGGCAACAGGGTTTGGAGTAATCTGAGATGCTGCCAGAAGACAAAACCGTCTGCAATTTACAACATACCTATGATCATACTGTCATTGTCAAGGAGTATAAAAAATGACTGCTTTTATTTTTAAAATTTTTTGAATGGCTATTTCTGCAGTAGGTAGTAGATTTTGCTGTTTCTGTTTACAGACTTGACAATACATGCACCATAATGCTCTTCTGAAGAAGACGAAACCACACTCAAACTGTGTAAACTTTGACTGATTACTTAAGTTTTCCAGCTGGTGATGGACTTGTACAAAAGAAGCACATGAAAAAGTATTCTTGCTAGCAATGCATTAACCAGCTGGTCCCAGGTGTCCCATGATTAACATGGAGGCTATTATCCTGTAAGATTCATATTTGTACGTACAATAGTAGCTTATGACCTGAATATTGCTGGCTCTTCTTATTTTATACATCTGTGCTTGCCACTGCAACTATCTGATTAATGTAACACAATGAAATTAATTAGTTCACACTGCTATATTTAATAATGACGTGTGTGTTTCTAGTGCACACATGTTTTAATTACCACTTTTTGAAATCTTTCCAATGATTGCATAGCGGCACGGGGGGAAGAGGAGTGTCCTATGTGTCAGTCTTTCCTGGGAAGCATATATAAAAATTGTGTTATAGCCTTCTCCAAACAAAATATAACTACTGATCACCATGAGAATATAAAAATTAAATGAGCAATTAGTACTTAAAATAATAGAAACTTACTGGAAAGGCTTGAATAGTTTCAGTTTGGAATATGCATCACTGGAGTTATGGACATTTTCTCTGTATTTTCACTAATTCTAACACTCTAATGATGAGAACATTGTTTTGAAACACCATCATGAAAGTGAGTAGCAAGGACAGTTACATCTCACTTTACAAGAGTTACTCTAAAACTAATACATAGTTGAATTAATACTCCAATTTAATATTTTTGGGGAAAATATTCTGTTTCTCCATGAATTTACTCATGGTGTGTATTACAGTAACTTCCTTTATCAATGCAGTTTTGGGAATAAGATTTGCCTGTAGCTACTGGGATATACCAACCACATTAATTTGGATATTTATAATTAATCTAGAGTTTAAAATGCATTGCAAAATGTGTAAGAGGGGGGAAAAAAAACCTGCTGGAACTACCTTGTAAAAAAGATGAGACAAAGACTTGATTCCTGATCCCAGGGGGATGGAAAAAATTGCATCCTTTCCTTCAGGTTCCTGTCCACTGCCTTCCTTGTGAAATCTTTACGGATGGAAGGCACAAACTGATACTTGTTAGAAGCAGTTTAACAGGCTAGCAGTGCCATGCTCTTCTTGAGCGGATATTTTTGCTTCATAAAACTGCCCTATCTGGTACTCCCTACTACTCCTGTTTTCTTATTTACAACTTAAAATACACAGTAGTTCCTCTATAGGCAAGTAAAGGCCTACAGGGATTAAGAGAGATGTTCAGGGAAATATAATCCAATTAGCACTTCAGCTACTGTTCCACTAATGTCTGAACACATCTGTCACTTGATTCCCCCCAACCCCCCCCCTCCCCATAACAAGGCATAGACACCTATAAAACTGTTAAAACACCTTGTTTTCAGATTTTACCAGTTCTCATTGCTACAGGGCTTCACTGGATAAAAATCAAATTACACTTATGTGTCGTCTTTTTCTACTTAGGTATTACAACACAAATGTGTTTTGCAAATGGAAAAAAATAACGGGGACAGACACACACACTCTTAATTCTTTAACTGGTTTGCTCTTCTGAAGTTCAAGAGAGGAAAACTCTCTGAGCTACTTCCCACCTTATTACCAACTTTGACTGAAGGCAAGATAAACAAGGTGAACAAGATAGCCTTCACAAATTCTCACCAAGATATGCCTCCTTTTACCTGACTAGTTACAGACAGTTTTAGTCAAATGTTCATCATATTTCAAAATTTCCACAGGAAAGAGGCATTTTTCACCTATGTTCTTAGCACAGACTCTCGGGGCATTTTACTCCACTGGAGCCATCACCGTAGAATGGGGCACAGGCTTGCCCCCAACATAGGAACAGCTGCTGATGCCTTGAATGGGAAACCAATGCAGGTTTTTAAAGCAGCTCTAGTTTCTCTGACTAGTTGTTCCTGACCACTAAAGAAGCTTCTGTAGCTTTCATCTTGTAAAGACAGGCAGCAGAAAAAGATGGACCTGCATGATCAACCTAATTTTTTCCCACAGAAAATTCTTCCTGAGTGCAGAGGGAATGTATGCCTCTGTCTTCATCATAAGCCAAGCAGTACACAAGCAGTACAGTGGTGCTTGTTTCTGTCCTCAATTCATCCTCTGCTGCCATAAACAAAGGTTAAAAAACTTTCCGTTCAAGTGCATGCAGTATTAACTAACTCAGACATTTAGCTTTTTTTTAAATCAGCAGTATAACGCTATACTGTTAGATAGCATTAAGAACTAACTTCCCAATACAACATAACAGGTTTCACAACTATACCATTTGCTACTTTAATAAAGTGTATAGATGGTGTTCAAGCCACTTACTACCAAGAATTATTGCTGTTTCTCCCTGACAAAGAAATTCAAAGGTACTAACAGAAAGTGTTGGATAAGGAGATGAAGGTGATAATGTACTTTGCAGTAACTTAAAATGTCCATTTAGCAATTCAAAATGAATACAACAGACATGATGAGAAAGTACAATCACTAGATGTTCCCACATGTGTACCAACACACCCTCTCCCCCTACCCCCCAAAAACCCCCAAGAAACACTGCATTGCACCAGAAAACAAGAAGCAAAACTCAAGCTGCAACCAGTTACATAATACTTCTTGCTCAAAGAAACTTTGGTGAAACAACCTCAGATCATTGTTAACAATATTTTAGCCATTATTACACAACAACCCCTTGGAAATTACCGTATCTGCTTATGTGAGAACTGATTCTAAAAACTGTATTTTTAGTTAATAGTGAGATTTAGCTGCTACAAATAAGGAGGAAAGTTACTGCCACAGAAAAGTCACTGTGAATGTTCCTCTGCAAGGTAGCCTTCCCATCTTAGTTCTCCCCTAACACTGCTAAAAACACAACTTAATAGCAAAGCAGTCAAAAAAGAAGCACTACATTGTTCACTTTGTTCCTCTATTTTCTCCTTGAGTACTGAGCAAGGAAAAAAAAAAAATCTATTTCCTCTGAACTTTACAATGTGGTCTCGCTCTCACTCATTCATAAGGCATCACCATAATTATTAGTCATCCTCTTTATTATCCCCCAAGCTCCATCTGGATCACAACTTTTATATGATTCAGACATAAATGACAACAAATGATACTGTACTACTTTTAGAGACATAGAGTGAGGTTAAGTTACGAAAATCTCAATTTAGCATATTTTATTTTATTTTTGTTTTGTTTCCCCAAGTTAGTAAAATGTAGACAGACAGTGAAACACCATAAACAGATATTAGTTTGCATGAGCTGGGATACCATCCTACAGGGATGGAATATTGCTTAGGGACATATATATTAATAAAATTAGACAAAACGATACAGACTAAGGTTTTCTTGGATCCTTTTTTCTGCTCATGAAACTGCTCTAATCTTTGTGATTATTAGGATAACTTTTGAGGATCACTTCATCTTCTGTTTATGGAAAATGTTTCTGGCTCACAAACAAGATCTATTCTGTTGCCTTTCTAAAACCTTGATAGATAGTTTACAGACAGAGACCTCCATCTGTAAGAGCAGTCCCTCATGCATGCTATTCTCAATACCCCTTATCAAGCAGAACACTTAGAATGTCTTTTGCAACAATCATTTAATGAACATAATATCCAAATAACTTCAGTAAATGCATATTCATGTATCTCAAACTTTTTGTCCAAAACAAATTGTGTTAAAAGTTAAATCCAAATAGAATCATTACCATAAGATTTACCATATCAGCTCTGCTTATACTCCAAAATCAATAGCCCTGATCTCAGAAGAAAATATTGCTGCCAGTAATCTTTACTGGTTGGATAATGGTCAAGATGTCAATAATACAAAAACAGAAAACACACCTCACCTCATAATTATATTACACAGATCCCTAGGTCCATCTTTCCTTTCCAAGAAACAGAAAAAGGTGACCTACCAAAGCAGCAAATAGGAAAAAGGCAGTGTGACATTATACAGTTCATCACTTTTGCAGTGCCCCTATGCCTTGTCTGAGGCACCAGCATGGTGTCAGAGCAGGAAAGCACACAAGCTGATTCTGTGGATGGAGTACAGTTAGTAGCATAAGCTTTTGGACTCCATCAATCTGTGTATCATCTATGAAAAGGGGAAAAAGTGAAAACAAAACAAACAAACAGAAGCCAACAGATAAGCTTGTTTCAGAGTATGAACACAAGGATGATGTCACTTCCAACACACACAGATGTATACATGCATGATAGGATTTCTAGGATGTCTCCAAAATATAAGTAAGCTAAGCATGCTGATAGTTAAGCACAAGTGTTGATTAAGGGAGCTCTCTCTGTTAGCTTCAGATATAATTAGCATAACATGAAAAAATCCTTGCCTTTCCTAAAGGCAAAGTTCTAGATACAATATCAGAATATAGACATGCGCAATTCATAATCCTAAACACAGATAAATGTGCAAGTGTGTATGTTCTTGGTTTTCTGAAATACCTGCATGGGACTGGCAGGTATGGTACAAGAGAACAGTAGCCTTGGGCTGAGCTCAGGGCACCTAAAAAGGCATGAGCCACCTACTGTTAGGCAACTAAATCTCATCCCCAGTGACTAAAGAAAGTGTCATCTAACTTGACACTGCACCAGAGACCTGAATAACGGGACTCCTTTCATTGCTGAGGACTTCTTCCATTCCCATTACTTACCCATTTTCTACCTTCACTTTCCCTTCCTTTCTTTCCTCCTTATGTATCTTCTAACAATCCCTTTTTTTAAATATACAATGGAACATACATTGCAATATTTTTTTCTTTTTTTACAAAACCTTATTTAAGTATCCAAGAAATGTTGAAATAAATGTCACAATTCATGCCGCCTTTAATTTGTTCAGCACAGATGATTAATAAAATCAACAGAACACTGAACAGACAGGAATATTCACAGGCTTCCTTCTCTCTCCTCATTAAGTTCTCAAGCCAACCAACATCTGTCAGAGTAGGGGAGGGGGGAGAAAAAGATGTAATCTGTATAACTGCACCTGAGTGTTGCCCAAAGGTATCAATACACCTAATTCACCCCAGCATTCATAAATGTCTATTAATTTCGTAATTCCAGCAGAACACTGTCAGTTAACTTCTTCATCTCTTACCCTACATTAGGAAACATCTGATATTTACGTAAACTGGAGTGCTCTCTTTCTCATTTTTAACAGTTCTAGGAAAAACAAAGTAAGGAAGTTAAGGACATCACCCTACTTAAAAATGAATTCCTACCCAACAAGGAAGGTCACTATCCTCAGGATCGGTGAGAAGGAACAGAAATCCAAGTTATGAGCTAATTTCAAAATAATCAGCCATTTTAACCATGTTCCAGCCTTCTGCAGAGGAAGGGCATGAAAAAGGGGAAGACGGGGAAAGGTGGGAAAGGCTGGCCTCCATGCTAAGAAAAAAAAAAGATTCTTCTGAGCACAAACACATTAGGATACTTTCTAATTTATGATCCTATATAGAATATGATAATGGGAACATCCAGGGACTTCATTTCCACACCTATAGAAACCGCTGAAAACTACAGTTAATGAGGAAAAACAGGTGCTGTAACGCAACTTACTATTGGTGTGCCAAATACAAAAATCATTTTTCTCTAATAAACCTAGAATAGAAAACAAATAACCTATAGGGGGTTCTCAAAGGAAAGATATTTTAAAATAGGAGAAATCATGCATTCTGATTAGGTTGGCAGAGCACCACAACTTATACGGAAGCTGCTCAGGAAATTATTCAATTCCAGAATATTGTTTATTACAGATTGCACAGAAAAAACACACTTCCTGACCACTTTATTCTACCCAATGGCCTCCAATAGCTAACATGACCTTTGCACTGCTTTGCATCCTCTCTCATACCTCCAGTAGAATGGAAAATCAAAAACAAACTGCACAGGAAGCCCACTGCACTTTGTTCTAAAAATGCAGAAGAAAATAGTTTGACCCTGCTTTCAAATTATTTCTCAGTTCTTCCAAATAACACCTATTGTATGCTGTTGACCCAATTATCACTGAATAAATTAATTTTGCAGAAGACTATCATTGATATAGGGAGCATGGTTAACAGTATCTGGTTACCCAGGTTTAGTGACCTACATACATTTTGGCTGCTCTTGAAGCTTTGCAGTCCATTGTACACTTCCTAGCTGAGGCATTTGACAAAAGAATCTCCAACCTCACTAACTGATCTTAGCTTCACTGAATTGTCAGAGGACGTTGGGCTCACAGAGAAAAAGGAGTCAAATCAACCATATGGCCCATTTCAAAGCCTATGCTCTGCAAAAACAGGCAAATGCATTTGTGCAGCTTTTCAAGCCTGGCTGCCCAGCATTCTTAAAAAAAAAAAAAAAGGGAAGATTAGGATTTAAGTTGTGCGAAAAAGCCATTAGTATATCTTTTATTCATATGGAGAAAGGACAATTTTGCAGATTAATTGTGCTTAAAACTGAGGAAGTGGCTAAATTATCCAAAGGAGAACACAGGTTATCCCCATATTAATGCATCAGGGTTTTTTTGTGGGTTTTGGGGGTGTTTTTGTTTTTTTAATTACTCCAGTTGGTATATTAATGATGCCAGCCCAAATCTACTAATGTCAAATTTGAAATTAATGTCACACTTTGCTGGGCAGACTTCCATTTGTGAAGGAATACCAATGATTAATACAACTTTTCATTAGGAATATTTCTATGAACAGTAGGCACACAAATCATATCACAGGTTATATGCAATATATTATTTGAAATTCACTTTTATTATTTATCTATACCTACAGATTTGCAGAGGATTACAGAAGTATAAAGAAGTTAACTAAATTTCCTCTTAAAGATAAATTTTTGTATATTCCTCAAATACCTCTACTAGCATATGTAGGATACTTCAGTAATAATGATTTTATGTTGATCAAGCCTCTCCCAGCACATTCCTCCCACTACAGGAATTTTACAGGTCTCAAAACAGGTTTTAAGTCTGACTTCTTACGGTATGAACTCTAATATCCTAGCTATACTGACAGTTAAGGAGTTGCTTTGTACTACTAATGCATGAGCATGGCAACCTTTTTCTGTCATGGTCAAAACCTACAATAATTAACAGCCAAAAAGCCGCACACTTCCTTAAGGAAAACCTAGATGAAGAAAAGTATCAACTGTAATTTCATGATACTATTATGATTTCTGATTAAGACAGCACTCCTTATGGTTTTCTGGCTCTCTGAAGAAGTCTAAGGATGCCATCTGGCAACCTCATGGTTGCAGTAAGAAAAGGAAACCAACTCATGCAGACATGGACAGCTCATACGGATTCTCCTCTTTGAACCCTTTCCATTGAGAACTGATGTTGCTATTGAGCTTTGCCTAACACTACATCACAGCACATTCCTTTCAATGAAAAAGAAAAACTTTCAAGATTGAGTCAACACACTATCCTGTGGGATTTCTTCTGTCATTTTTAAATTGATGTGATGAATACCCTTATGTCCTTCTACCCAAATGGACAGCAATTCAGACATCATTTTGGTTTATCTTTTGTTACTGCCAGCAATTCTATAGCCACCCAAGTAAGAGTTACATCCTTGCTCTCCCTTATGTGCAGGTATTGAAAGTATGTTGTACTTCACCAGAAGTTGAATACAAAACCAGAGTTTAAGGTTAAAATTAAGTCTTTCAGTGCAGATTTAGAAGTTGTACTGTAAACGTTCTTATTTAACTCCTGCTTGGAAAAAAAAATCTTTAGAATTTAAATTAATACGATATGTTAGATCTAATTACAATGTGGAGGACTACTTTTTTTGGAAAGACAGAAGAAAACCACTTTTGGCTAAAGGAGCGAGGGGAGTGAGGAGAATACAGAGCTGAACATTAACTACTTTAGGTGCTGTCCTATGGAGTACAGGGCCTGCTGAGACTATGTCTTGCACCACAAGGAAGGATACATTTTAAAGGCGGGGCGGGGAGAAAGAGAATGCATCAAAGCTAGAACAAAGTTACTTCACCTGACATACTCCCACATTGACTGTTAAACTGCTGCATGAGAGTCTAAAAATCACTTTACTCCCAGACTATAGTAGATGCAGTTGTTCTTATGCAGTTCTGCTGCAGTAACCTTAGGAATTACAGCTCCTGAGACTGGCTGGTGTTACACTTCCAACCTGCTGCCACCAGAGGACCTTTATTCAGGTTGCTCACCTTAAATCAACCATCATAAAGCAATTGTTCTGTCACCTGTGAGAAGCTCACCAGCCCGGAGGTTTCTTGAGCACTCTGGAAATACAGGTTTACCTTACTCATACAGTCTTAGTAATAACCAGAACAGCTAAATAGTCCGATATACCATTAAACCGTGAGTCCTCATGTTTACAGACCAGGCAATCACCCTTGCTGAAACAGTTTCCCCTCCAACCCATCTTTCCAGTGTGAACAAAAAGCATTAGCATTTAACATTTCACTGCTGGGCAGTGTTACACATACTTTGCAAATGAGCTAGGTAAGCTAAAACCAAATAAAGAGTAGCAGCTTGGAAAAAGAGTAATTTCTTGACAGCCATTGTGTACAGCTCTTATTTTTTAAATTTGGGAGAAGAGCAGAATGCACCATATGCACCACAATGTCCACCTTACCTTTTGAAAAGCCGTCCTGAAACATACGGAAGAATTCAGCTTAAACACCCTTTTCACAACGAGGTGAGACTTAAGCATGGGACGGACTGTCGTAGAGAACATTTTTCTAGACCCAGTGTTTAGAGAAAGCAGAGGACTGGGCCTATAATATGTATCTATCTTAACTGGTAAGTACATGGGCTCATGCTGCTTACAGCTGGAACAAATTCCACACAGCATTCTTAGGAAAAATCACTGGACTATTCGGAGCATTCTTTGTATTGCAAACATACACGTCAAGCAATCTCCTTCTCCAAATATATCTCTAAAACCTTAATTTTACATTTCAGCACAATCTAAGTGCATAATCTGTAAAGTGTAATAGTTTTTCAAACAACTTTAAAGGCATTTAAAAGCATGCCTGTATTCAGCATAAATTTAAAACATGTTAGTATTTTGATAAATTTTACAGTACTGCTGACAGAAATTTTACAAAATTGATTTTATAAACCAGATTCTGCAGTCTCCACTCAGTTAAAATCTTATTCAACTAGACCTTAAGCTCATGCATTGACAAGAAAAAAATCCACTTTTTAGAAGTAGTTACAAAGTTGACAGTAGAGAAATACAGAATGTAAAAAATGAGATTTCTTGCACAAGTTTTCACTTAATAAAGCATATTTAATAGACTAGAAATGTAAGAGAAATAGGACCACTTCTGCAACTATTGACAACAAATGAAAACAGATGCGTAATTCAATCCTCGTATTGACCATAAAAGTAGTAATTTCTCTGCAATTTTCTGTTTATTGCCAGCTTTTCTGTTATTGTTTTATCCTGAATCTTATTAAAGAAGCTACTAGAACAGATAAACTGAAAATCAGACAGAATCTAATAGCATTAAGAATGCTAAAAAAATCTCCCATTATGCATTTCTTTTGCCTAATCTTGTGTGCACGTTTCCTTTTCTTTGTCTTTATTATTAAGTACATTCAATTCTTGTTTGAGAATTAATTCATCCATGCCTACTGGTTATTTCCTATTGGAATTTTAAATCCATCTGTTTGCTACTACACATTTTTCACCACAATCAAATATGTCAAAAAAATTATAGACCAAATGCACACCTTGTCAATACTTTGCGACCCTGTTGTCATCATTCTGTTATCGCTGTGACATAAAACCCCTTGTTAACTTCATCAGAGTTTCTGTTAGGATTATACATGCCAAACTGCAAGGTGGAAAGTCTAGAAGAAGGACGGACAACATAAAAGCTCTTTAAGAAACTTCTAGAACTAATGACCTTGTAACATGTGCGGCAAAAAAAAATCCAAAACCATAAACAGGCATTTTCCAGCCGAAACACTTTTGAATCTGAGGTATTTCTAGGGCCTTTTTTTTTTTCCTTTCTCTTTTTTTTTTTTCTTTTTTAAAGAATGCCCTGAATGTTTCCTTCTCCCCAGCTGGTTTCCCTAGAATCCCTGTGGCTACTAATGAAGGAAAAAAACTACTTTCATTGAGTACAGATATCAAAATCTAACCCTAAATTACAGATCATCTGCATAAATGCCACTTCTAAATTTTTATTTGCTGTCAAGAACATTTGCTGCTTACAAGGTCTTCAAAGTGATGCTAAATCAATTAAGCTTACTGTAAATATGTGGGATTCGGGTACCGATCTGTTTTCACACTAAACAAGCTTTGGACTGATGAAAAGTATCAGTAACCTTTCCCAAAATGCTGAACTGGCCTGTTTTCCAATATAGCCAATGATATATTAGTTTCTCCAACTTGTTATAGTACTCGGAACCCGTAGAATTAGCATCCATACACATAAAAGTTATTAATGCTGTATAAGGTGTTAAAATAAGACACACAAACCAAGCTGATTAAAACATGTGTATTATTTGATATTTATCATATCCACCACTTCAAAATAGTTTGTGCTATCAAGCATCATGTTTGCATACTGTCAGTTTCTTCAGTAAAGCCACATGTAACATAGAATGGTTTGTCATAATTTTTCCATCACAGTTTATCACTACAAAATTTGTAGTACACTGGTATACTAAGTGATTAATATTAATATAACAATGCTATTTGACTTTATCTACTGCAAACTAATGCAGGTATGTAGGATTTTATTAGTAAGAATTCCTACAATAAGCACACGTTAGAGGAATTAATCATTCATTCCCTGCAGACTGCTTCTATATTTCATCAGGCCATTATCTGATCTGAATAACAAGAACAGTTGCATAATAAAACACATTACTGCTGACACATGCAACATTATTCTATCAACTTTATATCTTCACAGCAAGAGGTCTTTTTTAAATCCTCTGTTGTTTCTTCTGAATTAGATTGACCTGATTTGACATCTTCCTATATCAACAATTATGGTCAAGATTGTACATACATATATGATCAAATATAGTACATATCAAGCTTAATTGCCAGGATTTGACTCAGGTCATTTCTCACAGTAGCAAGTAGTAATTACAGCTAAAGTGGAGTATGTGTCAAGTCATTTTTCATATAGCTACTGAAGTATTGCCAGGAGACATCCCAGATTTAAAGAAAATCCAAAAGACAAATAATGAAGATTATGCTCCAAACTAATAAAGCCGTTAAGTATGCTGTGATTCCACCTAAACTAAACAATGTAGTTCCTATCTGATTAGTCAAATATATTTTAATCTTTTTTTCTTTTATTGTAAAAATAGACACTTTGTTAGGCATTCAACATTGCATGCTGCATGTTTGGGACCACCTAGCAGAACAGAAAGCTTAACCTAATAAACTTCTCTGTATGCGGTCACAAAATAGTTCATGAAAATTATATGGATATATTATTTTAATGCTCTTCCCACAGGGAGTACAACACAGCAATGAGCCATGTCAAATGTTTCCTACTCAAAAAAAAAAAAAAGGAAAAGGAAAAAAAGCTTTGTTTTTAAATGAAAGACAAATTCATAGTACTAAAACAGTAACAGTAGAATTCCTTACTAAGGCAGCAGATGTGTTGTAATTTTATTTCAAGTTCACAAGTTCATCGGGTATTTTTTCTGTCATAAATGTTACTGTCAATTACCCAAAGAGTACTGTGATGCAATATGAAAGTCGCCCTGATTCGCTACCTTAGAACTTGTCACCTATGCTTTGTAATTATTCCTAGCTTTAAGATTATGAATACCTGAAAGCAACTCTGAATGTCATCCGTCTGCTACTGCAGATTTAGCCTTTCTTGCTTGTCACATTAATTTCCTAAATACATTTTGTCTAATTACCTTTACTGTTGTGACATAAACTAATTTCTTTACTTCACAAAGAAAAGCATTTAATTTGACCCTAATAAACTTTCACTCTTGGCGACATTTATTAGTTGTGATTGATTTTGAATTACACCTGAAAATGCAACATTAATTTCACATTGAGATCCTTAATAAAATGCACTTGTAAATGCATGTTTAACGGCTTCTAATGACACAAGTTAATTCTGATTAGGTGAATAGTAAAAACATAATACATAAGAGATTTGAACTGCATAGTTTATTTACAGTACCCATTTATTATTCTGAATTTGTACTGTAAAATAACTCAAATTTGTCAAGAATTTGTAAAGTAGTAAATTTATTTTATTCAAATTCATATTGTCCCTACAATAGATACAATAACAGATGAAGAATTTAAATCCAAGTCCATTTGGCAGGAATAGGGAAAAAATGCTGAAATGCTATTGATTCCTTCCAGTACATTCAAAACACCTGACTCAACTGTATTTCTACTGACATAACACAAAGGTTTTATTTAGATATTAGTAAACATGAGCAAATATTTTCATTGACATACTTTTCATCCTTATTTCTTCCCTCTACCTAGGAAACAGTTAACCCTCAACTACTAGTACTAGCTGTTTCCTCTACCAGAGGTGCAGCAAATGTCAATAATGGGTCCACTGTCCCAAGAGAAATAATACCTGCAAAAGTTCTCCTCCCCAGATGCAGATATATTTAGGGCTAAACAACACCGAACAGCAGACTCTTCATGACATACCTTTATTTCATCTTTGCACCTTCTGTCAACTCTACAGCTCAGCCAGCAAACCTCAATCCTACTGTTCATGAAGCCCTCTTAAACGAGTTTATCTTTTTGTTTCCCCTAGATCTTTTACACCTATTTAAAAAAGTTCCATCAGTACTTTTGAATATGTCCTGTAAAAGCACTTAGAAAGCAAAGCTGTTGTCTGGAACTGTCATCCTCATTAGAAGAAAAAATACACGTACGTTTTATACATATAAAACTTCATGAAAAATCTTAACAACTTTTAACAAAATCTTAACAAGAGATGTGGACTAAAAATGCTTACAACTGAATGCAGACAAAAACACTCTTAGTATCTATAATCCATGCACATTTTACATTAAACTGAATGCCCTGTCACCTGCATTACTTAGCAGGTCACACCGTGCTGTAGACCCCTCCTGAGGGAGTGTCTCTTTGTTTAGATTTTGTCTGTAATCTACCACATACCTATACTCGGACTACGGTAGACATTACACAATACTTGACACACTCAGTCTCTTTACACAAGTATTCACCTGCAACGTTCTTTTCTCATAAAAGATGAGCAAACCACTTCATGCACTTTTCCCACTGAAAACCGTTCAAGTTACCATAGCCAAGTTCCTCTCTGACCAGAATGGTGTGACTTAAAAGCAGGAATACACATACACATAAAGATGTGTGTGTGTGTGTGTGTGTGTATGCTAAGAAAAGGTTTGGAGAAGCAGGAGAACACAGGGACAGAAACCAAGCGTAGAGTATTTACTTACTAATGCAGTCCGCTCGGACCTCTTTGGAAACCTGAAGGAGTCTCCGCTTTCCCCTCCTGCCAGTCAGGCGCCGCGTTGTGCCCCTAGTCCACACAGGCCCAGAAGGAACTGCAAAGAGAGAGAAGCACATGCCACATCAGGCGGTTCTGTTTTGGTGGGATCCAGCGCCGCTGCCGCTAGCTCCTTGGGGGTATCCCCGCTTTCAGAGCAGACTCCTGCAAATGAGCCACCCTTCCAAAGATTATTTTTTTTTTTTTTTTTTTTAACCAGTGATTTTAAAAAAAAAAAAAAAAAAAAAGAGCCCTCCGGAGGCTCCTGCACCCTAAAATTTGCTGGGGGGGGGGGGGGGGTGAGGCGGCGGGGAGGGGAGAGGAAAGGTACCTGCAACTCTCTCCGATGAGGCCGACAGAGAGAGAGAGAGAGGGAGGGAGGGAGGGAAAGAGCGAGGGGAGGGAGGAGAGAGGGAGCGAGCGAGGGGTGGGGAGGAGGGTGGGGGGTGTGCGCGCGTGTGTGTGTGTGCGCGTGCGGGGCGGGGGGGGCGGCGGAACGGCTCTCGTCGGGGGCGCGGCGGCCGCCCGCTCTCCATGCCAGGCACTCCCGGCTGCAGGCGGCCGGTCCGGGGGCACGGGGAGGGCCGGGCCCGGGGGCGCGCCCCCCGTCGGGCCCCGCGCAGCCCCCCGCCGCCGCTCGGCCCGCTCACCTGCATTTCCTTAACGAGCCACTTGATGGCTGGCAGCAGCGGCGGCCCCCCAGCCCCGCCGCAACTTTGGTGGCCGCGGAGCCACGCCGCCCCCGCGGAGCTGGGGATGGGAAGGTGCCGGCCGCGGAGTGCCGCTCCGGGCGGGGACCGCGCCGGCAGCCGCCCGCGGAACTTTCCGCCCGGCGGCGGGTGACGGGGGCTGAGGGGGGCCGAGCGGCGGGGGACTGCGCCCAGCCCGGCGTGTGCGCGCCGCAGCCGCGCAGCAAGCCCGGTAGCGGGGCGCGCTCCGCCGCCCGCCTCCCCCCAGCGCTGCCTCCTCCCACCGCGCTCCCCGGCGCGTGCGAAAGGAGCGAGCGAGCGAGCGAGCTCCTCGCTATTAATAAGCCCTATCCCCACCTTCCTCCTCTCCCTGGGAAAACAATTAATAATGCATTAAAATAATGCACCTTTAAAGCCACCGGCTGGCAATAATAAAATAATAATATTACCACCACTTAAGAGAGCGCTGCTGTGGATGTGGTGGCGAGGCACGTTTTCCTATCATTCACACCCAAGTGTGAGCACAAATTACTCTTCTGGTATCCCTAAGTCCCTTTCCCCTGCCAGAGCAACTATCATTAGCACCATCAAAGAGAAAGTCTCTCTCCAAAGCTGAGCGGAGACGCTGAGTCCCCGGGTGGCTGCTGTGGTTGGCCTGCAAGGAGGGCACCCCCCTTCCGTTCGCCCCAAACCAATCTCATCGCTTCGCCTCCTCTTTTGCTTATACCGGTGGGTTAAGCGTTGCGTTTGGCCCTTTTAGTGTTTTCCCTTCCGTTCCTCCCCTGACGATAGTTTGTGTATTTTAAATAAAGATTTCATTCTGCCAACCCGCAGGAAGCTTTTAACAAGATGCAGCTGAGCGTGTCGATATCTTCTATCTTTTTACTGCTGCTCCGGCGTGTACATCAACTCCAAACTCATTTCTTTTCTTCTCCGCCTGATACTGTAGCATCTCAGAGACGGCGGCGGCGGCAGCAGCAGAGCGCTGCTCCCGGGGGGCACTTTTACTTTGCCCTCAAAGTATCTTCCAGCAGTGAGAGCCGTCGGAGCCCCCCCCCCCCCCCCCCCCCCCCCGCCTCCTCTCTACAGCAAAGTGCTGGGGTGATTGCTGTAAGATTTCCAGTTCCACTGATAACACTACACAGTCTGAGAGCAGGCGGGGTGGGGGGGATTTTCTTTTTGTTTAGAATACAGCTTTGTGTGTGCGCTATTTTTAATTAAGATTTTTCCAGAAATAGATCCTATCGAGATTTAATTTACGAAGGTATTTCTAACGCTGGTCAATACTGTCTTCCAAGAAGAACATTTGCAATCATTTGCCTCCCCACAACGATGCGCAAATGCTCTTCACAGACCTTAAACTGTTTGTGAAAGACTAAAAAAGGGATTTTGTTGTTGTTCTTTTTTTGTGTTGTGGGTTTTTTGGGTTTTGGTTTGTTTTTTTTTTCACTTCACCTGCATTAAAATAAAACTTTGTTCAGCATGCCGGCTACCTCCTATTGATTTCTGTTTCTTAAGAGGCGCTATATTTTTTGTTTTGTTTTGTTTCACCGGGATGTTTTGAATCGAGGTGATTTCTTCCCACGATACGCGTTTTTCAACCCCTAGCTGTGCAGTTCTAGCTTGCCGGTCCCCCGCTACTCCGCGACTGCTGGGCCGTAACCACCTCCTCACGCTAAGGCTCAGGCACCAGGTGAAACCAGAGAGGCACCGCGCGGGCCTACGGCTCTCCGAAAGCTCAAGGCAGCCAGAGGGGCCTCTGGCGAGGGCTGCGAGGTGAAACATCCCTACCGGCTGCGGAGGGAGCGTGACCGGGGACGCCCCCGCGGCGCTGAGCGGGACGCTCCGCCCGCCCCAGGGCCGCCCCAGCCCCGCTGCCGGCCGCGGCGGCCCGCGGAGCGCCGCGGTGGAGCCAGGGCGGGCGCCGAGGGGGCGTGTGGCTCCGCGGCCGCGGCGGGCCGGGTTCGCCCCGTGGTCACCGCCCGGCAGCAGGTCAGGGGAAGCACTCAGCCTCCGCCCCGAAAAAGGGCTATGGAGGAGCTTCCAGTCCTAAAAGTGACAGAGGGCGCATCGTCCGCCTGCAGGTAGTATTTCAGCTCCGAGTTTCACCCTGCGCAAACCGAAGCACTGCCCTTCAGAGTACAGGCGATGGCGAGCTCCTGATACACCTGGTACTGAGCACTGCCGCTTTTTCTTTAAGGTTCACTACAACTCAGTTTGACCTAGTTTGAAGCATGAAGATTCAGACTTTGGGGAAAAACAGGAAAAAAAAAAAAGAATGCAAAAATATTCCCCCTCCCCCCCCCCTTTTTTTTTTAAAGGAGGCTGAAAATTGTGCTGCTGTAGAGTGCACCTTTATTGAGACTGGGCAACAGAGCAAGTTAAATATTTCGTCCCAGTGGTGTTTTCCCCTTTGGTAGGTCACTTGTGAGTATCGCTTTCATTTACGACTAAATATGGTATCACTAATGTTTGTAAAACTGATTTCATCTGTACAGTAAAACACTGCTAAATGCAGTAGAAAAATAAGTATTCTAACATCTTAACACTCCTTATCAAATTGGAATTATATATCTTTCATTCCTATGTTCCTTTTGGTCCTCAGTCTTTCCCTTTATTTTTTCTTTGACTTAGATTTTTCCAGCTTACTATGTCTTATTCCTAATTTCACTGCAAAATTCTTCACAGAAGTAAATTCTACGATTTGTAATATATTGATATATATTACCTTTCATGAGTACCAAAGTTTTGTGCAGTATAGTATGTTAAGAGATCACTTCGCCATAATTTATGTGAAGCCTGAATGAGGCACCCATTCTGCATCCTGAGCATTACACTGTGCCTTTTAAAGTTTGTGAAGGCTGGGGTGAATTCAACATTGGAAAGTGTGGCAAAGTTGGTCACGTGAGAGCAACTGGGAGAAAATCTATGGGGATGCAGAATTGCATAGAAGTAAACAAGAAATAAGAATAAAATGGTCCAAACATTAATTTAGAAATAAAAATATATCAGAATTAAGAAAATCTTCAAGCTGCAGTGTCTGCCAGATCTTATGACACCTGTCATCTGAAATAACTAAGTTTAACATAGAGCCAGTACTGCACCTATACCCAACTAAGATACAGTAGGAAAGGTGATTTGCATACCTGCTTTTTTAGAAATTAGTTGTAGTAGTAAATATGCTGTGTTATACATCACCAGCACTTCTTTTTGGGCATAATCTATTTCGTTTTTGCAAGCCACCTGTGAAAAGTATGGCTGAGGTTGGGCATTTTAAAAATAATGATAATTAAGCTTGTGCAAAGGAAAAGTCAAGCCTAGGAAAACTGCAAACCTGACAGTTTTAAGATGCAAAATACCATCTTATTTTACTTCCACCTTTAGGTCTCTGTGGGCACACGTTTCTGTTTTTCAACCAACCTGAATCCTCAGGCTTCTGCTTTTTGTGGACTAACATCTCCAAAGAAAAGCAGTAGACATTTTGGTATGTAGCATATTTATAACCACAATGAACAAAAAGAGGTTGAATCATCCCATCCCAAAATAAAAGTTATGAGAGAAGAGGAATAGAAAATACATGGGAAAGAACACAGCAAAAAATGCTTGAGTATTTTTTCCTAGGGCAGAGTCTAACATCTCCTGCAAGAAACAGAGAAGATGACTCAGCAATTTGTAACCACCTGGAAGGCAAAAAGGACCATTCCTGCAACGACCAGGTGCCTGCAAGCAGCTCTGAAGCCCTGATATTTTCACATGATTAATTTGTGTGATGCAGCTTCATCAGCACAAGGTCCCCATAGCTCTACCTTCCTTATTGACACTGGTCAGAGCTAAACACTTTATTCTAAGGAAGAAGGAAAACGTTCAAATTAAAAATCACATAGTACCAGTACTAATATACTTTCCCAATAATCACATCTTAAAGCAGACGGGTGAAAAGGTGACAGGGGAAAGATGACATGTATTTTTCTTCTCACTGTGCATAAAACATAATTGCCCATTGTTCAAAGTCTGTGTCTGTATACTACACATACCCTAAATCTGCATATGATGAGAGAAATTAAGAAAGAATTACATGCATATACACGAATTAGCTTCCTTACAAAATGAGAAAAAATTATCTTCGAGAAGGTGTTTCCTACCTTTGGATCGCAAGGTGCCTAAAAATGTACTTGCTGAAATAATCTTTCATTTTCAGGTTGCTGAAATGGAGTTCCTTTGCATACAAAGGACTAGGTACGCACCCAAGAGCCAAATGTCTCATGGGTCATAATGGGAATTTTTCCTGGGGAAGGACTGTAGCTCAGGGAGCATGACAGAATGTATTAATGAGAAAAAATATCATTTTATTATAGGACAGTCATATTTATATATTAACTATGTTCATTTATAGAACAACAGCAACCATATCTCCAAGTGTATGTACTTTAAAATATTTTGGTAATACTACTTGTATCTGGTAGTATTTTTGTTAAAAAAGTTTAAAAAGAAAAATAAATAGTTCAAACTAAGATGTTATACAAGATGTTCTTAATTGTCTTTTTTCTTTTGATCAAAGGACTTAATGGGTCTTTGGATCCCCATTACTGAGAAAGTATTTTTTCCTGTATGACTAAATGCCATAATTTTTCTTCATTATTCCTGACCTTTTATGTGTTAACAGTTTCACACTGCACAAAAGAATTGCATCTATTTTTAATAACATCAGGTGGAAATCTTTAACATTAAATTGTAGAGCCTGGGTCAGAGTGTTTGGATCTGACAGCCTAAAGCTATTTCCCCTTGTGTCCCTCTCCCTAAACCTCTATTTAGACTCCCATGTTTGAGTTCATAGAACAGCTGTTTCTTGTTGTTCCACTAGAGCAACAAGCATTAGCTAAGGAACAAAACTCTTCAGTGTGAGTAGCTTAGCTCTGGCTAGGCACCTGCTTAATTTTAACTGAGAAGACAAAAAAAGGGAAAACCAGCTTCATGTCTTTGGGTCAAAGTAGATTTCTAACTGTTAGAGATCAACCAGAGAATAAATATGAAGGACTGTGTAGCCAACATCAATATATGTTTGCATTATTATTGTTATTCCTTTCACTGAAACAGCTGGTGTTAGATTTGAAAGCCTTTCTGACTGGACCACATGTCTGACCAGTATATCAATACCGACGTTCGTGTAGGCCTTGAAAAAGTCCAGGGATTTCAGTGTGCATTAAAACATGCATTGAAGTCTTACCAGATTGTAGTCCCTTATGGATTTAGATTCTGGTCTGCAGTACTGAAGATAAAGCAAGATTTTGCCATTTAATTTAGTGAGTACAGGATTGGTCTCCAAATGAGTAACCTCATCTCTGTTCTTAAGCAGAGGAACTGATAAGAGCTTGACAAGTGTTTCATTAATCCACCCACTGATATTTTGGTTGAGTTTCTTATACGCTTGGAGTACAGATTGAAGATAACTTAAGATCTCCGAAATGAAAGGCAAAAACAATGTTGTTCTCACCTTAAAGCCTCTTTTTTCACTAATTCCTACAAGATATGTCTTGAGCATATGTTTTATATCCTTGACTAAAAAGAAGTGAACTGTTAAAAATAAAATAGAATTAGGAAGATGAGAGAATAAGGTGATACTTTGGGGAAAAAAGATGACTGATGGCAGAACTCCTTAAGGCACATAATGTTGTACCTTGTGATAAAAAACATCGTAGTTCTTTTTGTGGTCTTTTAATAATGACCGTCGTCTCTATTATACTAATGGTTTAAAGACAGAAAAGTCTTCGGTTATATCCTTGGTGGAATGTGTGTCAGATAAGCATGTTATTTTTAATTTGTGGACTAATGTAATACATGCTGAATTTTTTATACATCAAATCATGTCTTCATGAACCATAAAATCTCTTCCTTCTTCTTGGTTTACCCATCTGATTACTTTTACCTTTTCATTTTAGGGTTTAATGGGTATCTGTTTAATTCCTCCATGAATTAAAACCAAAAGCTTTATACCATTGGAATCAATAGATCAAGCCTATGCAATTTAAAATGTTCCGTATATGGCTTTGTAGAATACTTTTAAAATACAAATTAAGTGAAAATTAAAATCTTCAGAGAAAATAATTATTTTAGAGAATCAAAGGGATGTTTGTCAGAAACGTTTTATAGTGTCTGTAAAATAGGAACGCTTATTCTGTATAATTCAATTTTTGGTGAAAAGCTAATTTATTCTCATTTTTTTTCCTAACGTCCAATTAGGTTTCAATAGCCTATTTAAATTAAGATTTATCCTCACTTTGGTGTTTTCTATTACCTCTTGCAACTATAATTGGAGGCAGGACTGTTTATTATGCTCTAGCCTCTGTTATACCTTTCATTGCAGAAATATGTGGATATCTACATACTTCAGGTACAAGCTGTACATAGTACTTAAACTCAGAATTCTCAATTTCCACTGAAACTCCAGACTCATAATATAACTCATAATATTCTCAGCAACTTTTCCATTTAATTCTATAGAATATCAGCTAAACTATTCATAGAAAAGAGTATGTAATATGAAAAGGAATGAAAAAGTTACGATGTTCTTGGAGTCATTCCTTCAGATGTGGAGAAGTAAATGTGCTGAGGTGCTGAGCAGGGTCGGTCAGCTACAATGCCTATACTTCCGTAACATAACTTGAAGACCAAAAGAAACTTATGGCATTTCCATAAGCTTATGCATACAAACTGTACAAAATCCCCTATGAATTATTGCATGGATCTGTAGAAAACTAGATATGAGTAGGAATTATCTCACATTTCTTCTAAATCTAGATCATCAGTAAAGTTACTAGCAAAAATTTGACACGTATAATGCATATTTTTGAACATGACCAAGAACTGTGAGGTGCACAAGACAGTAAAAGATCAGAGGAAGAAAGAAAAAGAAAGATGAAGAAAGAAAAAGCGGGGAGAAAATAGTGGATGTACCCACAGATTAATGTAACAGCCATTTCTTGCTTATGGAAATCACTTTCCTACAAACCTGTTTTCATGATTCAGCAGTCCAGAAGTCTATGATTTGCAATACTAGATCTATCAGCAGTGAAGGGAAATTTGGGTCAAAGTGAAACTTTATTGTAGAGAGGATAGATGAGAGGAATTGCACAGCCCGGGTTCTGAATGATCAGTATTTTCAGCAATTTGCTATGACATTAGGTAAGTGATACAGTTTCGCACAGCTATATAGTGCCAGTACTGGTGTTGGCAAGCATAATGACGGTGAAGCAACATTAAAGCCTATGGATGAACAAAATTAAATCTAAAGTGACACTGCTGTTGGGAAAATATTGCCTGAGAAAGCAATATTTTAAGATGTGATGCAGACTTTGCATACTCAATAGAGTGGCTTCGAAGTTTTATAGGAAAAATACTGTAATGATGTGCCAAAGAAAAAAATATTTTTAAAACATTTTAAAGTTAAAATTCATTAAGCATTCCAGAAGATGAAAATGCCTACTTTTCTGAACGAAGTTCCACACTAAAATTTCCTATCAACAATTCTCTCTGTAAGTATAATCTCAAACAAACACTGATACTCTTCCAAAAGCTAAAACTCACAATCAGGAAATAACTCACCCACCCATTGCAATATTTTTCTTGATTAATTAGAGTGAAATATTTCTAAAAATATAGATTCATAAATGCTAACTGTGAAAAAAGAAAAAGTTGGAATATAAACTACTGTAAACAGAGAACTCTTCCTGCTTTCCATATGCAGCACTAGATACACCACGAGGAAACTGATGCATAGGCCATGTCAGCATCTCACAGATTTTATTGCTCTTACATATTATTGACAGGGCACATTAATTATTGTCCACATCATCCAAAACCACCCACAGAAGATCAGATAGAGTCTCTTTTCTGTCTGATATAACATAATAAATAAATATATTGTTATTTTTATAAGTTTGCTTACATATTTCAAGTAACTTTGATTAACCAAGATGTAGTATTTTGTTTTTGTCTTTCCACTGTTGGATTTAGAATAGCATACTATCCAGAAATTCCAATATACCTTGTTAGATTCCAAATGAATCACAGATAAATTTGATTCCTCTGTGACAAAAATTCTGAGTATAAAAAGCAAACTGAAGCTGAAAAGAGCAAGAGGGGCTTAACGGGAAAATTAAGCATTTCTGCTCCTATTTTCACTGAAGTTTTACGTGCATTTGACACTAGAAAAATCTTCCCTGTACACACTCTCTTGGACTGTCTTACCTATTTAGAATGTCTCCTACAAATGTTTGTACAATGCCCAACACAATTACTGTAAGGAGACAGTGCAAGGGTACAAACAACCCTTAACCTAGAAAATGTGATTAGAACCATAAATTGCAGAGATATACAATGCTTTCCATGTTCTGCCAGATTACAACACTTAAACATATCTTAATAAATTTCTTGAGAAAGAACCTAATAAATGTATGTTCTGATACTGCTCTACATATGATAGAGGGCAATAAGCTCCACAGTGTTATACAGCAAAATTCACACATGCAGTGAGACCACTAGACTGCAACTAAACCACCAGATTCTAAGCCATTCATTTTAAGTTTTAAACTTCAACTTATGATAAAGACAAAGGTTGGTTTTGTCTTTTAAGTCCCTAATTATGGTCTTCTCTACACTAGCTTCATTAGTGCTAGACCAGATGTACAACAGTTTTGTGAACTCAGAATCAGGCCCATGAGTATTTCCAGGTGAGCTCCCCCAATATCATAGTCTGACCTTCAGCAGTCCAAGTATTAACAGAAGAAACTTTTTCTTTGAACTGTGTCATGAGAGCGAAGTACAATAAAATGACTGCTTAAAAGAAACCAGAATCTCTAGACTACTTAATGACCAGCTTGGTCAATTACAAAGAATCAATAGCAAATAAAACCCTTCCAATTCCAGCTAACTAATGTTATTAAAATAAATTAAGTTTTGAAAAGTTTACAGTGTGGAAGAAGTTTAATCTAGTATTGTAGAGTCCTGGGAGCTGTCTTAAATACTAATATAATGCTAAAGTTGTGGTGACCAAGGAGCTGTTTCTTTTGGTAGCTTATGTAATAATGAATACCTTCTTCCATTGTGATCCATTATTTAGATCGTCATTCATCTCAGGCCCTTCTTATTGCCTCAGGTAAGTAACAGAACACTTGGCACAGCCCCAGAGAAGTTATCCCCATCCGCTATGGCCAGGACAAGACTCTGCTCTTCTCAGGCTGGCACTGGGACTACTAGGCCCATGGCATCTGTGCATTCCAGCTCAACTGAAGCGGAAACAAAAATATAACCTCTGATATTGCCCACATGCAGTTGCGGAGTATGTAAACGTACTAATTTACTACAGCAACTCAAAGTAAAGAAATGGTGATCATTACAAAACAGAAGTGCTTTGCACTTTGCAACAGTATATAGAAAATCAGTAGACTTACCTTTCAGAGAAAGTGAATTTTCAGCTGCAGCTCACAGAGAAGCTGTTAGTCCCCGAGAATAATGGTGAAGGGATGCAAAATAATTACCATGGCTATATCTTGCAGGTAGTTGTTTTGTAGATAATACAAACCTTAAAAATCTGGGTACTTCCTTCATTTTTACAGAACTATGCCAGCCTAATTCAGGAATCAAGTCCATATATTTGGGGTTCCTGTGTTCTGTTCTTTCAGGATGTCCCTTATTTCGCTTGCTGACATCTCTCAGTTGTCAATTAACTAGTTAACTTACTCCTGAATTCTTGCAGAGGGAAGCAATGAGAATAAGTCTATTTTCCTACAGTGACGTCTCACTGGGGCTGTTAGGTGAGTCAGCCACTCGCTGAACAATATGCAACATACAACGCAAAACATTTGCCAGGAGTTGTTTCTCTAATAATTTCAAGTTCGATAGCATTGGATTCCAGGCCTTCTGGAATGCCAATAACTTCATTCACCTTCATCATATTCACCTTTCTGTTCATTTGGCATTGAAAGGATTTTGCTTCATATATCAATATAGTCCCCATGGCATCTTGGGCTGATAATACATTTTCCAACTTTTTGGCTCTCAAATCAATTTGGAAAATCCCATTACATATAACTTCAATCCTTTTATTTATGCTTGAAACTGCTTATTGAAAACTGTCTAACCTTTATTAAGAACATCTGTCTTTGTTGTCAGCTTTTGTTTCAGTCCCATGATCTCTGTTTTCACAGTTGAGAGCATATGGGTGGACACAAGGATGACAACGTGGGAGCACTGACGAGTATTCAGTGACCTTAATTTCAAAATTGAGACTAAAGATCTAGCTTTGATTCTGTGAAGCATTTAAACTCTGGAAACATTATTATGGGGTTTAAAAGTAGTCCAGCTGGTCCTTAAAACACATCATAATTAGCTGCTTGAAGCTTTGTGTATTAGATGCATTAAATGACATTTACAAGCTAGATTAAACCACGAGACTTTTTTATAGCAAGGGTTTGTTGTTGTTTTTTGTTTTTTGGTTGTTTTTTTTTTTAATATGTCCACAAATCACAAGTAATGAAAAATCCGATGAGTGCTTAACTGTGTGTGCTCTTTTGGATGCCTGTTGACCACATCGTAAGTTTACTTGTTAGGAGAGTGCAAGTGTAACCATCTACTAGAAACACAAGCAATCAAGAAGATTTCTGGAGCATGATACAGGTACTAGATGGTCTAACCAAGGGTGGCACATGTCTGGATCTGCTCATGGTTAGCTTTACTAATACAGAAGAACCTGCTGGATATGTGACAATCAATGGCTGTCTTGGATGTAGTAGTGACAATCAGGATCCAGTTCAGGAGGGGAGGGCTTTAGGGTCAAATCTACTTTTAGGGCGAATTTCAACTTTTTCAGGGAATTGGCATAGGAGATACCAGGGAAAGCAGCTCTGAAACACAAAGAAGGTCAGGAAAGCTGGCTAGTCTGATGCAAGAATGGTCCGTCTCAGGAAAACAGGTAGATGTATCAATAGATAAGCTTGGCTAAACAGGAAACTCATGTCAGAGCTCCAATGCAGAAAAGGAGGATACAGGAAGTGGCTTACTTTGGTCACTGGGAAAATGATGAAGTGAGTCCGCCTGGCTCAGAAAATAGTGGATAATGGGTCAGTCTGGAGGCTGGTAACAAGATGGGTAGTTCAGGGGTATGTTTTGGGACCTGGAATGTACAAAATCTCTATGAGGGACCTGGAGGAAGTGACAGAAGGCACCTGCCTGGGAGAAGCCTGGAGCAGCCTGGTCTTACCCTACAACTGAGCCTGCTCTGGGCAGGTGCCTCCCCAGGTCCCTGCCAGTCTGCATTGTCCTGTGATCTCTATGAACTTCACTTTAACCAAAAATTTTATGTCAAATAGAAGAAAAGGAGGAAAGCAAGAACTTGAGAACATGGAAATATATTTACTTTTTGCCTTAATTCTGATAATAACATACACTACAAACTAGAGGAATTACAAATTCAAACAGGCCTATAGAATTATACTTAACTATTTACTAGAAGGAAAAAGAAAATGTCTCCTCTCTACTAGATGATTTCTTAATACACATAAACAAGTAGAGTGATAGTATTTTTTCAAATTTTAGCTTAATTAAGTTTAGTATTAGAGTTAATACTGTTATTGAAATATATAAACCTTTTAAAAAAAGATCTTGAACTACTGGAGGACCAGTTGTTTACATAGAAAAGCATTATTGTACAAAAGACAAAGGTATGAAAATGCATATGCTGCAGAAATGTATTGTTCTAGAGTAACCAAAAAAAAATGATCATTAGGAATTCTGTCATTTAATAAGTGTAAAGACACCCTTGCAATCCAGAGCTACAAAACTAATTATGTTTTTATTTTAATAAAATGTGTTAGGATTAGCATGAACTATTAAATGCCAAAAAAAAATTTGTACAACTTATTAACTTTCAGGTTTTAAACTTTTGCATATTTGACAGAGAACACCTCCAAAAACAAAAGCAAAAAAACCCCTTAAAACCCAACCCTATACTGTTAGCCTAAACTAAGGATTTTTGAAATAGTCAGGTAAAAAAGAATGTGTAAAAATATTTAATCACATGAAAACTTACTTTTTGTTGCACAAAAAATAGGTCATAATTTTTATTTTTAGTGTCTCTTCTTAGAAATTCTAATGTTTCACTTACACTTACAATATATCAGTGTACAGTTGTATTGCGCTTGCTGGGAGGAAAACCACCAACAGATGTGGATGCTACTTCAGCACAACATTTCTTATACGGTCACATTTCATCACAGGATTTGGACATTTTTTTATATACTTCTTACTGTTAACAGAAATCTTACCTTGTACACTGTCCCTTTACTCAGACTGTAAGACCACACCTTATGTCTTTGTCGGTTTTAAATTTCCAAGGGTGCTATAACCTTAGTAGAATTTGAGAACTTTTGAGAATTTGCAGTTTATTTAGTGAATTAGAAGTTAACTCAAGAGCCTAATCTTCAAGGCTGATTGTTTAATGTCTCTACCACGTAAAAAACTTTCTTGGCGTCTTTCAAAAAAGGAATATCTGATTGCTTTTGAAGCTCCATTCAGACAGGAATCTTTACTCAAAGTACCCAGCAGTAAAGAATTCCTGTTTGTCAGCATTCAGTTCTACTGTGTAGAATGACTTTAAAATCTTGATCTCAAATTGGTTTGGGAGAGGGGAGAACTCTCTATTTCTATCTGTCAATTTACACTTAAAAGTAAAGATAAGCTCATTGCTTCCCAAACATCCCCTCTGGCAATGAAAGCTCAGCAGTCCAAATTGCAATCTCTCTAGAATGTGGCAATCTCCTTCAGTTTATGCTATCACGGCTGCATTGAAACAGATGACTAGGGTGCTTTCTCAGTGTTGCTGAACATTTATTCTTAGAGATTTATCCTACTGAAACTCAGCAGGACTGTGCATGTGCACATCATATCTAGCCTCTGACAAGGTACTCCACTGGTGATGCACACACCCAATGCTATTCATACCATTTTCTCTCAGGTATTGTTGCTCTGTAATACTGCTAGAAGCAAAAAGGGACATTTGTTTTTGTCACAAAACCATATACTCATAAGGCAATGACTTTCTGTTTATACACTTACTTATCAGAGCCCAGAGCAGCTGGGGTGTCACTGTGCTACCTAGAAGCTACCAGCACGTGAATAGAAAAGCCTCAGTGATATGAATAGAAAAGTCTCAGCAATAGAAAAGGAGTTAATATGAACACAGACGAAGAACATACATAATGAGCAAGAGGCTGTCATATGCATAGTTTTCCCTAAAAGCGTGGCCACACTTCAGGGTCTATGGACCTGTTGATGCCCATGAAATTTTCCACTTGCTTCAGAACTGGCAGATCATTTTCATTGTGCTTATGATGTTCTCTGAAATCCTGGAGTATATACAGCTCAGTCCTTATGAAATACCTATATTCAGCTGCTCCATATTTTTCAAACACAACATAATTCCCTGCAGGCTTGTAGTGTTGCTGCCAGCCAAAATGAATGCCACAGACATTCTGCCCCCAAACTTCCTACATACCCTTTTATTTTTAACCCAACAAAAAAAGAACAGTTCTACTCAATGACAAAAATGCAAACTCTTCTTTACAGCAGGAATCACAATTTTCTGTCCTGTATGATGAACGTCTCCTTTTTTCATGGGGGCCTGCCTACCTCTCTGCCTGCCTCTGCGGAGATCTCCCTACCTCAGAATCTTTCACCACTCATAACACACTCCCTTCCTTTTAGGCTGCAAGACTTTGTAATTCTGTCCTCAGGGTATTAGGACTCTAAGCTGATCCCTAACATTGTGCCTTATTTTCTGGTTTTGTTTGTTTGTTTGTTTGTTGCCTTATGGGCCCTCCTGGGCCTTTAGAGGGCCTACAAACTCAAAGGAGCAAGTATTTTTTTGGTGGATGTGAGCAATGCAGACCTGCTATTTCACTACCACTGCTGCCGCTCTCTAGGCCCCAGGAATGCCATTGTTTGTGAAACGTTCATGCTCTTTGTAAATATTTTCAGTTGTGTCTTCAGTTTTCTAATTATGAAGTCAAGCTCCATGGATTGTCCAACAGGGACTTGGGTAGAGAGGGTAATGGAACCTTATAAATAAAATTATTGTTAATTACTACCCTGATCATCTTTCATCTTTTGTCTCTCCCACCCCAGCCCCCTTGGCTGTATGCCTGATTGTTCTTCTGAGTGTCTGAAAACACTTTTATCTTCTACTAAAAAAATCTAAATAAACCTTTTCCTTTTTTTAATCATGAAAAAGGAAGGTAAAACCAAAGCAAAACAAATGAACAAAAAAAATCAAAGAGAAATTGAAATCTCATCTATTCATTTTCATTATTACTTATATAGTAGTAAGAAAATTTTAGTATTGATACAAAAAGCTTTATTTACTATTAATCCATTTATATTGCTCTTACACTATTTATAGAAAACATGGTTTTGATTTTTTCCTACATTTAGGATGGACTTACAGTTTACTGTGTTATGTTATTGATGTTACTATATTATTTCCATGTAACTTATGGAATATAATACTTTGTATGCCTATGTTTTAATTGCTTATCTAATTTAATTAGATGTTCTAAGTAATCAAGGAAATTCTAAGAATTTTTTGCATTTTGTCAATACACAAGGTCTCCAAATGTCAACAGAGATAATACAACCTTCTCAGGGAAGTTCTTTTTTGTACTTATAATTTTGTATTACTTGTAGGTGATGCTATTTCGTACTTATAAAGCCTACTGGGATTCTTGAAATTTAGGCACTCCTCCATGGTCCATGATCCAGAGAACCAAAGATCTTATGCCTTTTCATATAGATTGTGACATTAGCAGTTGCTGAACTGACCCATTCTAAAAAAAAAAAGTCCATTCTGGGTGCAGGATTCATGTTTTCCGGATTAGCGATTCTATCTGAATGTCCTGAAGTTGTATTTGGGATGATGATCTCTGCAAAACAATTCACTACTCCTGCTTTGAAAATTGCAATGTCAAAGAAATTAAATAGCTTAGTGTTTGTCAGTTTGGTTCAAATTAGCTTCAGGTAAAAGCAAGTAAAACTTTTTAGAGAGTTTAAACTCCTCAATAGAATTGCTGAGACTTTTAAAAAATTTGTAGATTATACCAGTTGATATATAAGCATTGTGAGTAAAAAGTGACTAAATATCTAATACTGCCCAGGTGTGTTATATGCACCAAGGTTTTTATCAATAAGGGTACCTAGTTTTGGGCATCAGAAGACCTTCTTGACTAAAGAGAGGACACTAGCATAGTTAACAGTTTAGTTTGGGGTTGTTGGTTTTTTTTTTTTTTTAAATTGAGTTCAATTTTAAATTTAAATTGAGTTCAAATGAGAAATTTAGAACCATACAAATCTGTACACACCAGGCAATTTGAAAATCTGGTAATATTTATTTCCTTCTCTTGACATAAAAGCCATATAAGGGAGATCATGCTGTGTCAGCAATTGTAGAATAATTTCTACATACAGATATTATGCACCTTGGGCTCCTGGTTACCCCCTTTGTGGTGCTTCTCTAGGCATGTTTCCTTTGACTCTGGAGCTTCCATGGCACACTACCTACAGTACACCGTATTTGAGCTAAAGCTTGGGCAACAGGATAGATCTAGTCTTGCCGTTGCAAAATTCTTGGGTACAAACTTGATACAGGGATAATGGATCCTTGATCTTAAAAACATTGAGATCAACCAAATAAATACAATTTCAATGAGTCGTCCAAGGTCAAAACTACATGCATGACAGAGACAGCTCTGATCTCTTTATTTCTGATTTTGTGCCTTTAGTGCAAAACCTTCCTTCTCCTTCTTTCAACACTCTTCCTCATTCTTGAAATTTTAAAATTATTAGGTAGTTTAGAGAAACACATTGTCACTGACTTCCCACAACTTCCATGGACTAAAACAAAAACACATTTTAATTAGAACACTTGATTTAATTGGTACTATGAATCTCTAGTTGCATTTGGCAACGAATCACAAATTAACAATCTTTTTTTAGAACTTCACCACAGGTTTTCTGTTGTTATTTTTTAAACCTACAAATTTTGCATTCCTCCCACTGCCTGCCCCCACATATGGTCTCTTAAGATTCTAAAATTCTACAAGTCTCCCTGACATGCATTACAACCCAGCTGTATTTAAACAGTTATGCCTTCTACTGACTGTTGGTTTATATTACTCTGTGATTCTTCTCCTCCCCCCCCCCCCCTTTTTTTTTAATCTCTTATAATGCATTGTCTATTCATATCTGAGGAGAATGCTGTCTTGTCAGAAAGACGGCTTGATAGGTACCATACCCCTCAAGGAGTGAAACTTAAAAATGTTAACTATCTAGACGTCGTCGCTGAATCAGTCCTCTGAATTTACCCCAAATCTGTGCCTTCAAATTACAATATTTCCCATTTCATTTTCTGTGCTATACATGCAACAATAAGCACACTAACCAATTTCTTTCTCCTTAATTTCAGAATACTACTTGTTATTGGTTGGACCAATAAAACACCCTCAGAAATGTAATATTAACAAAAGAGATGGAAAGCATACCCTACAGTTAGACAGAAAACCCTGACAGGAGGTAGCAATTTTTTTCTAATTATATATGCAGCGTCAAAAAAGCACTGCTAGCACTTTACCACCACAGTGTTCATGCAGTCACATGTCAGAGCAAGTGTCGGTTTTAATGAATTTACAATTAACATGCAATTTTACTATTCTAACTCATGCTGATATTAGTCATTTTAATTGTGTAAGCTTAAAATATAATACTAGGTTACTGTCAAGAAGATGAAGCCCAATCTCACCCAAATGTAGAAAGATTTATAATACCAATTAACATTTGAAATATATAGGGATAAAATCACAAAATGTGAAGTGTCAGTTACTAAAATCTGTGATCTGTTTCCCTAGATCTCATGATGCCATTTCTATAGCATATTGCCAGAGGCAATATGTCTATGAGTCAATTATGTATCAACATTTATTTTTCAGTGACTCCCTTAGAGGACTAAAGAATTAACTATCTAGGTACATATATAGCCTCATCACCATAGAATCAAAGTGCCTTTGGAGTATTTAAAAATAGACTAACACCAGACATCCTTCTTGTTCTTCTCCTTCTCTTCCATTCTTTTCCTGTAACAGGTATAGCTTAATTAATTGGGCTGGGGGTTTGGGATTTTTTTTTTGAGGGGGGAGGAGGAAAGGGGTGCTGGTTTGCTTATATCTATGGTAGAGAGAAAGGCTCTATGCATATCTTCTACTGAAAATACCTTATCAGGGTAAAGCTAAATAAAAACATGTTTTATATTTAGTTCTGAAAAATGCCAAGCCTGTGGGAATTCTCAGTATCTGTGGGAGTGAGTGCTACAGGCTAGGTCCCGATCCTGTGAAATTTCTGTCTTCTTCAGTCACGAGTCTCCCTAAATTGATCAACGATGGCATGATTCTGTTGGAAGACACCCTTATCAAAGGCCAAAGTGGGAGTGAAGTACATGCTTACTCTGTGACCTAACAACCAAAGTCATGATGCAGTCTGAATTTCAGGGTAGAAAGTTTGAGTATTCAGTGGGGAAAAAATACCGAGAAACAAGAAGATGATATAGTCATAATGGTACTTGCTGCTAGAAAGTGTCTGTCTTTCTCTTTGTGAATCAGCTGGAAATTTTAAAAGATATGTTATTTCTTTTTTTTTTTCCTCTTTTTTTACCTGATGATTTTGAAATAATGGAGAATGAACATTGGAAACATAGAGCTTATGTTGGTGAAGACTATGAGAAATGCATTAATACACAGACTGTTGACTGGCCATGGATAAAGGAGTAATTTTTCTCTCTAAAACGATGCCAATTTACAATACCATCGAAAGGTCTCCAACAGGCTATCTGAGACACACATTATTAACATAGAAAGATGCTAAAAAGAAACAAGTTCTTTCAAGGAGGTCATTCTCTCTGGAATATCATCCTCTTTTTTTATCTCTTGTCAGCTTTGTTTTACAGTTTTTCTTTGATGCAGCAGTGCCAGATACACATCAGGAGAGCAGGAGGTGGATACAAAGGAAATCCAAATACAGGTGCTCAGCTGCTTGCTTCTGCCATTTAGCTGTTAGGCAATAAGCACCTCACCATCCCTTCCAAACTAATTGATGTACAATAAATATTAATTCCATTAATATTAGGAATTGCAGTGTGCCAGAATTACAGAAAATAGTTAACCATATATGCATAATCATAACATAATAGAATCATGAGATATCATAGTATTCTGAATGAGATATTGATACTGTACTAAATAAACACTAATGCTTGTATAGCAGCATGTATTAAATTACAAGTCAAAATGTAAGTGCAATAAATTAGATATTTAAGCTGTTATTTTGTTCAGCAATTTATTGATAAAAAATGCAACTCCGGTTCTCTGAGTAACACAAAACTCATGTATGACATGCGCTTCTTTGGAAATGCAACTTTTTATTATCATATTATGAGGGACATATTGGTCATCTTAATGGCAATTATCATCTTTGAAACCTTGTTTAGTATAGATTCTCCACCTTCAGAACATGGTATGATAATAGCGAACAGTAGGCATGGCTAGGAAAAAACAACACCTTGCTAAAACTTGCAAATAATGCATCAGGGAGTAAAACAAAGTCTGTTTATCATAGTCACCTTACATTTTCAAGGTCTCCTCCTTGGTCTGCTGATAAACCAGCTAAAGCCTGAAAACTGTCCCACAATTTATTACTAAATATTTGCAAGCTTCCTAAAAAAGCCTGTTTGTCCTAGAGATAAATGGAAAGGCAGGGTCAAAACCAAAGTGTTATATATCAGCATTGTGTTTCCACATAAGTTGGACACCTTCAGCAGATGCTGCTGGAAACTACTGTATGTTTTCATATGAAAAGCAGTTTGTTGCCATAAATGCTTTGTGGATGTTGCATGGCCCATGCATGATTGGTGCAATTAGGATATTGCAAAAAACGGGTAATAGATAAAGGGTTATAATTAATGGTAATCTCTTTTCCCACATCTCTCAAACCCCTGAAACTCAAGGCAGGAATTGGGGGAATTAAGTCCCTTTTTGTATGAGAAAATCAGGTTCGAGACCATCTGAGGAACCTGAATGTACACAAGTCCATTGGAATTGATGAGATGCACTCCAGGGTCTTGGGGGAACTGGCTGATGTAGTTGCCAAGCCACTCTCCATAATATTTGAAAAGTCATGGCAGTCCCCAGTGACTGGAAAAAGGGAAACATCACCCCCATTTTTAAACAGGGTAAAAAGGTAGACCCTGGGAACTACCAACTAGTCAGCCTCTCCTCCGTGCCCGGTAAGATCATGGAAAAGATCTTCCTGGAAGACATGTCAAGGCATATGGATGACAGCAAGGTGATTAGAGACAGCCAACATGGCTTCACAAAGGGCAAATTGTGCCTGACTGATCTGGTGGCCTTGTACTATGGACTGACTGCATTGGTGGATTAGGAAAGAGCAACTGATGTCATCTATCTTGACTTCTGCAAGGCCTTTGACGTGGTCCCACACAACATCCTTGTCTCTAAATTGGTGAGATATGCATTTGATGGATGGACTATTCGATGGGTAAGGAATTGTCTGGATGACCGCATCCAAAGAGTTGCAGTCAACGGCTCAATGTCCAAATGGAGATCAGTAACAAGTGGTGCCCCTCAGGGGTCCATATTGGGACCAGTATTATTCAATATCCTTATTAATGCCATAGACAGTGGGATTAAGTGCACCCTCAGCAGCTTTGTGGGTGACACCAAGCTGAGTGGTGCAGCTGATGATACACATGAGGGAAGGGACGCCATGCAGAGGGACATTGACAGGCTTGAGGAGTGGGCCCATGTGAACCTCATGAGGTTCAGCAAGGCGAAGGGCTGGAACAACTCTCCTACGAAGAAAGTTGGAGAGAGTTGAGGTTGTTCAGCCTGAAGAAGAGAAGGCTCCAGGGAGACCTTATTCTGGCCTTTTAAGATAATAAAGGGGGCTTATAAGAAAGATGGGGGGAGACTTTTTACCAGGGCCTGTAGCAACATGACAAGGCACAATGGTTTTAAACTGAAAGAGAGTAGATTTAGATTGGATACAAGGAAGAATTTTTTTTATTATAAGAGTGGTTAGACTTTGGAACAGGTTGCCCAGAGAAACTGTGGATGCCCCATCCCTGGAAGTGTTCAAAGTCAGGTTGAATGGGGCTTTGGGCAACTTGATCTCGTGAAAGATGTCCCTGCCCATGGCAGGGGGGTGGACTAGATGATCTTTAAAGGTCCCTTCCAACCCAAACCATTCTAAGATTCCATGAATAACACCCATGTGCTCAGTGGCTTACTAATTTCAACTCATCTTCCTTTTCACCGTATGTAATGGGGTATGTAAGTGACTGTGAAATGTGAATAGAAACAGCTTATGGATGATAACATCTGATAGCATCTGATGTACACATGGTGATAGTAACCAATTCACAGGAGCTAAAGGTTAATTTGTGATAATAGTAACAATCCCTGATGATAGCAGTAACATCCTTGCATGTGCATGCAATCTCATTCTGACTGGAGCAGTGAAGATGAAGGGGAAATACTGTAATATTATATTATTTGAGAGACTGCTCTAAATATATACATTGGGCAGAGTTGTCCTAGGATGTTGAATAGTGCTGTAAAACCTTCAAACTCCTCCTCGAGTCCACAACATATCTCGCAGCACACCTTGTAACACTGCAGCAAAATATGTCTTCTTTCAATAACTGGTTATATATTTATATGGATTTAATGCATAAAGAAAAGCATAATTCATTTATACAATGAATCCCTGTTCTCCAATTTAGGAAATTTTATTCCCCTCAGTTTTGTTTTTCTACACTATTTAATGACAACCAATATTTTTCACATAAAATTGTGTAAAATCCATTTTTGACTGCATTATGTTTGATAAAATGACATTTTCACTTTAGCAAAATTTCAAGGCCAACTAGCTATATAATAATGGCAATTTTAGATTTTATTTATTTAGTTACTTATTTTGGCCAAGATGTTCTGTGCTGACCCTCTTCAGCACATGGTGCGGGCACAGACAATGGAGCATCCTACAGGAAAACTGTATAACTTCTACCTTAGAATAAAAGCCAACAAAGTAAGCTAAAAATCAAACATTCACCACCAAAAGCTGTATTGAAATTTTGGCTGAAATCCAGGAAAAATAAGTCTTCACCACTAGTGCATAAAGTTTTATATGATACATTGCCATTTCTGAGGAAGCTGAAAAAATTGAAAGAGAGTTGAATCTGAGAATGTTTTAAATTTTGTAACTAGTACTTCATATAGCTCTAATGTAAATCTGGGCCACTCCATTATAGCTGCATGCATTCGTACATAACTGCAGACCACTTGTCTCACACAGTTTATAAAATAATCATCATCCATCCTGTTTTCTCTACTCTCTAGATCTCCACAGAACGTTGTCTAACAAAAATCATATTTTACTGAAGAAGATCTTGATAAATCTTATTTAATATGAAATAAAATGTGTCCATACTTTCCTGATCCCACAGCATCCTTTCCCCTGTATACTGATGGCTATATATTGTTGGTACAGAGTATGGCCATTTATTAAGGAGCATTAGTGTTGGTTGATATCACTCTCTGTGTCTATTACCTAGCCAGTACAATATAGCATTCACAGTACAAGTACCTAACTGCCAACTATTGTTCATGGAGAACATCTTTTTTGGGCATGTTAAAGATAAATTGCCTAATCAAAGGACAGCATGCCAAAGAGACACCCTAAACAGCCAGATTTATCACTGTAGGGTGATTTAGAGGGAATATAACAAACAAGAGAGACACAATATCAGGAAAATTTTGCATTCAAACTGAGCATCCCTACTTCTGTCCCTAGTGAGCTTCAGCATGACTGGGTTGTAACATAGGAATGAATAAAGTCATAGCTGTTGCACATATTTCTACTAGATTTGTGTTTTCTTGGTGTAAGGATACAGATTATATTGATGACATCACGGTTTTAGGTGTAATGAAGGTGACCTCATGGTCCTATATATGGGATGTCCTCAATCATCAAGGTATTTTGAATGCCCTTGTCATCTTTATAAAGCAGATAGGTGTATTTTGTTTTGTGCTTTGTTGTGCTGTAGTAAATCACTGATGATTGATTGGAGGAAGCAGCCATGGAAAACTCTAGCCAATAAAACTACTGACTGACAAAGAACAGATCCTCCTTGACCATTGTTTTCGCATGTCACCACCCTGCCTTTTCAATAGCTGTATACTTGAATATTAACTTCATCAATCAAATGCCATCTTATCTGAAAAAGAATACCTTGTTAGTTGCAGTAACTGTGATTTTGGAAGTCCTTAAAAAATATTGTACTAACCGATGACATTGCATTTTCTGATAATATTCTGTAGTATTACAAGTTCAGAATTCCTCTTCACACAGGGTTGAAAAACAACAAAAAATAATAGCCTTAGTACTCGGATTTTGAAGAGATACCTTTTACATGTACAGATACTGTTTTTCATTTAGTTTTAATCCAACATATGCTATATGAAAGGACATTATAAATGACTCACTGTTGCCTTAAAACAAACAACTGCAAAAACTTCCATATGAACCTGGGCCTGTTATCATCAATATGAAATTACAGCATTGTTTTTGCTGGAACTGACCCAAGTTCCATTTAGTATCTTGTTTCCAAGAATAGTTAGTGCCATCTGCCACAGAAGATGCAAGATATCTAACTACAGGACAGCTTGGTCACCTATTTTTTTGCCCCAAAAGAACTCACCTGATGACCAGCAGTGTTAAGGACTGAACCTGTATGCATCATGCTGCTCTATTTTTGGTGCTCAGATCCTAACAAAGTGAGCAAAAGTTATGAGATCTTGATATATAGCACACAATCTACTTCGTTTATTGTTCTCTTTTTCTAAAGATAAAAAGCAAATGATTATTTCAGGGTTAAAAGATACCGCACATGTGATGTGGATGAGCTATCAGAATTTAGTGAACTGTGTGCAGTTTTCCACTCAGAATCCTTTCCTTAGTCCTCTTCCAAAGTCTCTTTCAGCTGCTACGTCAATTTTCTACTCTCATTAAATAAAAGAAAAAAGTTTCTTCTTCCAAGGAAACTGTAGAAAAACAACTGCAAAGCTTTCTGAATATGTATATGATAGGAAGAACAGTAGTCGTTTTCCTGGCCATGCCTTAGTTAAAACATTATTGCTCCTAAAGGATTAACGTTGTGAAGGACATTAAAGAAGAATGTTGGCAATGCACTGAAATCTGTCAGTGTCCTGCATAACCAAGCTTCTAGACAGTTTGCAGAGTTGTGCTAAATTAAAAAATTTGTCTCAGAAGTATGTAACAAATATTTGGAAATATGCAGTATGGCATTATAGCCTTCCCAGTCCAGATGCTTTCTTCTCTCATTTGCTCCTGGGTAATGTCTTTTTCCTTGTTAAGTTTGCTATTTTAAATCTGAAACTTTCATATTTTATTTGTTTCCCTGGGAAAATTAAGAAATTCATTGTGTGCATAGCAGTGATGTTGATCTTGGAGAAACTGCAGTCCCAACCAACTAAGAAACAAAGATAATGCCACTGTGAACCAAATAGGAAGCACTTTTGCCTACCTTACTCATTGTATGAGAAAATCAGGTTCGAGACCATCTGAGGAACCTGAATGTACACAAGTCCATTGGAATTGATGAGATGCACTCCAGGGTCTTGGGGGAACTGGCTGATGTAGTTGCCAAGCCACTCTCCATAATATTTGAAAAGTCATGGCAGTCCCCAGTGACTGGAAAAAGGGAAACATCACCCCCATTTTTAAACAGGGTAAAAAGGTAGACCCTGGGAACTACCAACTAGTCAGCCTCTCCTCCGTGCCCGGTAAGATCATGGAAAAGATCTTCCTGGAAGACATGTCAAGGCATATGGATGACAGCAAGGTGATTAGAGACAGCCAACATGGCTTCACAAAGGGCAAATTGTGCCTGACTGATCTGGTGGCCTTGTACTATGGACTGACTGCATTGGTGGATTAGGAAAGAGCAACTGATGTCATCTATCTTGACTTCTGCAAGGCCTTTGACGTGGTCCCACACAACATCCTTGTCTCTAAATTGGTGAGATATGCATTTGATGGATGGACTATTCGATGGGTAAGGAATTGTCTGGATGACCGCATCCAAAGAGTTGCAGTCAACGGCTCAATGTCCAAATGGAGATCAGTAACAAGTGGTGCCCCTCAGGGGTCCATATTGGGACCAGTATTATTCAATATCCTTATTAATGCCATAGACAGTGGGATTAAGTGCACCCTCAGCAGCTTTGTGGGTGACACCAAGCTGAGTGGTGCAGCTGATGATACACATGAGGGAAGGGATGCCATGCAGAGGGACATTGACAGGCTTGAGGAGTGGGCCCATGCGAACCTCATGAGGTTCAGCAAGGCCAAGTGCAAGAGCCTGCAGCTGAGTTGGGGCAATCCCCAATATCAGTACTGTTGTGGTTTAACCCTAGCCAGCAACTAAGCACCATACAGCTGTTCACTCACTCCCCCCGCTGGGATGGGGGAGAGAATCAGAAGAGTAAAAGAGAAAACTCATGGGTTGAGATAAAGACAGTTTAGTAAGTAAAGCAAAAGCTGCACATGCAAGCAAAGCAAAACAAGGAATTCATTCCCATCGGCAGGCAGGTGTTCAGCCATCTCCAGGAAAGCAGGGCTCCATCACTTGAATGGTTACTTGGGAGGACAAAACGCCGTAACTCCGAACGTCCCCCCCTTCCTTCTTCTTCCCCCAGCTTTATATGCTGAGCATGACGTCATATGGTGTGGAATACCCCTTTGGTCAGTTGGGGTCAGCTGTCCCAGCTGTGTCTCTTCCCAACTTCTTGTGCACCCCCAGCCTACTACTGGTGGGTGGTGTGAGAAGCAGAGAAGGCCTTGACTCTGCGTAAGCACTGCTCAGCAATAACAAAAACATCCCTGTGTTATCAACACTGTTTTCAGCACAAATCCAAAACATAGCCCCATACTAGTTACTATGAAGAAAATCGGATTGAGAGCAGACTGGCAGAGAAGGACTTGGGGGTACTGGTGAATGAAAAATTGGACATGAACTAGCAATGTGCGCCTGCAGCTCAGAAAGGCAATTGTATCCTGGGCTGCATCAAAAGAAGCATGGCCAGCAGATCGAAGGAGGTGATTCTGCCCCTCTACTTCACTCTTGTGAGACCCCACCTGGAGTACTGCATCATATAATCATATAGTTACTATGCTGGAAGCTCTGATGGTAAAAGAATCTGGATGCAACCATAAAAAAAAATTATTACTGACCTATAAAAATTATGTTCTTCTAAAACTACCAAAATATTTAATGCAGTCTAAGTTATTCAAAAGAATCTCTGCTGGAAAAAACAAAACAAACAAAAAACCCAACCAAACAAAAAAAACCACCAAAAAATCCCTTGTAATACTGTATATCATTGTTCAGTACACGCTGTCTGCTCCTATGTACATGGACAGCACTGTTTTTTCAGTATGAGAGCATTCTGGTAAAACACCACCTTACTATGGTAGTTTTGTCAGTGTACATAGATGCTTTTGTTTAGCAGACTTTAAGACTTCACAAAATACTTTCAAAAATTACACAGTGGCAGGGAAAGGCGAAGGCATTATTACAATATTTATTCAGAAATAATAGCAAATGAAACACTTTCTTCAGTAGTGACTGTGGACTTCAAAGTTAGGGAAATATTAATTCAAGAAAGGCTTAAGTGTCAAAGCCCTGAAAATGGGAGATAAAATGAAGTAGTGTTCATTAAGAGTTTTTGACACAGAAAGACCTTTAGTAAACTAAACACTTCATGTTCTTTCTTTGAAAACGGAGAGATTCAACAGTATACTATAATGCAACATTTTTAAGCACCTTTTTTTTTGGTCATAATGATTTTAAAATGAACCATTCCAATGTAAGATCATCTTTTATCAATACATCCACATTAGGGGTTCCATAGATTGGAGGATGCAATTACTGAATTTAATACACATGGCAGATTTACAGGATATTTGTGCAAAGATCTGCCAGAGGTTACCAGAGAGCATCTAGAAACTGCACAAAATTTATAAATTGAAAAAAAACTGAAATTAAAAACAAACAAACCCCAAATCCCCAAACCAGATACACCATGTTTAACCAAGATCTACTGTAATAAACAATTTAATTTAGTAAAGCAACAGTAAAGAAATAAAAACCAGTGAATATTTTTGAGATAACTCCTTATCTAACTAAAAAACACCCATGGCTTCATTTCTGAAAGGGCAACTTATGGTTTTCCTTTTCTTTTTTTTTAAATCAGGTCACTGGCTTTCATCTTTTTATTTCTGCTCCTGGGCACTGTTAACAAGATGGGGGACATCAGCCCAGCAGAATATGTTTAAACTTCAGTAGCCTGATAAGCATTAATAGCTGATTGCTAACAGCTGTCCCACATTGCCATTTTTTTTTTTCTTATTCTCTTGAAATGGGCTTCTGTGGCATTATCTATCTTATTAGTATACTAGATTAGTTTGTGAGCATTCACTTTACATGCTTTAATAATCAGTCTATGATATACATACATAAAAGAGTAAAACATAAATAAATGTAAATGAATGAATTGTGTAATGATTTTAGTCTGGCCAATGCTGACACATTTCTTTGTAGATCCTTGCTTTCTCCTAGTCCAGAGTAATTGAATTTTCTGGAGGTGTTTTCCAGTTTTAATTTAGGAAATGTCCTGAAGTTCTCAGGTACAATTTGTCCTGATCAACATTTCCCAGAAACTAGGGAAATCAGTGTTACCAGAAAGAGTTGAGAAGTCCTGATCAGCATTTTCCAGCAATTCATGTATACCTTCGCTGCACACAAAATTACTTTAGCCAGACCATAGCTGTTCCTTTACCCTATGTCTGTAGTTTATGCTTCCATACATGAAGATAAATGGATGCAGAAACACCAAACCAACTCTTTTTTAATTTTTTTTTTTTTTTTTATAGAGGGGATTAATTAAAAGCAGCATTAACACATAAAATGATTTATTATAATATTCTGTATCTCGAGAGAGGGTGAAGGAAACCACTTCTGTGTGCTTTGATCATCTTCCTGTCCTCTTCCATCACAACCAAAGACTATTTAAAATGTCCTTTCAGTTATGCTTCTGAGTGCAGCCCAAGCATCACATAGCACTCCTGCTAAGATTAAAAAAAAACCCAACAAACCACAACCAGACAGACAATTCAATTTCTAATTAAAGGGGAGTAAGCCCATAGAAGTTTTTATCACCAGAATTATAAAAATCAAAAAGGAGAAGAGAGCATACCAAAGATAAAATCCATAATTCTGTGTTATTCTCCTTTGGAAGAATTTAGCAATATCAGAACTTCTGTTTATTTTTAGGAGAGAAGAATAAGAAGTTTTCCTTACATTATTGAAAACACTTGAAAATTAAACTGGAAGTATAACAATGCCAATAAAACTTAAATATAAAGATAGCTTGAGCTAACAATTTCTTTAAAGAATTTATAGCTTTCTTAGAAAATATTCTAGCCTTTTAAATTTTCTATTTTTTAATAAAAATACCAATGTCTAAAAATCAGTTTTCATTTAAAAACTCCCACCTTTTCCACCCATAAATAAAATGTCTGTAGTTTCAAAATTTTTCTTCCCTTTTCAACTGTTTTTTTCAAATTTCCAGCTCCTAATTTGTAGTTTTTCAAGGTTCATATCAATCAGAAATGTTGAAAGTAACAAAAAGAAACAAAATTTTAAACACTAACCAGTATGCATTTTTTTTTGTATTTGAAAGTCAAAAAATAGGATAGCAGATAAAAATGAAGCATAAAATAATAATTTTTAAAAAAAAAACAACTCCCACAGTATTTTATAATAATAGAAACAAACCTTTATGAAAAACTTTTGAGAAAATATATTTTCTTTTCTATAAACAGCAAATTATTCCTAGTTGCCTACACTGCTTCCCATGGTTTAAGAAACTCCTGGCTGCAGGTTTTTGAAAGACCCCAGATCTGAACATCACCATGAGCAAGCTCATTTTCAGACAGTTGCCTACAGCTAATCCATCTCCTTTGTAATAGCCTTCCTTCTTACTTTCTTGTTTTTTTTTTCCTTTTTTTTGAAAATTTTCTATAACTTAGAATGTGTCTGATAGCATAGATCTTGCTACAGATCTTTTTTTTTTGGTTTGTCTTTCTCTGGTACAGAGGTGTTACAATCAACTATTAACTACTTATCCCACCTCAAGGCATCCTTTATTCCAGAAGACTGATGTGTTTGTGAACCCACAAACAAGAAGTCCCTTAAACAACACAGAACTGACTTTGACCTTGAGGTCTACATCACTATTCTCAGCAGAATCATATCATGTTGTACTGAGAAAAAAAAACAACCAGCTTTTTAACCTACAGACTTTTTTTTTCACATTAATTGATCTTTCAAGTCTAAGGCATATCAAATGCAAACAAAAGGAATAAACAAGATTCTCAAATAGGATACTTTCTCTTTGATTTTGGACACTAGTGAATTTTTACTCCTTACGATTAGTGAACTTAATCAAGACAGATATCCAATATTACACAAACTAAGACAATACAGGGTTTATCACCACTAATTAACTTTCAAAGTAGAACAAGGGATACCATTTCTCAAGTTCTGTTACCAACATCATTAGTTTCCACAAATTCTGCTTTCCTCTCCAGCTGTTTTTTCATAGATATTTTTGGTATAGTGGCTGCTAGCATGTGTTCATGACTGCTACAGCTTGAGGAGACAAGATACTTTCCCGCCAGATGGAGATGGAGAGAAGGTGCAGAGAAATATATGACGTTTGCCTCCTTATATTTAACTTCTCCTCCCGGAGGGAAACGTCTGGGGGAAATGATGGTGAGAAGTAAGGTGATGCCCCCGATGGGTAGAGTGTTAACAGCAATTTCATTTCTACTCTGCTCTTCTATCACTGTCAGTAACACAGCTCCTTGCCCCCCTGGTTTGTTCAGAAAAGCAGTTCAAATTGTCCATATAGCCAATTGCACCTTTACTGGTGAGTATGCCTGGAATGCAGATGCTCCCTCTCCAAACTTCTGTTCCCAAATAAAGAGCACAGAGAGACAAACTGACAGGGTTTTGAGGAGCTCAGACTCCATTGCTTTTTAACTCCACCGGCTGGAATTCAGAGATCCTGACTTAACACATGTAGATAAGACTGAGAGGATAATCCTCTCTGTTTTTATCTTCTGTTACTCAGTTTTGGACTAGCTGATAACAATCTGCCTTTATAGCAAATACAGCTGTTAGAGGAATATTGTTGTAGGTGAATGCTAATTTTTTAATATCACCCTGATAGCGAAGTGAAGAAAGAGACAATGATACTTAAAAGAACGCTTGCTTCTTATGCACTGATCCCTTAAAATTAAATATAAAGAATTTGGTTTAATACTGTAATTTTGGATGTGTAGAAAAAAGGAATGAGGTAATTTCATCCTATCTTACTGTAACATAAAATTGGCAGACAAGTTATGTGATTACTCAGGGATTGTATTTCCTGTAGCTGTTTGAAACCCACACAAATGCCTTACTGCATATATGAATGAGATAAGGATGGTATTTACTTACTTTGAAACCTTGCCACTGATGTGTTATTTTCACTTCATAATCAAACACGCCTTCATGCAGAATCTAAGACTGATCATTTTAATCTATACTCCTAATAATCTTCTTTATGTAAATTTAATTGCTAAAAATCTAGTAAATAAAACGGATGACCTACTATGGTGCTTGTTTTTTGCAATCTGGTGGCCTCATGCCTCTAATAATTGCCTAGAAATTCCTTCTTCTTTTTCTATCTTCCAGGAAACAGCTTTTTGGAACTGTTGTTCTGGATTGTCTTGCAAGAGCATCTGAAATCTAACATGAAAAAACCATTAATGAACTGCTTTCCAACTAAAGATAAGGTATTTTTTTTTTCCATGTTAGAATTCAAAACAGATAAAGTAATCACATTTCAAGATTCCCATTCCATAGGCAGCATCATACATTATGCAAAGGGCCTCCTTCATCAAATATATACACATATATGTAATTATTTATACATATGTATGAACAGAAAGAGTTTGCAATGTTAGAGCAGTGTTGTAGACACTTCTACATTCTCTATTTAATACTTCCATTTTTCTTTATTTAAATACTTTTGAACATAGCCAAGAGACAATTTTATTATGATCAAGAACCACTTTTAAAGAAAATACAGCTCAAGATTATTAAAGGAATTGTCCTGATTCAGGAAAACAGCTAAGAGTTCCACTTTGAATTGGTGGTTAAATTCCAGGTACCTAACTGAGATGGTCATCAAATCTGTACCAGAGAGGCAAGTAATCCTATTAGTATCTGTAACCAAAATCTATGATTTCTCTATTCTTTTTCTTTTACCTATGCCTGCTTATTAAATTTAGGTTTTGCACAGTGTGGAAATACTACTTTGCAAAGTTTAATTTTGTTAAATTCATGAGAATAATAACTTACAGGAAGGAACTTAGAATGATCATTGCCATTTAAATTCAAGGACTGGCTCTGAAGGCAGGATAACAAAAAAAGGACTAGTAATTAGATAGAAGACAGAAAAAAAATTAAAATATGGCACAACATCCCAAAACCACATAAGAGAAAAATTGGCACGTTTGTTGAGGACAATGGCAACAGATAGCATCTTTAAAGAAATGAAAAAATGAAAATACTCCTGAATGGCAGGGAACAAGAAGTCTAGCAGGGCTTCCTGAGTAAACAAGGGAAGCATGCAATGGACCTTCACTTTCCTGAAGCTGGGTTTGCTAATTTTTTTAATGCTCCACTTGCGCTTGTCCTATAAACACAACCTGCCATAACACGATTGTCCTGATTTTGGCTGAGATAATTTTCTTCCTAGTAGCTGGTACAATGCTGTGTTTTGGATTTAGGATGAGAATAATGTTGGTAACACCGATGTTTTAGTTGTTGCTAATTTGTGCTTACACTAGTCAAGGACTTTTCAAGCCCTGCCAGCGAGAAGCTGGGAGGGGGCACAGCCAGGACAGCTGACCCAAACTGGCCAACGGGATATTCCATACCATATGATGTCATGCTCAGTATACAAGCTGGGGGGAGATGGCTGGGGGGGCCATGATCGCTGCTCGGTAACAGGCTGGGCATCGGTCAGCGGGTGGTGAGCAATTGCATTGTGCATCACTTATTTTGTATATTCTATTATTATTATTATTATTATTATTATTATTATTATTATTATTATTATTATTATTTTCCCCTTCCTTTTCTGTCCTATTAAACTCTCTTTATCTCAACCCACAGATATTACTTTTTTTTCCCCTGATTCTCTCCCCCATCCCGCTGGGGGAGGGGGAGTGAGCGAACGTCTGTGTGGTGTTTGGCTGCCTGCCGGGTTAAACCATTGGGTCCTTCTGGCACCCAATGTGGGGCATGAAGGGTTGAGATAACGACAGATCTGGCCAGAGAGTGTTAAGGCAAATTTGTTATAAGCATTCATCATATTGGTTTGATAGCCGCTGGTCACAGTGTTGATTAATTTACTCTCAAAGTTGTCGTGCTTGCTCTCAAAGTTGTGTTATGTAACACCTTACTTGCTGTACGTGTTCCCCATTGTGCTGTCTATCACCCCTGGGAGCTGGATCAAGGACATCATTTTGCTGCACTGTGTAACACTGCTGGTTTATGATGTGATAAAGTTATTGGTCGTGAGACTAATTTTTGTATTTGTACTTCTGTATTTATACTCGGCATTGCCGTCATCTCCGTACCTCAGGAGCCACCTTTCGGAAACTATTACACCTTTTACCTTTTCTCCTCAGTGAACCAATCTATGGGGGAGATAGGGGAGGACACTTTACCCCGCTCCTTCACCTTCCCTTTTTCCTTCAGGCTAGTTACAACAGCTCTGGAGAATTTCAAATATCCTTGTTCAAACCAGCATGGTCCTATTGCTATGTCTCCTGAATGAGGTTCACGTCTTGTTTGAGGTTAAACAATTATTTAAGAATACCGTCCAGAGATCCATCCCTGTAACAGGCACTGTGGCTACTCAAACCCCAGCGACAGACACTGCAGCTACTCAAACCTCGGCGACAGGCACTGCAGCTACTCAAACCTTGGCAAAAGGCACTGCAGCTACTCAAACCTCGGCGACAGGTACTGCAGCTACTCAAACCTTGGCAAAAGGCACTGAAGCTACTCAAACCTCGGCGACAGGCATTACGGCTACTCCAACCCCCATGACAGGCATTGCAGCTACTCAAACCATGGTGACAGGCACAACTACTCCAGCCCCCACAACAGGCACTGCAGCTATTCAAACCCCAGCGACAGGCACTGTGGCTGAAGCAGAGAACCAACTCCTGCTGGTATCAGTCACCCCTATACACAAGAAGAAATACATGAGGAAATCAACTCGCTTAGTAAGGGATGAAGATGAACCAGAGTCATCACAAGAACAGGAGGAGGAAGAGGCAGAACCCATAAATGAGGTGGTAACAACCTGATCCCTGTCCCTGACTGAGCTGCAAGACATGTGAAAAGATTTCAGTCATCATCCAGGCAAGCACATTGTCACCTGGCTGCTCCAATGCTGGGATAATGGGGCCAGTAGCCTGGAACTAGAGGGTAGGGAAGCCAAGCAGCTGGGATCCCTTTCCATGGAAGGGAGCATTGACGAAGCAAATGGAAAAGGGGCACAAGCCATCAGCCTTTGGGGGCAACTCCTGTCAGGCATGAAGGAAAGATATCCCTTCAAGGAAGGTGTTTTATGTCACCCAGGCAAGTGGGCCACCATGGAGAAGGGTGTCCAGTGCCTGAGGGAATTAGCCATGCTGGAGGTGATTTATGATGACCTGAACAATGTGCAGTTATCCAAAGATCCAGATGAAGTCAGGTGCACGTGACCCATGTGGCGGAAGTTTGTACTGAGTGCACCATTGCCGTATGACAACTCACTACCAGTAATTACCTGGAAAGATGGAGAGGGACAAACGGTGGATGAATTGGCTGGCCAACTCCAGCAATACGAAGAAAGTCTCTCTTCCTCCCTATGGGCCTGCATCTTGGCTGTGGAGAAACTGCCAGACATGTTAGCCAAGAAACTGTCCCGGGAGTTCCAGCAATTCAAAGAGGATATATCCTACTCTGCACCTGTATGGACCAGTATCTCAGCCATTAGGAATAAGCGTCCCTCTGCTCAAGAGAGAGGACATAGTGGATACACACCAGAGGGCACCCTGTGGTTTCACCTGCATGACCACGAAGAGGACATGAGGAAGTGGGATGGAAAATCTACCTCAGCCCTAGAGGCATGGGTACGTGAGTTACAAGGAAAAACAATCACAGAAAGGGGGTTCTTCCAGGAAAATTGCTGCTCCAGTTTCCAGTGGGCAGTTCCCCAGACAGAGTAGAAGGGCTGATCTTACTTCTGATCTTAATGAAGAGACTTCTGACTCGTATTTACAAGAAGTGAGTAACGAATACTATAACCAGGACTAGAGGGGCCCTGCCTCCAGCTAGGTGGAGGAAAAGGACAACCGGGTTTACTGGACTGAGTGGATTTGGTGGCCTGGCACATCAGACCCACAGGAGTATAAGGTTCTAGTGGACACCGGTGCACAGTGTGCCCTAATGCCATCAAGCTACAAAGGGGCAGAACCCATCTGTATTTCTGGAGTGACAGGAGGATCCCAACAGCTAACTGTATTGGAGGCTGAAGTGAGCCTAACTGGGAATGAGTGGCAGAAGCACCCCATTGTGACTGGCCCAGAGGCTCTGTGCATCCTTGGCACAGACTACCTCAGGAGAGGGTTATTTCAAGGACCCAGAAGGGTGCTGGTGGGCTTTTGGTATAGCTGCCGTGGAGGAAATTAAACAGCTGTCCACCTTGCCTCGTCTCTCGGAGGACCCCTCTGTTGTGGGGTTGCTGAAGGTCAAAGAACAACAGGTGCCGATCACTACCACCACGGTGCACCAGCAGCAATATCACACCAACCGAGACTCCCTGATTCCCATCCATGAGCTGATTCAACAACTGGAGAGCCAAGGAGTGATCAGCAAGACTCGCTCACCCTTTAACAGTCCCATATGGCCAGTGTGAAAGTCTAATGGAGAGTGGAGACTAACAGTAGACTATCGTGGCCTGAACAAAGTCACGCCACCGCTGAGTGCTGCTGTGCCAGACATGCTAGAACTTCAGTACAAACCGGAGTCAAAGGCAGCCAGGTGGTATGCCACAATTGATATTGCTGATGCGTTTTTCTCAATCTCTTTGGCAGCAGAGTGCAGGCCACAGTTTGCTTGCACTTGGAGGGGCGTCCAGTACACCTGGAACTGACTGCCCCCAGCCCTACCATTTGCCATGGACTGATCCAGGCTGCACTGGAACAGGGTGAGGCTCCAGAACATCTGCAATACATTGATGACATCGTTGTATGGGGCAACAGAGCAGAAGAAGTTTTTGAGAAAGGGAAGAAAATAGTCCAAGTCCTTCTGAAGGCCGGTTTTGCCATAAAACAAAGTAAGGTCAAGGGACCTGCACAGGAGATCCAGTTTTTAGGAATAAAATGGCAAGATGGACGTCGTCAGATCCCAATGGATGTGATCAAGAAAATAACAGCCATGTCTCCACCAACTAGCAAAAAGGAAACACAAGCTTTCTTAGGCATTGCGGGTTTTTGGAGAATGCATATTCCAAATTACAGGCTGATCGTAAGCCTCCTCTATCAAGTGACCCAGAAGAAGAATGATTTCAAATGGGGCCCTGAGCAACGACAAGCCTTTGAACAAATTAAACGGGAGACAGTTCATGCAGTAGCCCTTGGGCCAGTCTGGGCAGGACAAGATGTAAAAAATGTGCTCTGCACCGCAGCCGGGGAGAACGGCCCTACCTGGAGCCTCTGGCAGAAAGCACCAGGGGAGACTTGAGGTCGACCCCTAGGGTGTTGGAGCTGGGGATACAGAGGATCCGAGGCCCGCTATACTCCAACTGAAAAAGAGATATTGGCAGCATATGAAGGGATTCAAGCTGCTTTGGAAGCGGTTGGTACTGAAGCACAGCTCCTCCTGGCACCCCGACTGCCAGTGTTGGGCTGGATGTTCAAAGAGAGGATCCCCTCTACACATCATGCAACTAATGCTACGTGGGGTAAGTGGGTCGCACTGATCCCACGGTGGGCTCCAATAGGAAGCCTCAGTCACACAGGAATCTTGGAAGTGATCATGGACTGGGCAGAAGGCAAAGATTTTGGAGTATCGCCAGAGGAGGAGGTGACACGTGCTGAAGAGGCACCACTGTATAATAAACTACCAGAAAATGAGAAGCAATATGCCCTGTTCACTGATGGGTCCTGTCGTCTTGTGGGAAAGCATCGGAGGTGGAAGGCTGCTGTGTGGAGTCCTATAGGACAAGTCACAGAAACTGCTGAAGGAGAAGGGGAATCGAGTCAGTTTGCAGAGGTGAAAGCCATCCAGCTGGCTTTAGACATTGCCGAATGAGAGAAATGGCCAGTGCTCTCTCTCTATACTGACTCATGGATGGTGGCAAATGCCCTGTGGGGGTGGTTGCAGCAATGGAAGCAGAGCAACTGGCAGTGCAGAGGCAAAGCCATCTGGGCTGCCGCATTGTGGCAAGATATTGCTGCCCGGGTGGAGAACCTGGTTGTAAAAGTCCGTCACGTAGATGCTCACCTACCCAAGAGTCGGGCCACTGAAGAACATCAAAACAACCAGCAGGTGGATCAGGCTGCCAAGATTGAAGTGGCTCAGGTGGATCTGGATTGGCAACATAAGGGTGAATTATTTATAGCTCAGTGGGCTCATGACACCTCAGGCCACCAAGGAAGAAGTGCAATATATAGATGGGCTCGTGATCGAGGGGTGCACTTGACCATGGACAGTATTGCACAGGTTATCCATGAATGTGAAACGTGCGCTGCAATCAAGCAAGCCAAGTGGTTAAAGCCTTTTTGATATGGAGGACGATGGCTGAAATATAAATATGGGGAGGCCTGGCAGATCGATTATATCACACTCCCACAAACCCGCCCAGGCAAGCGCCATGTGCTAACAATGGTACAGGCAACCACCGAATGGCTGGAAACATGTCCCGTGCCCCATGCCACCGCCCAGAACACTATCCCGGGCCTTGAAAAGCAAGTCTTATGGTGACACGGCACCCCAGAAAGAATTGAGTCAGACAACAGGACTCATTTCCGAAACAACCTCATAGCCACCTGGGCCAAAGAGCACGCCACTGAGTGGGTATATCATATCCCCATCATGCACCAGCCTCTGGGAAAATCAAACGATACAATGGACTGTTAAAGACTACGCTGAGAGCAATGGGTGGTGGGACGTTCAAACATTGGGATACACATTTAGCAAAAGCCACCTGGTTAGTCAACGCTAGGGGATCTGCCAATTGAGCTGGCCCTGCCCAGTCAAAACTTTTACATACTGTAGAAGGGAATAAAGTCCCTGTAGTGCACATAAAAAATATGCTGGGGAAGACAGTCTGGGTTATTCCTGCCTCGGGCAAAGGCAAACCCATCCATGGGATTGCTTTTGCTCAAGGACCTGGGTGCACTTGGTGGATAATGCGGGAGGATGGGGAATTCTGATGTGTACCTCAAGGGGATTTTATTTTGGGTGAGAATAGCCAATGAATTAAATTGTATGTCATTAATTGCCATATAAGACTATGTATCATCACTTCTATGGTTGCTCTATGCCACATCAACAGTATTACAGCAAGAATCACCTAGATTAATGTAGAATGAACTTTGATGAAACCGAGCAAAGTGCAGCGATGATAGAACTGGGCAAATGCGGCGGTGATGGACCAAAACTGGCTTCAGCATGCAACAATCCACCACCACACACCATCTCTCCTGCCCTGAAGGACTGTTATGACAGATGGAGCCCAAAGTCATGGACTAAATGAACTCAATGAACATTTTAGAGGAATGGCCCATAGACTAAGGGAATGATATCTGTGTGTATATATCAAAAGACAGGAAAAACGGTGGTGATTAATGGGAATGTATTGGAAAGTGTGGGACATGGGCATGATGTAGATGGAATAGAATAAGGCGTGGATACTGTCCTGATTTTGGCAGGGATAGAGTTAATTTTCTTCCTAGTAGCTGGTACAGTGCTGTGTTTTGGATTTAGGAGGAGAATAATGTTGGTAACACCCTGATGTTTCAGTTGTTGCTAAGTCGTGCTTACACTAGTCAAGGGCTTTTCAGCTTCCCATGCTCTACCGACTGAGAAGGCTGGAGGTGCACAAGAAGTTGGGAGGGGGCACAGCCAGGACAGCTGACCCAAACTGGCCAAAGGGATATTCCATAACATATGATGTCATGCTCAGTATATAAACTGGGGGGAGGTGGCCGGCGGGGCCGTGTCCACTGTTTAGGAACTAGTGGGTGTGACGGTGTGCTCCTCCGCCCAACCTGACCTTTATGTCCTGTAACCCTACCTAAGTGAGAACTACCAGGGGCAGTCGTTAATGGATGCTGATGGTGATACTTCGTCCATTAACGAAGTGGATTTGGGAGCCAGATAACAACACAATAGCCCTTGGTTATTGTGAGAAATACGCCCACCTAACCACAGTTATCAGTATGCAGATATGACTATGAGTCAATCATCTTACCCCTATAAATAGTGAGCAGCCCAAGAGCCCTTTGAGCTCTCCTGCACGGCAGCGGGCTGCACAGTGGGATCTCCCCTTGAGTAGGGACACCTCTCAAGGTTACTCCTCGAGGTTGAGGGATTCCGTGCCACAACAGATCCTCAGTAAGTGACTAATAGCACGCTAAACTTTGAAATCTTAGCTAAGTGATATAAAGGATTGATTGCGCATATATAATCTGTTAGACATAAACCGTTGACCAAGATTGGGATTAGGACTGGATCCAGCCGCACCTAAACTCCTCTCTGAGAAGTTTAGAAAGCAAGGGGGTCCTTTCTGAACCTCATGACTCAACGGGAGGGTCTCCCTGACAGTAATGTCTGACCCTGTCCTCTATGCAGTAAATAATCAAGTGTACCTTGCCATCGAATCTTGTCCACTGTCGCATCTTCCATTGAACTTTGTTAATTCACACTTTAACTCACTGTTTTCTATCAATAAAGTATTGTTGCTTCTCTCTTACGAGTGAAGTGCAGTCTCACTCCATCCGCGACAGTGGGGCATCAGTCGGCAGGTGGTGAGCAATTGCATTGCGCATCACTTATTTTGTATATTCTATTATTATTATTATTATTATTCCCCCCCCTTCCTTTTCTGTCCTATTAAACTCTCTTTATCTCAATGAATATTACTTTTTTTTTCCCCCCCTATTCTCTCCCCCATCTCACTGTGGGGGGGAGTGAGCGAATGGCTGTGTGGTGTTTAGCTGCCTGCCCGGTTAAACCACAACAAGGATATTACATCTGTGCACAACAGTAACACAAAAACAGAAAAGAGAGAGAGAGAAGTATGAAGGGATATGTAGGATATACAACGAGCTACTGACCTCCATTAAATTTATTCAAGGTATTCATGGCAGATGGAATGAATTCACTAGCAGATCACTAATTTGATAGAATTGAGGTTTCATGCTGTTATGTGATCACAAGAACAGAGAGCCTAAGTTTATTGGTTCAGATGCTTACTTTCACCAAATATAGATATAGCTTCATGACTACATGGTACCATTACTTCTGGTAATTCTGGTGCATATTATCTTTCAGAACAATTAAAGCAGTCTGTATGGTACTCTGTATACAAAATAAATCCTGAACGTCAAATTGAAGTATAGAGCTTGAATCTTTATGGACAGATGTGCTTCACTGTGCTTTTGTGACGCTGAGTTTCAGACTGCATCCACATTTAACAACTGCATAGTGAAGAACACTATTCAAAGGATTGCATTCCTCATTCATTGATGCCACCAGGACACAGATCCTGCCCTCAGATCACCAGAATCATAACCACATTTCTATTGAAGAAATTTCATCCTCAAGTAGTTGATAGCTGGAATGATTTCTCTTGTTACTCTCTATTTTTGGGATTCAAATAATGGAAAGTAGAGTGCTATTGATTTGGGGGGGCATGTTTTTGTGCTTTAGATTATGATAACCCATTTGGTCAAAAAAGGTCACTTGTCACGCACTACTATAGACTTTTAGGATAATTTGTGCCACTGATAGGTTATGCTTAACAATTCTGAATTCTTTTGAACCTGGAATAGGAAGACTACACAAAGGATATAAAAGTATGTGCCTGGGCCATTTCCCACCAAGGAAAAACTAAGAATGTAAAATTGATGGAATGGCATAGTGAAAAGAAAAAAAACAATACTCCAACCCCTCAAACCCAACATTTCTCCCAACCCAAATTTATTTTCATTTTAATAGTTATTTAGTTTGCAAATAAATGACTGTAAAAAAAATTCATCTGAAGTCTGATCAAGTTTAAAAAGTGGGAACTTTTGACAGAATATACTAAAACAGCAAATGAAAGCAAACTTTATGAAGAAATCAAAATAGCCAAGGTATGTAAAGGATGAAGATAGAAGAAGTGGCATTTGGTGTACTGCAACCATAAAGGTTGCCATGACTAGGATACTTTATAAGTACAGAGATAATTAAAACTCTACACAGATCTGAAAAATAAATGATTTATGAAAGAAGTGGAATGTAAGGAGGTATTGCATTTGAGAATAAAATCACTATGTCCTACAATTTAGAGAATGTCTAAATTTTCACATACAGGGCTTTCTTTTTTAATTCAAATTTGTCAGAACAGAATGCTTTTAAAGAAATTGTCAACTTCTTTTGATAAAATAACTGCTATATTGAATAAGTATTTCACTTTGTTCTTTTCCTTTTGTTAAAAAAACACTTCTTCAGATAGTTTCTTTTTCTGGAAACTGTCAATTTTTCTACATTCTTGCCCTGTACGTTTGTGTGCCGACATCATTTTGCATACAAATGCCACTTTTTCTTGTCTTTGTCAGTCTGGTTTTTAATTCTATGCATTCAGTTATTTAATGAAGTGGTAATGGAGACTTGTAGTTTTCTTTCCTTACTCCTTTAATGCATACACACAGGTCTTTGTACAATATTTGACTACCCCATACAGGTCCTACTAAGTACTTTTCTAGCCATTTAACTGGTAAAGAACACATTATGTCTAGTTGTTATTGACTTGACTTATTAAATTTCTCCTCAGATTATTCCTTATTCCAAAGATTTCTAAAACATAGATAAACAGAATAATGGATAATCTGACTTATGATTTATTGGCATAGTATGCAACATAGTTGAACAATAATGACCAATATGTTTAGAAATCATCACAATTTCCTTAGATTAGAAAGTATAACTATAATTCAATCTCCTGCAAAAGGGTACAGGATCTCTTTTAGACCATCGTCTGAGGATTAGTAATACTGGAGCCATAGACTTCTGGATGTTCAGATCCAGTAAATCATATGTGATATGCCACTTTGAGGTATAAATTACCTAATCACATAATAATTTTTTGGTAGTATGAGATAGTGTTCTATGATGTATGGCCTGTTGCCAAGCCATCCTCTCTACCAGGGGAAATAACACCTGTTACACACTGAAAGCCTTTTGTCTTTTTGATCTCAGGCTGCATGAGCTAGTGGGTGATCACCATGGGTGACCATATTAGCAGGGGGGATCTCTAAAAGATCCCAGGTGTTCCATCCTTGTGAAAGCCCCTTGTACCCACAGTGGGCTATGTTTGGTTTGACAGACAACATACAGGGTAGGCAGCACATATGGAAACAGTCCAGGACAGGCTTGTCACTTACTTCATCACATGCTGTTACTCACAATCTTTGTTCATGAGAAGAATGAGAACTGATAGCATAAGATTATGCAATACCTTTTAGGAAGATGAACGGAGAACTTTAACATGGGACAGGAAATTTTCTGAGGGATCTGTGCAGAGCTCATTTCATATTTCACATGTTGGATGATCAACATGAGGGAGCCACCAAGTATTGAGCAGAAGACTGACCTCATGATTTGCAAATTGCAAGTCTGTCATTCACCTTTCCACTTCTACTGCATCTGGCATTAGGTAGGTGACTGTCTTCTGTAAGATTTAAGAAATATCCAGTATGCATAAAATTCTCAGCTCATGGTATGCTAGGTGGTTGGTACACAACTGGTAATTAAGGGTTTTCCTTGCATCAGAGTTCTCAGTGTTACTCTTACTGCCTTGACAAGGAATGATTCTTCATTAAGGAGTAAATACATTTTTCTGATGCATTGCTGTGGTGGATTTGACTTTGACTGTCTGCCAGACCCCCACCTAGCCACTGTCTCATTCCCCCTCCTCAACAGGACAAGGGAGAAAATAAGGTGGAAAAGCTCATGGGTCAACAGGGAGATCACTTGCCCATTACTGTCACAGGCAAAACAGACTCAACTTGGGGAAGATTAATTTAATTTATTGCCAATTAAAAATAGAGTAGGATGGTGAGAAGCAAAAACAAAACTAAAAACATTTTCCCCCATCCCCACCTTCTTCCCAGGCTTAACTTCACTACTGACTTTTCTACCTTCTCCCCACCCCAAGCAGTACAGGGGGGATAGGGAATGGGGCTTGCAGTCAGTTCACAATGCTTTATATCTGCCGCTCCTTCCTAACACCCCCCTGCTCTAGTGTGGGGACCCTCCCACAGGCTGCAGTTCTTCAAGAACTGCTCCAGCATGGGTCCTTCCCACAGGGTACAGCCCTTCAGGAACAGACTGCTACAGCGTGCGTCCCCGACGGGCACCTGTAGAAAACCTGCTCCTGCATTGGCTCTCCACAGGCTGCAGCTTCCTTTAGGGCACATCCACCTTCTGTGGTGTAGGGTCCTCCATGGGCTGCGTGAGAACAACCTGCTTCACCATGGTCTTCTCCATGGGTTGCAGGGGAATCTCTGCTCTGGCACCTGGAGCACCTTACACCCCTCCTTCTTCTCTGGCCTTGGTGTCTGCAGGGCTGTTTCTCTCACATTTTTCTCATCTCTGTCTCTCACAGCTGCTGAACAGCTTCTTTTACCCTTTATTAAGTAGGTTTTTCTAAAAGTGCCACCATCTCGGCTGAGGGTCTCAGCTGTGCCCTGCAGTGGGTCTGTTTGCACTGGCTGGAACCGTCTGTGTCCAGCACAGGGCTGCCCCGACCTCTCCTCACAGAGGCCGCCCTGCAGCCCTCTCCTTCGCTACTAGCACCTTGCCACATAAACCAAATACATCTGCAAGCCCACAGTGGGTGACACCAGTTTTTACAGTGTAGGCTAATGCTTTGTAAGCTGACCAGCTAATATTTTGTACCTCAGTCATTAGGACCAATGAAATCATTAGGACCACAATTCATAACCTGCATCCATGGATCTTCTACCTTTTATAAAGCGACATTTTTTAAGAGATGTTCTTCAGTTATTGAGTTAGCAGCATAACTTTGGATAATATCTCTGGATAACTGAAGGGTGGAGGTCCCTCATCTCAGGCTAGAGGCCTATTGTTAAGATACTTCCTTGTTAAGATACTGTTTGCCTGCTGCATCCTCTGCAATGTTTGCAAGAGCAGATGGAAGTAGGATGGCAGTGTGACTCTCAAACTATACCAGCAGCAGCAGCATCAGCTGGAGTTTGCTCAGATGCCTGCAAAAGCTGAGAGCGCCAAATCATAAGAGGTGCTCTGGCAATATACTTTACACAAACTTTTGACATCAGCTTCTGTAACTTGCTGTAGTCTGCATATGGAAAGCAAGAATAAACCACATAATTTTACTACTCTTAGCTTTTGTTGGGGGGTAGCTGTCAGGGGGGTTCCCTGCTACTGAGGTAAGTCCAGAATCTTTGCTTATCTGTTTTCCATAATGGTGCATGAAACCAGTGGAATATCTGTTGCACAAAAGGTGCTGAGACAGACTTACATGCACAAAGCTTTACTCAATTGGATCATTGTTCAAGACACACATCAATCCTAAGTGTGAAAGTTACTTCTGGGGAAAAATAAAAGAAAAAAACAAAAAAAGGAAAGTGAAAGGAATACGTTTTCCAACAAGTCAGGAAAAGCACTGATGTAATCTCTTCCCTGTGCATCTCCTCCAGTGTAGAAGGTGGTGAAGCTGAAGGTGATGAGAATGTTGACTTTTACCATACCTTTTCCTAGTACTGTATGATTTTCATTGGGACCCACTCAATTGGGTTGTTCCTGCTTATGATGATATTAGTGTGGATTACAGTATGCTTAATCAGTCATGAGCATTATGTGCTGACTGACTGCTAAACTCTCTTGTATACGTATTATTAGGTACTGCTTACTGCTTATTTAAATGACTACTGTGCTGTTACTCACTAAGTTTTGAGTTTCTCTAATATTAACTAAACCCCACAAAATAGGACGTAGGAAAAGAGAAGGAACAAAGGGGTGATCCTCACATCAGTGACATTTACTTTGTATGAGAACCCAACAGTGAGAGAATTGGGGTTTGCAGGTGCAAGAAAAACAGCACAAGAACAACATGGGAGAAGAATTGCACAGAAGCTCTGAAAACACTGTCACAACAGCTTGGGTAAAAAGTTACAGAGCTGCAGAGGAAAGGCGGGCTGAATATTTGCAAATGGAAAGGCCCTTACTGCTACACAGGTTAAAGTACTTAAGGTTCTGTGCAGCATTGGGAAAGTACACATGGGCCCAGGTATGGATGTGGACAGGTAGCTCTAGGTCTGAGAAAAAAAAACCTTTGCAGGGCAGGAAGTTCAAGGCAACAGTCTATGGGTGGGAAATACTAACTGGCAACTACTGAAAAGTGGATAGTGGTAGTAGTAGTACAGAGCTTCTATACTTAAAGGTGAGCAATAACAGACTGGGCAATGAACTAAGAATAATGGGTAGGAATGGATCAAACTGGTATGAGAAAACGCCCTGACATCTTAATGATGGGAGACCATAAAAAAGTCCAACTTTTACATGTGATAGGACAATCAGTATATAGTCTGCTCAGACTGTTTTCATAAGCACGAAGGTGCCTTCTCCTTTCAGAAAACTACCTCGTGTATGTGCACCAATAGTTGCAGACATCATAATTTTTCCTCAAAAAATCTTAGTATATTGATCCCTTTAAATTCTCCTCATTGTCTGAATAGATGTTTCTTTTGATCTTTCTGTATGTTAAATTACTCTAGTAGTCCTTCTGGACTGTTTTCTGAATCTTTACATGATGCTTTACTCTTTCTAAACTGTATAAACAAAAGTGCACTATTACCATTGTTACATATGTTTAGGACAGATCCTGTAGTCTATATGTATAAATGAACTGTGCCACAAATGAGTATCATACTGGCAGCCTGTAGTATATTGAATGATAATTTAGGACACTTAAAAGTTTTTTCAGCGCGCAGCCACCATTAAAGCACAGCATTGTTATAGAAGCTGTACTATGCAAGCAGGTTTTGCCGAGATAAAATATTTTTTATTTCCTCAGGAAGCATACCTTTATAAATTCCTTTCCCATGGGGATTTCCAAGCTGCAGATCCAGCAATGTAGTGCATGAAAAAGCACTGCTCTGTCTGCCTGAACCCCTACTGACTCCATTGATACTCTGTTTGGGAGTACAGATCTTTTTGCATGTGTCTTTTTTGAAGGTCAAAGGTGAAACAAGGCACAAATAGTACAGACAAACACTGAGGGGATTTTCATGGCATGGCATAGCAGGAAGGACATCAGGCAGTGCAATAAAATACTAAGCTGGCTTGTGGTGTTTGACTCATTTCTCTTGAGAGTGAAAATATTTTTATTGTTCTTGACAATTATTTTCTTCACTTTCACCTTCACTGCACCAAAGCAAGTATGTGGGTAAGCACACAGAAACTGTAGAAGATGCAAAACTTCTCCCAACATATGGTGAAGCTGCAAAACTGCTATTTGTATTGCACTGTTCACATAACAAGCTAGAATTTTAGAGATGGAAGGAAGAAAGCGAAAAACTGATTATCCATGATGGTTGTTGGCATCATTCCTGAAATCACACCAGATTTCTGCAGGGTAAGAAAACTGGTCAAAGGAGATTAATTCCTTAGAGATGACTTTGAAGCTTCTTCTGAGCATCCACAGAGGAGCTCAGCTAAGAGCAGACTGCTTTTGTCAGGAGAGAGAAGCAAAAAGAAAACATGAAATCACATTTCAGCACTGGTTTTCTGCTACCATGGAGCCAAAAGTATCTTACTGAGATTTGAAACTTATAATTAATTCCTCTAATTCCTGAATGCTGGAAAACCTTTTGTCCTTTGTCTCATTGATCTTGTCTTTACATTTACCCCAATTAGCTTGAAATGTTTCATATTTAACATGAGTATCTAAATCAGCCTCAGCTCTTTTTAACATATTGTATGTTCACACATTAAATTATTTTTGGTTTATTTTCACATATGAAATATCTTAAATTAACTTGATAACTTCACATATTCAGAAATATTTCAAATTAAAACTTGATCATATCTGCAAGTGATCAAACAATAAAGGAAAAAATGTTGTGACAAGAAAATAAAAAAAATTACCATCCTTTCAAAGTCTCCCAACACAGTTTGGATAGCAGGCCACACGCCACAGCATAAGAAATAACAGATATGCATTTTTTTAATCAGGAACTATAGAGAATAAAGCAAATATACAAATTCCTATTGCAATACCAACGTGGAAAAGAAAAAGGCAGTGTTACTCCAAAACCTGTGAAAATAAAATATTCACAAAGTTCAGTTGACATAAATAAGATCTTGCAAATTTAGACAAAAAAAAAAAAAAAAAAGACATGAACTGCAAGAAAACATGGTCTGAGGTTATGAGAAAGCATACTAGTATTATTCACTTACAGTGTCATATTTATAAAGTTCTGTCTTGTTTTATTCAGAACTAATGCAAAGGGGTTAAGAATATCTTTCCCTATATCCGTAGCCCCACAGGATCTTTTCAGACAGGTTCAGTAATTTTGCTGATAACATTACATGTATGGAAAAAGGAGTATTTTACATCCTCTGGGCAGATTTTCCCCTAAAATACAAATACGCAAGAAGATTCTGCCCATCAAGCAAAGAAAATATCAAACTCAGCATACATTTCGGCCATAAGAGCTGATCAATGAGTGACAGCGCAGGGTCACTCACAGGATGGCAAACCTGAAGAAGGATTATTTTTATTGTAAGGATATTTTGGAGCAGTTGATCAGATTCAGTTGTGTGTGCTGAGATCTGCTTATGGGTGAAAAGTGTTTGGTAAATTGAATAACACAATACAGAGTCTTCCATCACTACTAGGTCAATGGCTCTGATCTTGCTTTGGCTGGTAATGACTGAAAATGTTTTAATAAGGATGCTGCACAGTAACTTATGTGAAAAAAGCTGATACTGTCAGTCCTGTTCTTTGAAGACAGAAATCTGTGTTAAAGCAAAGCTACCTTCACAATTCCTCTTAGCTGTCATCCTTGTTAGTAGTGTCAGCAGTGAAATAGAGACCTGCATGGACATTGGGACTGAATTATCTCGAAATATCCAATGTCTTTGGATCCTGGTTGGTGCACATTGGTGAGGGAGGCCCGTGGTGGTAACTTGGAGATTAATCCATCTCATTGTCAAAACAGCAGCTAGTGCAAAACACTAATGCTCTTTTATAAAAGGGAAGAAAGGAAAATATCACTTATTTACAAGCATATTTTCATGTGTAAATTTTTCATTCACTTAACTATTAAAGCTATGTATGACCTTGACATCTGGAAACAGATTTGAGGAAACTTTAGGACTTTTCATCACAGGAGCCCTCAATAAGCAACTGCACTTAGTACAGAGGAGGCCATAATTACATGTAGGCCAGATGAGGAGTTTCTAAAGACAATTTGAGGTCCTGGAATTTAATAGTAAATAGCATTTGAGATATGTAAGAATCTTTGTTACTGGTCCTTGAGGATTGAAAACAAGTATGTATGTACTAATAGTTTTCAATAGCAGCAGCATTTGGTAAACTGTCAGGATGTCTTTGATACTAGCGCTGTTACTTATGTTCAAGATAGTGATGGTGCTTGTGCCTTGGCCTTCTGCCTCAGGGAACCATTCTGTCTTAGAATTACTGTTCCATGTCTACAAGACCTTCAGCGTGGAAGCGATGGCTGTAGCCTTCTTGTTAACATAGTCAGTCTTACTTCATAACCTCATGGCTTTATGTGATTTGTCGATTGAGAACCAGGGTATCATTAAACATTGTCTCCCTTTGGTGTCTTCTCAGTCTAGATTTGCAGAAATGATTCCCATCAAACTTCTGCAAAGCACTGTTGCCTGAAGTGTTAGAACCTGCATGCCACATAATAAATTGTGGCATATAGTTGTGTCACCTCAAGTCAGTAACCCACTGAATTTCATACACTAAGTAGACTTGCACTGTGCTAGGACTTCAAATATGAAGCTTCCAGCAAAAAAGTCTAAGAGCATTGTTGACATTCCTCTGAGTCAGAAGTGAACTGCAGTTTTAGAGGGCATTGTGGTAGCAAAGAGGCTGTCTTTTTGAACGGCATATAAAACTGACTTTTTGCTTATCCGTGACAAGGAAGAATTCCTTGGAGCTCTTCACCAAAAACATGACATCAATCATGTTGTCCCAACCAAATATAGAATGGGAATTTCCCCTCTGCTTTCCTGAGCTATGACTGAACTCTTCAACACAATAGTTTCTACTTCGTACTGCATAGTACTCTGCTCTGAACACAATTAAACAGTGGCTTTGTTTCAGTCGAGAAGTATCTGGTAATAAATTCCTGCTTTTATAGATAATTAAGGAGAGATAATTACCTGTGTCTCCTTTGCTTAATTTAAAAAAAAATAAATTATTAGTTGCTAAATAGATTTTAGGTATTTGGAAAGGTGACACATGAAATAAACTATTTATTAAAGTGGAATATAATGCTACAGAAAACTCCTCACTTGGTGGACTTGACACTCATGCAAGGACAGGGTTTTCAACAGGAAGAGAGTTGAGAAGCAAGGCAATGGTGAGAAAAATGTAAGTAGCAATAGTAGTGTGATACTCAATTTCAGCACACAGAGGTTGCTTGATGTCAGTCCTTTAAGTATAAATTACATTTCCTTTTTGCACTATTAGACCACAAAGTTAGTCTCTGTTTCAGAAAGCAGTGAGGATGGGGATGATTTTTTCCCTCTTAGCCTTTTCCAGTTATCCGATATAAATATATAGAAAAGCGTGTTGCTTTGTGTAATTTTCAAAGAAGTCCTTATACTGCATTTCTAGCTGTCATTTGCATTACTTGATCTCCCTTAAATGACCTCACCTGTTAGATGAAACACCTTCTAAGCTGGTCACAAGCAATATCAGTTTTCCAGTTTTTCCAAAGATCATGATGTTTCATTTAGTATGGTAACCTTAAACAAATAAATCCTTTAGAAGCAGTTCTCTATCACGTCAAAAGGCCTCAATACATGGACTACTGGTCAGATAAAAAAATCCAGATCCCTATTAATCCATTCTCAGCTTGGTATTGGAGCCGTCTGAGACTGGGGAAAGGGCTTGCTTGTGTGTCACCTAGAAAAGCTCCACAAAACATTTTAAGAAAAAAGAAAACAAAAGAGAACAGAAATCTAGCCAAAGTCCTTTTTCACCTTTTCTTCTCCTGACTATGTCTTGTGCCTATGCTTTTTTATAATTTATTTTAAAAAGTAATCTCATTTTCTTAAGAAGAGAAAGCTCAAATCTTGAACCAAAAGCCTTCCTAACTGTTACCTTTACTTCAGGGAGAACATGAAGCTACTGCTGTTTCCCATTTTATAAATGTCAAACATTTTAAGATTCATTTAACTCACTGAAGACTTTGCAAAGACATTTTCTTCTGGTACTTTTTTCTCCATTAAGTGATTCACTTAGCAATACAATCTGGTTTTCTAGGCAAAAGAAATGCAGCATGATTTTACATTAGGTATAAAAGCATCTAGTTTCCTTATTTATCAAATATACATGGAAAACCAAACAGTATTCACACCAGTGAATAACATTTTTTTTTATGAATAAAAATGAACACAAACAAACAGGTGCTAAGATCTAAACAAATAATTTTGTATCTCTTTTTACAAAATTGACTCATAGGTGGTAGGCAATTCTTCATATCCATCAAACTATAATCCAGCAGTGTTGTTAAGTTTTTTTTTTTAGTGCTGCATAGTGAACTAAGGAGAAATGAAAAAGAAAAAAAAAAAGGAAATGTGCAATTCACTCAATGTGTCAGTGTATGTATATCCCATGCAGATATTTTTATTGATACTTTTTTTTGTCCTGCTTGTATGTACTACTTCTGTGTTATTTTTTCTTTTAGAACTCTTCATTCATGTAATTTTTATTATAATACTACAAATGATTAGTCAACAGAATTATCTTACAAGATCCATATTTACATTAATATCCATGTAGCAAACTTAACTGAGTAACAGAAGAGCTGTTATTCCGTTATTGATGTCTTTGCTGCATCATGAAGGCAGCAATTTAGCACTAAGCTATAAATAGAAAAATACAGTGGATGGAACTGGCTGGTCTTGTGTTTTTAACATTCCCTTCAGGGTAAAGTATGACATAACCTAATTACAGTGGTAGAGATTTCACTGCAGGGAAAACTGTTGTTACTCCATTTGACAATCAAGTAATTATCTTCTCTATTGGATGTTTTACTGGATGTTACTAATTAAGTCATCCACAAGAATTTATTTAAAATTTAGGAAATGGTGCTACTCTTATAAAAAGTTGGCCTTCAATAAAGCCAATATTTTTTATAAAAACATTTTTTGAGGCAGTTTTTGAAGTTACCTGTCAGAGCGCTTATTTAAACAGAAAGCAGGCATTCTTTCTGACTACATCCCTGCTCCTTATTTCATCCTAACTCATCCTCTGACTCACCCTGCAGTCCCTTCATTCTCCTTGGGTCCACAGGGCTTCTGCTGAGTGCTGGCAGCGTGTTCTTAAAAAGAGTAACAAAAGTGATGACAGAGCTATATAAGTAGCAGGGTTAGTGGGAGGATAACGGGACTCAATATTTCATGTAGTTGTCCGGGTGTTTCAGGAAAGGGGAAGGGAGGTAGCACACTATCTCTCCTTATGAGAGGATTGGCAAGCAATGCTAATCTGCATCTCTCCTTATGGGAGAATCTGCAAGCAACCCTATCCTAACCCTGGTTTAGGAGTTAAAACTGTGTAATTACATACTCCATCCTCAGCTATTTTTTTTTTTTTCTTTTCAGTTTTCCCTTATATGCATATAAGATTTGTACATTCTTTCCTGATTATATAATCTGTAAGAAAAGCCAACCATCTGATTGTATGAAAAAGTATAGTAGGTCATATCTCTCAGTCTTCTTCATGATATGCAGAACTTCCCACTCATGAACTTCATTTTATTTGGACTACTTATTATGAGTTAATAATTAAAAACAGTGGATTATAATGCTCATTTAGGTTATCAATGCTGTCCTAACCCATAATGTCCTATTGTCTCCAAGAATGGAGTTATCTTGCAGAGAATACTTTTTTAAAAGATTACATCAAGTTCAATATTAACAATAACAGAATTTACCATTTATTTTCTTGTACTGGTATCCTGAAACCCTACTGGTACTAGGAAGAATCTTTATAAAAACGTCAGCTGTATCTTAGCAAAAATTATCTCCATATTTAAACATATTTTAACACACATTTCTTAATTTTATTTTTCCTTAAGAGTATTTCTTGTCTTTAAACTACCTTCTCTGTGATCACATTGATGGAAATATAAAACATCAAACTCTTTGTTGTATAGAATTAAAGAAAAAAAGAAAGGATTAAAAAGAAACATTATAATATTTGAAAAGTAAGGTACCTGAAATATTTCTGCACCTATTTTCTTAGTGTCAGAGAGCTAAAAAAAGGAAACATGATTCCCTGAAAGTAAACACTGGAAAGGGTTCTACTAAACACCTGAGATGTCCACAGAACTTATACATTATTTCTCATCTATATGTGCTACATATGCACATGGCATATAGATGCATTTTGTTGTACAAATATAAAGCAATTTAAGTCATATGAAAAAATGTAATCACATATTCACACTTTAGGCATTTCCTGTTACTGCAGCAGAATCTACATGACAGCTTGTAGAAAGCTGCCTAATGTTAGGTGTATTTAAAGTTGTAGGTAATGACTATTGCTGTTTTTATCACTGTTCTTCTGTTTAAGTCTAGTCAACACAAATTATACCTGGGCTGAGTTTGCAGTATTTGGGGCACTTGAGTGTACCATTGCTTTGATAGTTAGATTACACTTGTCTTGCTACTTCAGTGTAAATGTAATTTGAGGGTCTTGTTGCTTGTTTCTGGTAAGTGTTGTGACTTGAAGATGAAAATATGCCATACTGGCTTGTTGGTTCTACTTGAAAAAGACATAGAACTGTCACTGCCAAGAAAGAAGAAAATGTTTTGTCATCCCCATTAAACTCCAAGGGCTTAGGAGGTCTGCTGTGTTTACAAGTTTCAAGTACTTTTTGCTCAGCAACTATGTACAATTTCAAAGCAAGGATAATACTGGATCCTATTTAAAAAGAAATAATATAGCATTGGAGAATCTTTGTATCAAACCACAGAGATTTTTCTCAGACACAATGAAACGTTTTTAATCTCATATTAACAAGAAAAAGCTAAATATACCACCTGTAAAAGAAGCAGTGAAAAGAAATGTATTATGATTCAATTTCTTCTTCCTACAACCAAGCAAGCTTTACCTTGCTCAACTTTTTTAAAAGATAGCTTTGAACTTTGTACACAGGAGAGAATCTAGGAAGGTACTAGAAAGAAAGCATCCACTCAAAGGCCTATCAAGTTAAACCAGAGATGCTAATGTCAGACTGCTGCTGCTGCTACTGAATCTGTAGCTAGTGAATCTATTTCTTTCATGTATGTGTTATGTTATTGCATCAAGAGTAATATAAAAGCAACACAAAAAACTCTGTGCTCATCTGTGCTGTATTACCTAATTCACTAATGAAGGGAAGTTTCATAGCAGCTCCCATTAGTATCACTTTATTTAAGATCTGTCCTATTTCTATTCAAAACCATAAATATGGATGTATGTGGAGTAGTTTAGTAACTGGTTGAATCTCATTTTTATTCTCCCACTAAGATGTTTGTGAATATAAAAATGACACCAATTAACTTTAGTAGTAGGCTAGAATACAAATCCTCCACTACAGACCTGGTAGATGGAGCCGTCTTCATGACAGTTAACAGACCCTAGAACAAAAATCTAAAAAAACCCTAAAAAAAATTAACTTTGTGGGAAAATTAAAGTTATTTTAACCCTCGCATTGAGATCCCAAGTACTCTTTGTTCTTATAAGAGAGCTAAACTAGCACCAAGTAATAGCTAGAATGTGCCTATTTGTGCTGGAATGGTGAGAGGTGATTTCAATGTGAGTATCAGGATGGAAAAGCCAAATTGTCCCTTACTGCCTTAAAGAAGTACTTTCCATGTGGAACACATTGCGATCACCCAGTGTGAGGACTTGATATAGCAGTGGTAACCATCCCAAGTGCAACAAATCCAGGTCCCTAATCCATTGTGTACTAACTCCTGTAAGGTAGCCGCCATTTCAGACACTGCTTGGGATTGAACCTTCAACTCAAAAGCTGAAAGCAGAAGCCTTTCCTGCTAAACTGGAAAAGGCAGCTGAGAACAGTAACTAAATTATTTGCTCAATAGTAAATTATTTTATGTGTGTTGTAATCACACGTTCAGCAGAAGTGAAAATTTGGGATGGTGATAGGGGAAGAGAAACAGAAGATAATGAGTTGTTCCAACCCTTTCTCTACCATACCATGATACTGTCAGGCAGTATTGTACTACCAATGTTTATATCTCTAGTTCATTCTTGAAATTTATAGATGTTAAGGCCTCTTTTATCTAACCAAATTCTGCTAAAATGAGCTAAATCATCTTGATGTCATATATATTTAAATAATATAACAAAATAATCCAGAATTCAGTGGAATTCTCTATTTATGTATTTATCTTCCAATATATAAAATGGACAGCACTGAATTTAGTGACAACCATGCTCAGGCAAACATATCTTTAAGGGGAGGCTTGATATTAATTACTTCTACTTCTAACACATTCATTTATCGCTCATGTAACATTTTTGTAGTGATAGCTATTGTACTAAATTTGTGTGATAAAACACTTTCTATCAAATATAAGATGTGTATTATATGTCAAAGATATGCTAGCACTGTTCTGCCTTGTTTTGCAGCAGTAAGGTGTTTTTAGATAAAAAGAGATTGTTTCCCACTGCTTCAGTTACATAAATTCATGTGGTCAATATTACCCTTTCTTAATAGTACGCAATTTACACACATTGCCTGTGGCTTCCCAAGCTTATTCTCTAACTGTGGAACGTGGATAAATTATAGCGTCCAAGTCATTTCATTTCAGCCACTGAATGGCTTTGGAATATAACACAAAGGGCTCTGCCTACTTATTTCTGACCCATCTATTTCCACATTTTGAAAAATTAAGTAAAAGTATTGTTTAAGTTATCCCTCCACTCTCAAACATCACAGGATCAGAAATATCTACTGAAGTCATCACAGTAAATCAAGTAGTAAATAATACAGAAATATATGGTGCTTTATTTGCAAATCCAGTTTTTTTTTCTTTTTTAAAAAATTATAGTTTTAAGCATGTACTTCTAAAGGTGATACTAAAACATGAGAAAAAGTATTTAAGAATTCAGAGGGAATTCAGAGAGAATTCATAGGGATTTTTTTCCCTCCATCATTAGCTAGCAACTCTTGCAAGCAAGCCCTAATTAGATTTTAGGTACTCATAATTTCTGCATGCTTCATAACAGGAGTCTGATGAAACTAGAGACAAAATCCTCAAAAAATCTAGGCAAACAACCGGTGTATTACCGAGGTGGCCTGTTTTGACTGTTCTCATGGCCTTTTTTTGGTCATATCTTAATTCTTCTGTAGGGACTGCTGAAGATGAATGACATAGGATCTTTTAAATGATCTGATATGAAAAGAAAAATGTATAAAATATATATTTTATATATACTTGTAAGCATGAAGAATATTGTAAAACGTATCTCCTAAACAAACAGATCTTCTTAGATAAAATGAATGATAAATACACTATACTTTGTTTTAGGAAAAGATGATCACAAGTCATTTGTTGACACTGTCTAGGACCAACTTTAGAACAAACAAGAAGCCTTGCTTTTCCACAAATAGTGAAAATAGACAGTGGATTACACTGCCAAAGAATTGTGTGGAAGCTAAAAGTGCTTTGACCAGAAAACTGAACAATATAGTCATGTTCATCCTATTGAGATATAGAAGCATTGCTGTCATCATGAAACCTCCAGCTTAAAAAGTCCTTAAACTGTTCATTGCTATAAACTATTCCATGGAAAGATTAGTTCATTGCTTCAACATCTGCTTTCTGATTGCCATCAGTGATAATATACTGGGCTGCTCTGCATTACAGTGCTAGTTTTCTTTTCTTAACTTGCTGTTAGGGAGGATCAAAGTCCAGCTGCTCCGCGTGGGGAGGGAGCCAGGAGCTGAGGGTGAATGCAAGGCAGGCAGGGTGATGGCCTCATCTGACAAAGAGCCAGGGCACTGAGGCAGCAATTCAGGGTCAGGATCAGGCCCAGAGACAATGGCCAGGGTCAGCCTCAGTGCAGTGATAGCCTGGTAAGTCCACCGGGGCAAGGCACGTCCAAGGCCAAGATGGCAAGCCACGTGCATGGGTCCAGGCTGGGTCAGGTTTGAGGCTGTATGAGCCTGGGCACAGACATGGCTGCTGAGCAGCTGCAACACAGACCAGGCAGGGGCAGCAGGAACAGCCTCTGCTAAGAAGCAGCTCCACAGGGAAGGAGGGCAGCCCAAGCTTCTGGCTTCTCATGAGCAGCGGAGTTGACCTCCAACTCATCCCATTGAGCCCCTTAACTTATCCCACTGAGCCCCTTAACTCAACCTACTGAAGTTGTAGAGGAGTAAAAAAGACTCAGTGTGTTGACACCTCCTCTAAAAATCGAGACAGTCCTTTTCCTTTTTTTTTCCTACCTAAAGCAGCTATTAACCAAGCCATGTTTTGCCAGTGAGTGACTTTTCATAGATTTATATTTATGAAGTGGATGTGAAAACAGGCAGTCAAGTTAATCATTATTTTAATGACCTGAAGGGGTTGCCTGCCTTTTTTATCACGCAGGTGGCCTTTCTTTTCCATAAAGGTATCGTTACAGCTGAACACATTTGAGTTCAGGGGATTTACTGCAATATTCCTTACAGTGCATAATAAAACTATCACTCATAATTAAAATCAATGAATAATATTCAATTAGAAAACAACTGAGAGATCTCACATAAAAAAAAAAGAAAAGGAAAAGATTTGATAAAGTATGATTAAGTTCGTGCATATGAAGAGAAAGACTTAAGCCCATTGGGAAAGTTAGAAGAGCTTAGACAATATTTGTTAAGAGTTTGCATTTTAGGACACTAACAAAACATAAAAAAACGATTTAAATCTTCCCTTCGAAGATACTATTTCTTATTCCAAGTCCAGAAAAAGAGGAAGATGGTAAGAGCTGCTGTTAAGAGAGCACATCATTGGATTTCATTCCTCACTCATATTCTCTACCTTGAAAGGAAATTTAATACCCAGAATTACAGAAAAATACAGAAGTGAGTTCTTATATGCTTCACCTGGACTTGCTGTGTTTTTCTGTCACTGTTTCTTAATTCACCACCCTATCAAGCCTTTTGTTCCATAATGGAAGTCTGTTATTGGATAGATAGTTTCTTCATATGTTGCTTTTTACAGTTGTGCATGTCTGAGCCACTTAGGGGACTCCATATACTCTCATTTTTTGAGGGAGAGTCAGGAGAAAGTTAGTGGAAATTAGTTAGCTAAAGAGAAATGAGGGTCCAAATCCCAAACCTCTATTTCAACATTTAGCAAAGATTTTCAAATCCATCTTTAAATTAATAGGCTTTGTACAAATTTTGAATTTTCTCATGATGTGTCATTTTTCTAAATTACTTCGTCATTTTACAGAAAGGTTTGGCATAACTTCTATCAAATGCTACAAAAATGATATGATCATGCAGATAAACTGAGACCATGTATTTAATATCAATCTCATTGCTAAAAAGATCACAGAATCACACAGCCATGAACTTACAAATATTTTAAAATGCAGTTTTAGATAAATCACAAACAGATTTATCACCAAGAGAAATTACAGTTCTGTTCCCCATGAACAATTTTTTTCTAAAGTCTTCCAGGGCCATTCTGTCCTGGCATAAAGTAAGTATTTGGGACCTGGGGGTGTGTTCTGGGGGGGGGTTTCTCCTTTGTCAGGGGGGCTGACAAAGGAGATGTCACTGGGAAGCAAGCGTAAAGCATAGTACTTCACTGAAATTAATAAGGTTTTCCAGTTACAAAGTTTAAAAGACAGGAGGGAGTTTTTAATTTTTTAAATTATTATAATTTTTAATGATACTAGCACTAAAATTAACTGGATGTATTTGATGAGACTTTAAAATTTCCTAATTCTCGCAGTCATACAAACATTTTTTCAATGTCTTTTACTTCCATTTCAGTATGTACTGATTTTTTACTTGTAGTTTCAGGGTCTGATATTTTGTTAAGACTTTGACTGTTTTTGTCTATTTGTGGTAAACTGTATTTAGTAAAAGTCAGGCGTCATTTAAGTGCTGTTGGTTTTGGGGTTTTTTTTGAAGAAAGGTCTGAGTTTTTCCTGTTCTGCTATAGTGTTATGCCCATGGCCCACAACAACATTTTTCCCCCAGCTTTTCTGCCTCATCAGTGTACTTGTGAGATCTGGTCATGTTGTTTTAAAGTTTCCCAGGCATGTTAATTTTTGTGTGTGTGTGTGTGTTAATGACTTACTTAATACTTACTTACTTAATACATTTAATGTATTTTTCCTGCAAGATATATTGATAATTTTCTTTAACAAGTCAGTTCTTGAATTTGCTGTAAAATTATTATTTTTTTTAAATTTTTTCTTTTTGTTATCCTCTGATCAAGTTCAGCCAGAGCTCTCTTGGAGACATCCTGAATAAAGGTCAAAACTTGGCTCTAGCCACTGTATCTTGCAACTTTTAAAAGGAAAACATTTTTTGTCTGTTGATAATTATAGTATTTGATGACACCAGGCTGAGCGGTGCAGCTGACACGCCTGAGGGACAGGATGCCATCCAGAGGAACTTGTGGACAAGCTTGAGAAGGGGGCCCATGTGAATCTCATGAGGTTCAACAAGGCCAAGTGCAAGGTCCTGCACCTGGGTCGGGGCAACCCCTGGTATCAATACAGGCTGGGGGATGAAGGGATTGAGAGCAGCCCTGCCGAGAAGGACTTGGGTGTACTGGTGCATGAAAAGCTGGACAGGAGCCAGCAACGTGTGCTTGCAGCCCAGAAGGCCAGTCGTATCCTGGGCTGCATCCAAAGCAGCGTGGCCAGCAGGTCGAGGGAGGTGATTCTGCCCCTCTACTCTGCTCTGCTGAGACCCCACTCGGACTACTGCATCCAGCTCTGGAGTCATCAGTACAGAAAAGACATGGACCTGTTGGAGCAGGTCCAGAGGAGGGCCACAAAAATGATCAGAGGGCTGGAACACCTCTCCTGTGAGGACAGTCTGAGAGAGTTGGGTTTGTTCAGCCTGGAGAAGAGAAGGCTCCAGGGAGACCTTATTGCAGCCTTTCGATACTTAAATGGGGCTTAGAAGCAAGATGGGGACAGATGTTTCAGTAGGGCCTGTAGCGATAGGACAAGGGGTAATGGTTTTAAGCTGAAAGAGGGTAGATTCAGACTAGATATGTGTGTCATGGTTTAACCTCAGTCAGCAACTGAGCACCACACAGCCGCTTGCTCACTCCCCCCCGCCCTGGTGGGATGGGGGAGAGAATTGGAAGAGCACAAGTGAGAAAAAACTCGTGGGCTGAGATAAAAACAGTTTAATAATTGAAATAAAATAGTAATAACAACATTGTAATAATAATAATAATACACAAAGCAAGTGATGCACAATGCAATTGCTCACCACCCACAGACTGATGCCCAGCCAGTCCCCAAGCAGCGGCCCCCCCCCGGCCAGCTTTCCCCAGTTTATGTACTGAGCATGACGTCACATGGTAGGGAATGTTTCTTTGGTCAGTTTGGCTGTGCCCCCTCCCAGCTTCTTGTGCACCTCCAGCCTTCTCAGTCGGTAGAGCATGGGAAGCTGAAAAGTCCTTGACTAGTGTAAGCATTACCTAGAAACAACTAAAACATCTCTACCTTATCAACTTTGTTCTCCTCCTAAATCCAAAACACAGCACTGTACCAGCTACTAGGAAGGAAATTAACTCTATCCCTGCCAAAACCAGGACAAAGTGATACAATAAGATACAATGAGGGTGGTGAAACACTGGAACAGGCTGCCCAGAGAGGTGGTGGATGCCCTATCCCTGGAAACATTCAAGGTCAGGTTGGATGGGCAACCTGCTCTAGTTGAAGATGTGCCTGCTCATTGCAGGGGGGTTGGACTAGATGACCTTTAAAGGTCCCTTCCAACCCAAACTATTCTATGATTCTATGGTTCTATGATAGTAGAACAGGACAAGCTACTCAATTAAACTTATGCAAGGCTGCAATCTAGAGATATTTTCCTGCCTCAAGTAGGGAATCCACATAATTTTTGGGTTAACTGAACAAAAACACAATAGTTAAATTTTTTTTTTGTGTAAGTACAAGTAAGTTAATGAGAAGCCAAACCTTAAAGTGTTCTATATGCAGGAATCCTGTTTCGGTAATATTTTTGTTGCTAGTGTGTTTCTCAAAATTCCCAGAAAAGCATGCCTTGTGCCTTTTTCTGCTTTTTTTAGAAAAAGAACAAAATAAGTTAAGCTAATAACAAATCCCACTAGGTTGGGCTGGTGATCACTGTCGTCTTTGATGTTCTTTTCATGGGGCGTGGCCAAAATACCTTTGCACCATCATCTGTGGCTGTTGGAAAAAATTAGATGAGCCAGTCTTCCTCTCTGTCTTCTTCAAATAAATGTCATGTATATATAATACAATCAAATCTCCAACCTAATGTTTGGGAAGCTATTTCTGTATATGAGTTGAAAGGCATTAATGTAGGAATAAAATACCATTTCAAAATTCACCCCCATGCTTCTTCAGTGATCAAATTTTTTACTCCCTGTGACTGCAGTTTTCTTACGGCATTGTAATATTTCAACATGATTGAGCTATTTCACTTCCAAATCCTTGAAATTATTTTAATTTTTGCTTCAATATTAAGAAAAAGAAGCTGTTTCTTAAAAAAAAAAAAAAAAAAAATCAATCAAGTACCCTCTGTTGGGGTTGGAAACTAATTTTGATAAATCTTGGAACATTTGTCACACAATAATAGAAAAGTAATTATACTTTTCTGTAATGGGCTCAGTTAACAGTGTGAATGATACCCATTAAGGTCCATAAGGAGACTTTCACTCTGATCTGATCTGATACAGTTTATATAATTGTGTCACTTTTATTTAGCTTTTGTGCTTCCAATCTATATTTATATTTGAAGAAGATACTGCTGTAGATTGTTAAAAATTAGTGAAGCAAACATGAAGGGATGAAATATTTCTGACTGGTATTGAGCAATAATCTAGTACTTCAAGGTCAGACATGACAAAAGTCAGTGGCACTGTATGATTATCTTATTATTGATCTACTAATACAAAAGCAACCCTGACCTTAGATCTCTCTGTGAAAACCAAGAGACACTTTTTTTCCAAAGGTGGATTGAAGTTTAATCTCACATCAGAGTGAAACGTGTAAAGATACCTGAATGGTTTAGGTATACTGAAAACGTTGCTAAAAGAAACAGATTCTAGATGCCAATGAAGTCAAAGTTGCAAGTGCAGCTCTAGTCTACTAGTGAAAAGTGACCTGTGATAAAAGCAGGAACCAGTTATTCCTTTTCTAAAGCTATTCAGGGTATAATTTTAATACTCATTCCTAGAGTTGCTACTGTATACTGCCCCCAAGTCTATTACTACAGATGACAAATGGCATTCACAAATTACTCATATTTTTCACTTCATTTCTTTGTGAAAAAAATTTTATTGCCATTCTTTCCTTTTGAGACTGTAAGATTTTTAAGTAGTGCTAAAGAAACACATTTGTAAATGAATGCACTCTGTGGATATGCGGAAAGTGCCTAAAAAAAAAGTCTCTTTCTCAAAACCAAAAATATTTACCTGTAAAAAAGTCCCTTCCCTGATCTGAAAATCCCTCAAAAAGCCATAGAGTTTATCTTCACTCTGGTTTTAAACATACAAAATCTTCAGCAGCTTCAAAAATAGAAGATAATAAAATTGAATGTATATTATTGAATAAAATCTTATCCTTCTTGCATTTTTGCTTTTCGAAGATAAACATAACTTTCAACCCTGTGAGTAAGTGCCACTAGGTTCAGCGTGGTACTGCCTCTGGTGCACCAAATGATGTATCAAGGCAACCTGGATTCAGTGGCCTCCTCTGCTGCAAATACCACACTATCTTATGAAAGCAAATGAGGAACTCACTGTTTCCTGATGCCAAAGACTGCTGAACTCCAGATCTATGGTGGAGCCTGGGGAACCATTTACAGGTTATGAGGGTTGTCCCAGTCCTTGTGATCCCTAAGGAGGCTAAGGTCTAGCACTAATACAGAGTCCCAGCCTTATTTACATGGGGCCCTTGATCTTTTTCAGTTTAAAATGTGTGTATTTTCAAACTGAACAGTAGTACCTTCTCCCTTTATCTGCCATGTCTACTTATTCCCATGTATTTTGACATGGTTGTATGGTGCTTCACACAACAGGATTCCTAATTGGTTTCAGTGGGGATACAGGGACATAGTGCAGTAGAGCGGCACAGAAATACACAAGCTATCAAGAAAAATCTGCCTCCCCATAGCCACAGATGCTTGGTCCTGTATATGGGTGAAAGTCAGAACACTCCTTTCTGGGCCTGCTACCAAATTAACAAAACCTAAATAAAAGCAGAGCCTATTAGCTTGGGCTGGGAGCTGAGTTAACAGGGCCACATTTCCAGTTTGAATAATGGGTAGAAACCAGCTACTTCAGTATTTGGTGGCCAAGAACTTAAAAAAATTCTGCACTGCATGAAGCAGACATATTCTGAACATTTCCATAACAGAAGCGCTAAAAGCATTACATAATCATGTAAGGTTAGAAATACACTTTTTACTTACAACCCCATGATAACACTTCCCCCTGGATATTTTCTTTTCGTTGTTTCAGTTTATTTCTGGAAAGAAAATCAGTCATCTTGTCAAAATCAGTAGATTTTCTTTTTGGAAAGGTTAGTCCATCGGCTTATCTGAGCAGTATAACTTTTCCAGTATGACTTGGAGAAAGGTAAGTATTGTACCAAATCCTGTATCAGCATTAATGTCATATTTTAAAACGTGCATTTCTTTCTACCTACATGTTTTCTAGTGAGACAAAATTCTGTTCAGAAGTTAAAGCCATTTTAAAATCAATATTTGTTTAAATGTTCTTCTACTATTTACTGTGGAACCTTCTTTTACCAGAGAATTTGTTTGCCCTGGTATGTAAGAATTCATAGAAGCCTATTTTAAGCTATTAAAACCATTTGGCTAACATTAGCATATTTTGTTTTGTTTTGTTTGTTTTGACAGGGGACTTACTCCCTTCAAGCCTCAAATGACTTCGCATTTTTTTTGGTTCTTTCTCCCATTTTCATGTAAAAACCATGTAATGTCCTAACTTTTTTATTCAGTTTTAAAATAAGGAATGAAACTGAAAACCTGGTATTTTGAAGAGAACAAAAACCAATTAGAATGATTAGATGAATTTTATCCTTTTAAACATTTTCATTGTTTGACTGAATTTTTCCTTTTTTCATACACATGCAAGCTCTCTTCCCTACATGTGTTTTGCATAATGAACTCTTGATTATGTGGCTAAGTTATAAGAAACAGAGGAACTGTTAACAACAGAAAAGGTTACAATAAATAGAATAGAAGACGCCTACTGAAAACAGAAGCTTGTTTCCTTTCTACTATCTGTGAAAATATGTAAAACCATGGGGAAACACATACAGTAAATTTGAGTAGAATTTCTTTTATAGTGGCCTTACATCAGTGCAACTTATTTTTTTCCAGTGGGATTTTTTTCTACCTATTTACTAGCATGTTATCAAGAATGAGTTCTAGTTTTGGATTTTCATTATACAAGACAAAGTTTGCATCTTCTGAGGATTTATATTAATAAAAAATATTTCATACATCACAGTAGGAATAATAGAAATTTATGTTATAAATAGAACTGTCTGCTATATTTTAAAATATGTTTCTAACAAAAAATGGTGACTGACCTAATTTCCATGCTTATATCCATTTTTACCCTTATTCTTTTATGTAAGTGAAACTAGCACCAAATGGATGGATTACTTTGAATGTCTCAGGCCTCAAAGATCAAGTCCAATGTTTCCATGGGTTAGTCAAAGAGACCATCCTTCAAAGTTCAAAAGTGTTTCTCAAAACAGAATTCCAGTTTTCCAGACAGCTATAATTTTTAGTTTTTCTGCCGATAACAATAGCTGAAGCAAATTAGATGTAATTTCTTCCATTTCACTAGTTAGGATACCGCTTCTAATTCACGACATGAACATCCTATATTATGTTGAAAGTATTTTGTTTCCTCAGTCCCAAACTTGTGCAAGCTCTTTTTTGGGATTTGATGTTTATAAAAGTTTTGCTATAGCCTTCCCCATGGAAGAATTCCAACCTTACTCCCACCCCCCCTTTCACCTCCCATAGCGTACTGAAATATTGCTATGGTCAGTAAGTGCACACAAATGGTGCTGGATACTTGGAGCTGACCAAATAGAATAGTGACTTTTTTTTCCCCTTCAGCCACAACATACTGGACAGGAGTCAGGCATTTCTAATGAATCAGATGATGGGGAAAAAAACTTTCTATACCAACAAATTTCACGGGCAAGTCTGATTAGAAAAACAATTTTACCAAATTTTGCAAGTTCTGTTATATGAGAACAGTATTCCCATTTCTAAATTGTTAAAATGAATTCCATAAAGCTTAAGATACTTCAACATTTTTTTTTTTAAATTAAGCCCCTTCACTGACTAAAGTAAAAGTTCCCAAACAGGTCAATAAATAAGGAATACATCATACTCAACTTGTTAAATTATTCATGTAAGTAAGTTTAGAGCAAAAACTATACCTTGTTTTTAAAGATCCTGGTGGATTACCAGCAGAAAGGCTGGTGTAGCCGTATAGATTCTCAGTGAATGAGCAGTACCACAAGGCTGAAGTTGTTAGTAATTTAATCTGACCTCTTCCCTTCAAGAACATAATGTTAAGAGCAAAAAGACAGCAGTGGTGTGTAAACAGATCCAATCAATAAGACTCATGGGTTTAGTCTGTTTAGTCATAAAAAATGTGAACAGCAGGTCAAAATGTACCAAATCCAGTTTCCAACAAATGGGTTCAATTTTATAAGAAATCTTTCCAATTCATAATGTTACAGAAAAAATGTTGACATTAATTGGTCAACAATAAATCTTGTGATAGGTAGATAGAAGATTTTAAATTCAAAGAAAGAGTATATATCTGTATTTCTGTTAGATCAAAGATTAGCACAAAAACTAACCAAGGTTCTGGGTATATCCTTCTGCCTTGCAATTCTCCTTTAATGTCAGTGGCAATTTACTTTTTCAGTTATTCTATCCTGGCAAAGTTTCTCTCATACTCTGTGTAAAAATTAATGAAGAATCTGGTCTTCCTGGCAAGGTAAGATCTGATTACTTTAATGTCACTAGGAAGAATTTCTTTATGTAGTAATGGAGCAGGTAGTGCAAAAGAATGACAGAAACAGCCGGATCCTCTCTCTCTTTTTCTCTTCAACATCCGCAGGAAGTCCTATAAATTGACATAATTCAAAATGTACACTGCTAAGAATGTATTTTCTAACAGAGGTGAATTCCGTATAGTTAAGTAAATACTGTGGCATTTCACAAGATATATTTGCATAGGTCACCAAATATTTCAGATGATATACAGATGAGATAGGAGACTAGCTGAAGTATTTTTGTTCTCATTTCATTTAAAAGACATTACACATATATGTATGCATACAGTGTTGTATAAGATTTTTTCTTTGCCTTTACATGCCTAGTACTTACCAGATGGTTTTGCCTAATACGTACAGAGAAAGAAATAGTACTCATTTATCTTAAGCTCTTCAAAAATACTGAAAAATATTACATGAAACAAGACCAACGCTATGTTTTAATAACAAATACTAGGGACAGGTCTTAGATTTCTTTCACCGTATGCAGTTATAGGATGCTTGTAATGTGGACCGTGACTACCACCACTGTATCAATTCTTTATTGATATCTTTAATAGTGATCTCACATATGGCACTGTAAAACCTAGAAGCCCACATAAAAGAAGTGAGAAATGTTAAGTCTCTACATGTAGTGAAGCCTCTCATGAAAAAAATAGTTCCATACTGCATGTGACAATCCAGTCCTGAGGGGAACAGATGCTCTACATTTTCCAGACCCTACATGCCTGTAAGTTACACCATGACATAATCATGTATCCAAAAACCCATGGAGCAAACATTGTCTCTGCTGAATTCAGGCTCTACAGTTGATCAAGCTCTATACCATCTCAGGGTGAATCCATGAATACAAGACAATCTTGCATCCTGAAAGCAAGGCCAAGTTTTCACTGTGTTTTTCAGCCCACAATATAAATACTAATATATAAAAAAAGGTTTTGTGTCAAAAGGACATTAAAGCTACTCAAAAGGATATTAAAGCAAAATAAAATGGATTGTAGCATCTCTTTCAAGCTCCAGAATCAAAGTTTTGCTAGCTTCTTGATTGTTTTTAAGTTCTTCTTCCAAGAAGATTAAAAAAAAAAAATCCAAAAAGTGTATACCAGTTGCAGTACCTAAACTTATGCTCTTCACCACTGATTATCTTCAAAAGCTATCTCAAACTCCATTCCTCTGGATGTATGCAACTGCACTAAAACACAGAACTGGACCACTCAAATGTTCGTAGGCTTGAGCTTATCTACAAACCCCCCAAAACTATTGATGTTAAAGTTTGAATGTTATTAGACTAAAATTATGGGGCAGAACTGGTAGTAAAGGTAATGACAAACCTACTATCGAATTTCATTTTCAGAGTCACTGATAATTATGATAATTCTTGATTATAGCCTCTGCTGAATCAGCTGACAAGTGTAACACATTATAGAAGTGCAGATCACTTACTTACTGAGCCTCATGGAAGATGAGAAGAGCGGCAGGTCACTCATTTTTAATACTTTCTTTGAAGAAAATCCAAAAAAGGAGAAAAAACCCCAAAACCAAAACCCCAGAGAAACTGAGTTGCTTTTAAACGGACTGACCACCTGTGACTAATTAAGTCTTCTTAAGCCCCTCTTTTATTTCTATCCCATTTGTCAGTGTTAGTCTTTTAATTATCAGATGGTATCTAAGCCTTTCATACAGTATTTTTAAGCTCTCAGAGAGCTTTGCCAAGCTGTATCACATACCTTTTCCTTAAGCAAAGATAAAGAGCTCTTATAACAGACCTGTTAGTCCTGCTAATTAGTCTACAGCTGATGTTTTTGACATTCTCTCTCCTCCCTAAACAGTGGTAAAAGATGTTGTCAGATCTTCCTCCTTCATTCTAGCATACTTTCCATCTCAATGGCCACTGACCCAAACCAAAGTAAAGCACCTATATCGTTCTTTGAACATTTTCGAAGTACTGAAGGAGCAAGATGAAAGGTGAGTACATCTACATGCAAGCTGCTGTACTCTAAGCTAAGGCATATGATTATCTTCATGAGAAAAATATCCTGGACAGGAAACTTGAACTCCAAAAAATGAGGGTAAGAATCTGTGGAATCCAGTGAGGAAGTAATTTTCTTTACCTTTCATACCTTTTAATTAGGCTGAGAAAATCTTTAAAGGAATATTTACAGAGTGAGAGTGATGTGCTAAACACAAAAACCAGCATAACCCTAGCTGCTGTGCAATGCATGTCCATGCTTGTAAATCAAAGCTATATTCATTCCAATTACTTAGGTATCTGTGTCATCATTTCATCAGAGTCAATATGACAGTGTTTCTGCCCAGGACAGTTTGAACTGTACAAATCAGATCGTCTGTGACAATGCACAAAACAGCAAAAAATAAATCAGGAGATGGCTGTGAACTTACGTAGTTCCACTGAAGTCAGAATCATGCTGAGCTATACTAGTCAAAGTTCTTGTCTTACACTTTGATTTTGAAAAAGGAAAAACTAATATAAATCATGTGAAAATTGGTGGCAAGGATGACAAGAGGACAGGGTAGGAAGGACACTGGTTGCAACAAAAATACTTTGTGGGTTTGCATTTCCATGTGCATTTTCATCCCTGAACTAATTTTCATAAATAAATATAACTGGCTATGTAGTTTATTCAGAAGAAACATATCTTGGGAAAGGATTTCGGAGGACATGGAGCAGAATCCAGAAAGCTTTGTATGCAGGCAGAAGAGAAAATAAGACAGCAGCATTTAATAAACCATATTAACTTAGCAGTGTTTTTTCTCTAACTCCATCTTTCAATACACATGCTAAACACAGGGGCTGCACTCTAACTCCCATACCCAGAATTATATGAAAAGGGGATTCATCTTAAGCATAATAATTTTGTAAAACTTTAAATATGTCCTTAAAGTTCTCTGTAGTTTCTGAAGGTCTGTGGATATAAGTATACCAGGAAGAATGATCAGGTTAATTTGCAATTCATGGAAGAAGTTTCAGAGGAAAAGCAGGAGAGTTACTATGATGGCTATCTTTTTCCTAAACTTCTTAGCAAAAGCACAGCATTTGGTGGTTGATGCTTCTAAATTCCACTCTCTATGGCAAATTTATTATTGGCTTCTAGAATCAGAAATCAGACAAGGCCGGTCAGATAATATATCTTCCCTGAAGAGGCATCCTTTAAGAAAGCTCACGAAATTAAAGTTCTTCTCACTAGAATGTACCATCTTAGCAGATTTATATGTTTCAGTGTATTCAACGCATATGATGACAGCTGATTTTTGTGGCTTGAAAATAAGTCTTAAAGAAAAAACTACTTCTGCAAAGATTTTCAGAAGTCTACGTTTTTTAGAAGTTTCTTTTTATCCATGACTTCATCTGTGGAAGACTGATTTAAGATTAAATATGAATACTTGCTGATATATACATTCACAATACTGACATATAAGATAAGGACATACAAGGACATACAAGATCTGTACTCAGTTTCTCAAGGTTGACTAGTTTCACTTATATCAAAAGGACCAAAACACAGACTTTGAAAACTGCAGCTGCACCTGAAAACAGATCTTTTCAGCAGACTTGAAAGTCCTAGAAAGAACAGAAAGTAGTCATTGCAGGACTGTGTGGGGTTTTTTTGACCAAGGATACATTAAGTATTCAGATAATCTTCCAGGTGAGAGTACTAAACTGCACTAACCAAAATGACATTTTCTGCTGATACACAGAGTAATACATATCAGTGTCAGTCATAAGATCTTAATGAATGCGATTTAAACATCTACAATAACAGTCCAGAGCTATGAGTGATAAAATATGCTCCAATTATATAAATACTGAATACTGTTAGTACTGCTCTCTGTGATATTGTTGATCCCAAGAGGCTTACAGCAAAATCTTCCATTAGTCAAGGGTTTAAATGTATAGGAAAAAAATTCCAGTTTTCTTGCTCAGTCATCTGTTTTCATACAAAGCCATGTCACCTCTTCTGCCTCTACATCCTATGCTATTTCATTTGATTCCAGTTATTAAATAGTTTCATTGATTGTTCTCGTTTCACTCCTTTGTTGCCTACACTCCTCACATATGTATGCAGATATTTCAGTCATTTGTCTGTCCTCAGTGAAATGTCAATCTAATCAGATATCAATAAGGAGAACAAATTGTCTTTCCAGCTCCAGCTACTTAATGCAGCTAATAACTTTGTACATTATTGTCATACCAAAGCTGCCTAATTACTTCTTTCCCAGAATAAAAAATTCTACATTACTTTGTAATCCTTGGCATGATAATCTACATTACCTCTCTCAAAACAACTTTTTCTGTTCTAGTACACCATTTTTGAGACAAGGAGGATTGGAGTGGCACATGATATGCAAGATATAGACAAAACATAGATGTGTACAGTGACATGCTGATATTACCATTTTACTGCCTGAATCCTGAATAATACTTGTTGAATTATTCTGAAGATCACCTTAATACTGAGTAATTTCTCCATTCTGAGGTATTCAGTCTTCATACATTCAAATGGGAGTATGGCGGTGTTATTTGTGTTGTCATAATGACAAAAAAAAAAGAAATCATATTTATCACAGACCTTTTCAGCCTTCTACTCATGTTTTGTACAGTAGCTACTAGCAGACAGCATGTGCTTCTGATACGTAGACCCACTTCCCTGATCACACAGTTCTGCTTTTGGCACACATGACTTTTAAGTGTTTGGAAAAACACCTGTATGTTCTTCCTTCCATTGGTATGACTTCTATCTGCTCTTTCATTTCTACATTAACCCTTAGGTTTTGGTCATACTGGTAGTTTCTTCCTCTTTTGCCAGAACTAGATTCTTTTATGTTCCCTCATTATACCATAGAATGTTTTATAGTATGCTTGATTCTCTTCTCTAGTCCAGAGAGTTAGAAGTTTTTCATTTTTCTGCTAGCCTTTTCCCACTGGTCAGGGTATTATACTGCTGCTTCCCTGTACACGTCAGTTTCCAAGAACTTAATTCAATCTTCTGCCAGGTCCTATGGACCCTGCATTCAGTTAAATAAACTATGTTCTTTCACTAGCTCTTTAAATCTCCATCCCTAGTGTCTCCATCATAACTTACCAGAGGTACACAGTCAAGGTTAATATTTCAGCCACATCTTCTGTGTCCAGAGACATTTACTGCCCCTTTTCCTTTCAACCCCACAGTGTTCCCTCAAAAAAATTCACTGGCTTTTACCATAGCTTTCAAGAAGACAGGACAAAAAGTGTACCTCTGCTACCCATCGTTTGTTGGCCCTTTCTGATACCTTGAGATTGACTGATGGACTTTTTGCTCAAATGAGATCTGGCACCAAATAGAGGGCTGACTGGGAAGCTGTGTGCCAAAGATGATCAAAGGCAAGTAGTCTCTAACACTTCCACTTGGTGGGTCTCCTTTCTCACCACATGACATAGTCCCCAGACAGAAGCTGATAACTAGCAAGCAGAGGAAAAAAAATGAAAAACATATCCATCAAGAAAAAAGGATTAATCTCTTTCTCCTCAGAGGCCAATCCTGTTTGCTGACAGATTTGTTCTTATCTCTGTTTTCTGTCTCCTCTGAAGTATATTTTATCAATTAAACTGAAAAGTTGTGAAATACAAGATGCTGCAATGATGCTACATTTCATTTTCTATTAACATTCTTCTAAACTAAAAATTAACAGATTCCTGCAAGATTTCTTCTGGTCTACATAATTCAGAATTCTCACAAAAATATTCTACAATACACAAAATCACAGTAGGCCCATGAGTAGGATATTCTTAGAGTTTTAAGAACACATGGACAAGTTCAGAAGCATTAGCCACCCTACTAACCTTTGGAGTACAGAAAAAAAAAATAAAACAGGGAAAAACTGAGTGTGTGTATTCCAGTAGATTAATTTCCTTAAAATTAGATATTATGTGATTTAGGCTATTTTCTATAATTGATTAGGTAACAGATTTTTGTCTCCCATAAGAGACCATCTGACTTCAAGGCTTAGTGTTTCTGCAGGGTTGTTTTGACCAAAGGTTACCATTTAGCCTTCTTAGAAGGTCAGACACTTGAAGCAAGTGCTCTTCAATTAGATGCATCCTGAGGCCTTGAGATCTTTCATGTACCTTTTGGCATAAGCCTCAGAGTCTGCAGCCCTGTTCTGGGTGAAGAGAGAATAGAACTCTTTGGTCCCTCTGGTTCTATGTCTAAGAGAAGAGAGGCGAGGAGAGGAGAGGAGAGGAGAGGGAGAGGGAGAGGGAGAGGGAGAGAAGAGAAGAGAAGAGAAGAGAAGAGAAGAGAAGAGAAGAGAAGAGAAGAGAAGAGAAGAGAAGAGAAGAGAAGAGAAGAGAAGAGAAGAGAAGAGAAGAGAAGAGAAGAGAAGAGCATACAAATTTTCATCATTTGAAATTTAAGCAACTCCAGGAAAGTTATATAAGAAATGTTAACATTTAAGTGGACAAAATAAAGTCCAGGATAATATATATAGTATATATGATATACTATAATAATAGTAATAGTATAAAATTCTGAATGGCGAGGAAAAAAATCAGATTTAGAGACAAAGGCATAAATGTTACACTTGTTCTTAATTGTACACTGATAATTTACTAACATACATGTTATTGACCAAGTTCTTCCAAATTGACGGTTGTTCCTCACTTTTGTCTATGGACCCAAATGTGATCAGTCTTTGCTGGACTCATATAAACTATGTTACCACATAGAGAATATCAAGCTGCCATCTTACTTCACCAAGTTAAAGGTCATGGAGTGAAACTGTCCTTTCAGTTTTCATTGGTAAACACAAATTACTGGTAATAGAATGTGCAGTTGAAATTTCTAAATAACAAATGTCTTTGAGAAGCATTACTACAAGAAGGGGCTTTATGACGCTTGAGATAATTTATCATGTAAATATTTTCAAGTGCTGGCTGCTTGCAAGACTGATTTTTGGATGTAAAAATAAATAACTGACTGAGTTCAAGCACTTAAGTCATTCAGTTGCAATTACAATCAAGTAGACATTTGAACATACATAGTTTTGGGTGCAACATTGCAGCATTTCTCAACTGGCACAGTGATAAATGCTTCAAAATACAAAACCAGGTCAGATATAAAATGAAGAATATATCCAAGTGGGATTTTTACTATTTGAATTCCTATTAATATTCACTGAATTCTTCTCCTACTATAACTAAAATAGTAAAAACACCCTTAGAAGTATTTGGAACCTAAATATTGAAAATGAATGCACATACACAACACAGCCTCTGCAAAATTAATGTGTATGAATCATGTACATGTATAAGAATAATGTACACTAAGCTTACAGGGTTCGGTGTTTTGTTTTATAATTCAAGGCTCTGAAGAATAGCTTTATCATGAATGCTATGTGACTTTGGAAGCCATAGTTAACTTAATGTTTTTAAATCCTAACAAGGAAACAAAACCAACCAATTTTTTTCACAAGAAACACTAAGTAGCATGATAAGATAATTTACACAATAAGGAATTTTACAGACTACAGTTTACACAGTCCATCAGTTAGAAAGAGCTTGGGGATGCTTGACTCTCTGAGTTTGCTGTTGCTATTTGGTAATGGAAACGTTTTTATTTTATTTTTGAGATTTGATTTCTAATCAAAATGACTTTTTATTTCACAGCAGAGGTTTGTTCTTTTGTTTAAATGAATTTTAGAGGATCGTCATTAAAGCACCATACATAAGCTAGCTTGTCTTTTTGGTGCAGAGTTCTGTTCTAAACACATGCAGCCAAGTAAATCTAAACTTTAAGATTAGATAAGATGTATTCACAAGAAGTAGAACCAACTAGTTATTTTCACGTCTTATAGTAAATTCGTTATAAAATATAAGATCAAAATTAACTAAGTAAATAAGAGTTAAAATGCCACCCTGGAAACATGAAAAGCATAAATTCATAAGCAATATAAACTTCCTTTTATGCTCAATTCATATATACCACAGCAAAACTAGTCAAGACATTTGTCTTTTTCTAATACATTTACATCTGTATGCAGTTAACTAACCAAAATTTCTATGCACCTTATGAAATGTGGCATTTACCAGGCCATGGATATGGTATGATAAGTCTAAGTAGAGAGATGTTTTAATCATGACAGAGAATGAAGAGCAGAGAACTATGTGCCAGTTTTTACTTTGGATTATTTTATTTGAACACAAATAGTATTTTTGTTTAATATAACTTTTTGTAATCTTTCAGTGAAACAGTTTTATCTTTTGCTGAAAGATCTAAGTTGTTTCATCTTTGTCAAAACAAACCTTTTGCATTGCTCCGATATTTATCTAACACTGGGAAACCATTAACCAATGACAACATTATACTGCATTGACATTATCTCTTAAAAAGATATAAAAGCACAAAAATATTCTTTTTAATTTTATGATAGATTTTCTGTCATGGATTCGGGGTTCTGCTTATGTAGTTTGTTACTTATAAACCCTACCAATCACTTTTCCTTATGGCATGATTTCACTGTTATGTGCTGGCTATACCTTTCATTTAGATGTATCTTAGTGATGGGATAGATAGGATGTTCTTTATAAAAGAATACTTTGATCAAATTTTCTGATCACTGACAAGTTGAAAAAAGAAAAAAATCTTCAGAGACAAGTGATAAAGAGAAAGGAAAGGAAAAATATTCTAAATGGGGGGTGATAGGGTAAAGGGAGAAAAAAAAGGAAGAAGTTTCAGCCTGTTTACTGTTACAGTCATAATATATGGTTTTGACTAGAGAAAAAATATAAAAGTAATCACTTAGTTTTAATCAGGTTATTCAAAGAAAACAGCTGCAGCTATAAATTGCCATTTAGCCTGAAAATAGGATACTGAATTTCCTATGAAATTTATTGCTAGAGGGTCAGATATGAAGAAACCTTTCCCCATTTTTCTGCCACTTGGAATAAAGAATCAAGATATGCTCATGTCTTGAACTAGTTAAAATACTTAAAAAGCGTAATGTTTTATGCACTGTTCTCCACAGAATATCTGAGCAAGAAGGCTTTGATAGGAGTAGAGGGGACAAAGCTTAACAGCATCTGCGCACTTGGCATAACCACAGCCCCTGATAGTCTTTGAGCCCTTTTGGAAGTCTGAGCAATTTAACAGTTATCACAATGAATTCATACACTTTCAAAACACACTTCTAAAACTGGTATGCTAATGATTGCACCCTTCACATTTCTGCTTTCTGCCTTTCTAGTTGGAAGTAATGGATGTAGGAGCACATGCTGACTTTGAATCTCACATTGACCTAGACTGTCTCATAGCCATAATTATTAGCTGGGAAGAAGGACATGAACGCACAGATTTACCACTGGTTGTTTATGTTCCCTTCTTTGTGAAGGTGGTGCTAATGAGCTCTCAGAAAATTTTCTTTCCTCCTTCTTTCCCTTACTACTTCTCTCTCTCCCTCTCATTTAACATGTTATAAAGAAATTATGCATCTGATTAGAGCAACTAAATTCATGATTGTTCATATCACCAAGAGTGGTAGTGTGTAATTTATAAAGATCATTAGTAACCACTGAAGCTGTTAAGACATCATTAATTCTCTAATACCATGTTATACAGTGAAGGTGCTGTAAAATGTAAATAATCGGAAGATCTTTGCAAATTAAATCCTGTTCATACGTTTTAGAATCTGCTGTACATGTTCAAGGGTCCTGACACGTACTCATTTTTGGGGGTCTGACATTTGAATTTATTCATTTTCATGATATTAAAAATAGCATAATATCCACAAAAGAACAAGGACGGGAGATAAAAGTACAGTGAGATGCTTTAATTAATGTTAGGCTAACCTTGGGAAAAGTAAGAAAAGTCAGTTTTCTCTGTGCGCCACAAAGATGAGACTGAGTTTAGTCTCCAGATCCAGAGACAAGCAATTATGATTTGTTTCTTAGGAACAGGGAAATTTATAAAAAAATGGGCCTTCTTCCATCAGCATCTGTGAAACATGAGCTGATACTGAATTTCACTGACACTCATAGTAGTAAAAGTCCTGATCCTAAATCCATAGAAATCAATAGTGGGATTGATTCAGGCACTACCTGTCAGCTTGCATCATTATAAAAGTTATGCCAGTTGCCCTTTTCCCACCAAAGGAAGATTTCTAAGTCATAAGACATAAACACTGACTAGGTGACCATGTGATAGGCTACCAATACTTTATTTTTGCCCGTGCATAGAAAGAGAATCCTTTTAACATCAGCAAACCCTACTTTGCTTGCTTTCCTTTCCTTTCCTTTCTTAAATACTCCTTTCTTTGTCTAACAATGACTAGACAAAAAAATGTGATAGAAATTGCTTTAAGGTAGTTAGAGTTGGCTTGCACTCAACCAGCTTACTTTTCTGCTTTTATACATAACTTTAGTATGGCAATCTTATTTTCATTATTTGCATGCAAAGTACCTCTGACTGGACTAGGCTATTGAGTCTTTATGAGAAAGTTATTATTTAGCTAATTTTATCTTCACAGTTGGAACCTGATCTTTTCTATAAAACTCAAGAAGATGTACATCAGATCTTGACTACTGTCTGCTCAAAATCATTTTCATAACAGACTGCATACAGACCTTTGTCATATTCTTTCTACAGATGCTGTAGCAATTTTCATTTTCTGTATTTTACATTGCAGTGGCATCAGGCCACTATTGTTTTACACAGTGTAAAACAGGGAGATGTTAGTAAGTAGCAGGGGGAAAGGTAACAGTAGGACAGGAATGCTTTGGTGGCTTCAAAATGACTGAGCAATTCAAAAATTGCTCAGTAACAAGCAGGAATATGTCCACCGCTACAAAGTAGCTGATACTTTAATCTTACTGCTATTCAGGTATGTTCAGTTCTGTGCTGCTAGGGTAATAAATAATTGTTATTCAAGTGACATTTTGAACTCATGTATCAAGGTACTTTCTGAAATCTGTTATTCATATCCATTCACATCCCTAGTGTCTACTGCTGCATATGGGATCTTACAATTACAGCTGCAGAATCACCATCTGAAACTGAGAAATTATTCACTGCTTAGTAATTATTATTTCTTTGGAAGTTTTAACAGATTCTTTCTCAATTTCTCTATAAATCATTAATAAGACATTGAATAGAATGGTAAAAACTAAGTTACCTTTTAGTCTGCAATAAAACCGCTGCTAGTCACTAGCAACATAAATCTATGATATCCTAATATGCTACATATAATTAGTGTTAATCTTCAAGCATTTAAACGATTACAAACTGCTCAAACTGTGTAGTCATAACCAGCTATTAATCTGTAGAGACTGCTGCCAGCAGGGAAATGGTTGTAATCTCAACTGGAACCCTCTAGATAGGGTGACTGCAAAAATTCAGCAGACTACCCCATCATTAGAGAAGAGAATCTTATTTCTGGGAAAAGGGAAACAATATGAAAGCTGAAATGAGACTTGCCTGTCACCATGCTCTGGAAAGAGTTTGAGTAAAGTTGGCTAGGTGAGGCAAGCGGAGTATAACCATAACTATCAACAACTTCTACACAGAAGCAGATCCAAAATTTGTTGTCTAAAATAGGTGCTAAATTTATTATCTGGACTTTCTTAGGAACGGTGCTTTTGAAATGAAGTTAGGTATTGTACAGGGGTGAGGTACTGGGCCTGTTGTGCTGTTTTAGACAAGGAACTTGGAAAATTCTAAAGCTGGAAAAAATCTACATGGGCTGTGTAAAAATCTAAAGAAGAATAGAGAGGTACAGTAGATCTTAATGAAGCAAGAAGACTGGCTGATACTCTGGCTTTCTAAACAGGTGCCAAACTAGGATAAACAACAAAAAAAGAATAAAAGTAGATAAATGAATATTTACATATACAAACAAACAAAAACACAGAAAACACTTTTCACTGAGAACAACCTTTTCTCATCAGGTATAAATTACTTCCATGACTTACACAATGCAGTTATAGTCACAATAAGGAAGTAAGGAAGCTTTTTTTGGCATCTCTGTTTCTCTGACCCTGTCTGTTTTAGCAATAAAGTACAACTGGCTAGTTTCTGTTCCTGTCATCCCCACTGACTAAGTGCGGCAAGACTAAGAACTCTAGCCTGTACTAGTTTATCCATCACCCCAAAAATGGTTAATTTAAATTACAGTTGCAGTACCCTTACCAGAAAATAAAACTTAAGTTTCATATCCTATTTCAAAATTCTAAGCATTAAACTGAGGACAATTTGATAAACTTTTGTTTAAAAATCAATCAACATGATAAAAAAAAATGTGAAGACATAATGACTATAATATATTGCCTCCATTTATCTCCTCTCCTGAATTTGAATTCAGCCCTACCTTAATAACTACCAAGTGGGACCTGGTTTGCATGTCTTTTTCACAAGCACAACTCCCACATTAACCACCAGAAATAATAGATGGATTGTCTACTAACAATATGATGATTTTTTTTTTTTTTTGGTGACACGTTACATGATTCCACAATAATTCAGTTGTTACCTTGTGGAGATATTCTCATTTCTGCAATTTCTGACTTAAAAAAATACAAATCCTTTTCTGAATAATAACAGCAAATAACCTATGGAAGTTTTCAGTGCAGCCTGCATAGGTCTGCTTCTGCTAGCTGGTCCACATGCACAATTGACAAGACCTCTATTTTAAGCAGGCCACCGAGTAGGAAGAAAAAAAAAAAATCAGTTTTATTGTAAAGTCTTAGGACAGTAATTCTGTTTACTCCTGTTTATCACACACTAATGGCCAGAATGTAAGACTTAAAAATATGCATAAAGAGAAGGCAAAACATTAATTTAGTTCATGCCTCTCCTGCAGGAGAGGCAGGCACGTTATGCTGGATTTGTCCAAATCCATGGAGGCATAGCTCCAAGCCAATGGTGACACAATACCAGACCTTAAGAAAGTCTATTCACAACAATTATTTTAGGTAAGTGTGCGTGCTGGTTTTGGCTGGGGTAGAGTTAATTTTCTTCATAGTAACTAGTATGGGGCTACGTTTTGGATTTGTGCTGAAAACAGTGTGGATAACACAGGGATGTTTTTGTTATTGCTGAGCAGTGCTTACACTTTTCTGCTTCTCACACCACCCCACCAGTGAGTAGGCTGGGGGTGCACAAGAAGCTGGGAGGGGACACAGCTGGGACAGCTGACCCCAACTGACCTAAGGGATATTCCACACCATATGACATCATGCTCAGTATATAAAGCTGGGGGAAGAAGAAGGAAGGGGGGGATGTTCGGAGTGATGGCGTTTGTCTTCCCAAGTAACTATTACACATGACGGAGCCCTGCTTTCCTGGAGATGGCTGAACACCTGCCTGCTGATGGGAAGGAGTGAATGAATTCTTTGTTTTGCTTTGCTTACATGAGCGGCTTTTCCTTCACTTACTGAACTGTTCTTATCTCAACCCATGAGTTTTCTCACTTTTACTCTTCCAATTCTCTCCCCCATCCCATCGTGGGGGGGGAGTGAGCGAGCAGCTGCGTGGTGTTTGATTGCTGGCTGGGGTTAAACCATGACAGTGTGTTAAAGATAATCTCAAGAATCTAAGTTGGGAATGAAAGCTCCTTTGAAAATCCCTGGAGAAGTGTATTGCAGTACCATTAGTTCAGAATGCTTTAGTTAACTGCCTCTGGTATATAATGTGAATTACTTTTATTTTGCTAAATTTTGTTTTGCTTGAGGAAATTACTAAAAAGCGCCTCTCAGAACAAAACCTAAAATTAGAGATATTATGTACCATTGATTTCCAGGGCATAAAAATATATAAATATATATTATTTATATGTGTTACATATTTACATTTAATATATATACAAGTATATATATAATATATACATGCACATACACACACACACACATATAAAACATTTGATAAAATATTTTGAAACCTAGAAAAGAATATGTCAATGTGGAATTTAGAAATACAGGTATTGACTGTTTTCATAATATGGTCTTTTCTTCACAATGTAAGTGGAACAGCAGTGACCTTGAAACCCAGAGGACTTCCTGTTTTAATAATTTTTTAAAGTTGTTAGTATTATTGTGGTGACATCTGGTCTCTGATTTTGTTAGGGTGATGCTACATAAACACAGTTAAAAAATACCCAACAGAACAAGTGGTCATCATCCTTCTCCTTTAGAGCCTGTAAATGTATTTGTCCTGTTGTATACCTGCTGCTTTTCAGGCATCACATCAGAAATTTTTTTCACATCACACTTTGTCTAAACACCTCTGCATCACCTAGTTTGTCTGATTGAGACTTTCAAAGCTAATGTACTAAGAACTCTAGTCCTCTAACGATGCACATACTTACTAAATCTAATTACTATGAATTATTATGAATAGCTCCATTGACTGATCATGGAAATCTGCAGAACTGGGACTATGGATTGCAAGTTTAAGAGTAGCTTCAGCTCTGCTGCGCAGCACTTAGCCCAGTGATGCATAATCCTTGTAAAGGACTCTAAGCAGAAGAATGTGTTAACTTACAACATAAAACATAATCTTCATTTTGGTATATGTGTTGTAAGATCTTCAATGTACTAGGATACAGATGCCTGAAAGTAAAATGCTTACACAACTGATTTTCTACTGATTTCATAGTTTGGCTAGTGCTCAACAGTAATATAATATAATACAGATATTCAAAGTAATTTTACACTGCGTTCTATCATGCACAGTAAATTAAAATATTCCATTAACTAAACAAATTTGTGGTGCCATAAATCAAAGCATACTAAGTAAATCACAGTTAGTGAAAACAGAATTGTAATTCCATCACAGTGATTAAGTAGAGACTAGAAATAGTAGGATTTATCATATTTGATGGGCAGAGTATGATTATGAAGCATACAGTTTTGGGGTTCGGGTTTTTTTGAGCTTTATTTTCTTTTTATGAATTACATGTATAGTGCTTTTTTATAATTTTCATGCTAGTTCAAGGCATTATCAAAATTAAGGAAGTCCTCTTTAGGCCTGTATTTTTGCAGATTTATCACAAAACAGGTTATTGTACAATGCTGAAAACAGACAACAGTGTAATAGAATCATATTCATGTCATGGAAATGAAAGAAGACTGCTATTAAACAAGTAATGTTTACATTGAGTATGTTTCTCCCATACTCCAATCAGGACCTACTTTGTGTTCTATAAAACAAACATAACACAATAGGCAGATGAGAGAACACACCATATAATAAGTGTATGAAACAAAACAATATCTCATGTGGGGCTTTTCTGTGTTTATTTAAATTCACGGAGATGACAGCCTGTTGCACTCAACTGAGCAGCATACTGATATGACTTGCAGAACCATTTTAGGTCATTGTACAGATGTCTGTATCAAGGGTGTGTTAATAATGGAGAGCTCATCCAAATGAACCAGCCAAGTTGAACATTGTAGTTGGACTACCCAACAGTATTCTTATTCATCTAAGTATTTTTAATGTAATTTATATTAGGATATTTAAATGTGCAAATGGACTAAACATGGAGTTCTTGCTGTGATTTTTTATAATTTTCTTCTGTACAAAAAATTTCTCTCATAGAGGACTGAGGAATACTGGAGGATTGAGGTATACCTATTGCACTGCAAAAATCTGAATTGTGACATGTTGGCATATTAAATTATGACATCCAGTGCTTTTGTTCTCAAACTTGCTAAAACAGAACAGACAGGAAATCTGCTTGCTTGGCAGGTTGACTTCAGTCAGTCTCAGTAGTCATGTATTAAAATTTTTATTTGAAGTGTTCAGAAAGACATTACTTGTAAGGTTTCTGAGTTGTCCGAGTGAAATCTACTTCGGGTAAGCATTTTCTCATAATCTTAATTTTTAGATTCTTTTAGATTGCTACAAGCATTTACGACACTAGCCATAGCCATCTGCTTAAAATACTTAGATGTGTGTTTCAAGATCTTCCCTGAAAAGTTTTAGGGCTGAATCTCCTCATTATTTTCTGTATTTCCTTCATATTCTATTTGTCTCGTATGTGTACCCTGCTAACACAGCTGAAGAATGTCCAGTCTTTTTTTGTTTAAAAGCTGTTTTCACTAACTTAGAATTGTACCACACTTTAATTATTAAAATTAAACTATTCATTGTCAGGTACTAACCTTATAGAAAATTATATTTAGTCAATAAAATCTTGCCATATTTTAGAGCAGGATTAAGGGAAGCGACCTCGTTTTCTCTACATTATTGCTAACATTTAGTTAATAAATTTAAATATCATTAGGATTAAGACTTGAAATTCGGCATATGGAGAGGAAGTTGCCTTTCGGTAGCTCCCCTCTGTGAAAAATCTGTTGACATTTGTAAATTATAAGACTCAGAATATTCTGTTTGCAAATACCCATTAGAAATTTGTTATGGCTGCCCAGATGAATTCTCAAAAAAAAAAAAAAAAATCTACCATGAACACACCTTATAAACTTCCAGATCCAGTGTGTGAGCACCATTTCTGCTAGGTGACTAAGCATTCTTCCCTGTAAGGCAGTAATTAAGTGAACTTCTCCTCTGCCAAGTTCTAATTTTGCCAGCCGGGAGCAACTGATACATCAGGTGCAGGAATGCAGACATGCAAATCACTCTCCTAAGAAATTCCCAAAGGCTTTTGCCTGGCTTATAACCACATGAGGAAAAAGAGAAAACCACCTAGCTGGAATAGAGAAAGGTGATGAGCTGGCCTTGGCATGGTAGTGCCAAAAGGAGCTGGGACACTATGAGTGAGGGAATAAGAGGACATATTTTGTGAAGAAAAGCTGGTGAACATGGAAACAAGAGTCTAGCTAACCACAAAATTCACAGAATCACAGAATTGCTGAAGCTGGAAGGCAAATCTAGAGATCATCCAGGGATTATATGATCTTTATATGATTTTTATAATAATATATAATTTTCATATAATCCTTTATAATCTTCATGGCCCTTTGCTGGACTTGCTCCACATCTCTCTTGTACTGGGGAGGTCAGACTTGGACATAGCACTGTATCAGATGTGTCTTACCAGTGCTGAGCAGGGGGCAAGATCACCTCACTTGACCTGCTGGCAACACTCTGCCTAATCCAGCCCGGGAAGCTGTTGGCTTTATTTGCCACAAGGATGCTTTTCTGCCTAATGGTCAACTCGGTGTCCATCAGGACCCCTGCCCATACTTTTCTGCTAATCTCCTTCCAGACACTTCCTCACCAATCTGTACTTGTGCAGGGGTTACTCCTCCCCATGTGCAGGAAGAAGACTGTGTGACAGAAACAAGGACTAAGAAATATTAGCATTTCTCTGCCTTCAGGAAACAGTTGCAAAATTTACTGACAATCATCTGCCTATGACTGACTGACAAAGATGTTAATCCAGCATCTCTAACAGCGATAGCTATTTTTTAATGTGAGAAAAAGATAATTTCTCCTTGAAGTGTACAATTATTACAAAAACTTGTAATTTCTATATATCAGATCTAAACTTTGCTTCATGCTTGAATTGAAATGTACAAGTTTGAAACCATAAGTGTTTTACTAGCACAAAAGGTGCAAACATAACACTCAAAGTTTTTATCTAATTACTCTGCCATCAGGTGAGTTGAAAGTTAAGCCTCATCAGTTCCTCTGCTCCCTCATTTTCTAACTGTTCTGTCTGATGCCTTTCCACATTCACCAGTGTGTTTTTGCCCTGGCACCCTCTTTAACCTTCATAGTTAAAGTCGTATTTCCAAGAAAGTTGGAATTAAAAGGAGAATTACAAGGAAATTTGTCTATCATTTTCAAATACAGACCTCTGCATGATTTAGAGAAAGTGACTAGATAGTGTAATCCTCAAATTACAAAAGGGAGTCACAAGGCAAGAAAGCTTATGGCATCCTTCACTGTTTCACATCCTCATTTTCCATACAGCATTTTTAAAAAAGAAGAAAAAAGAAAAAAGAAAAAAAAGAAAAAAAAAATTAGTGATAAATTGTGAATAGTCTTTACAGTCAGTGCTCATAGGAAGGTTTCTTAAGGTTTTTGCAAATGGGTCTTGCAACTACAAGCAGTGACAAAGTTGCTACAGAAGAGCTAGTGTATCATCCCTTAGCCATTACCAAATCCATTAGTAATCCATTGCTCAGCTTTTATCAGATGTCAGTTTTGGAACAAGCATGATTAGAATAAATCTAATGGTCAAAATTAATAAAGTAAACAAAGAAACCTCAAGAAAGAAATGATGTTTCCTCAATCTTCTTTAGATCTTTTTAGGAAGCAACACAGACAGTTGTACTTGGTCTACGTGGTAAGGTTTTGGTAGCACAGTGGGGGCTGCAGGCGTGGCCTCTGAGAGAAGGGACCAGGAGCTGCTCCCATGTTGGACTGGGCTTGTTACAGCCAGATGCAAAGTGGACCCACCACTGGCCAAGCTGAGCCTGTCAGTGCTTGTGGCACCTCTGTGATAACATATTTAATAAAGGATAACAATTACTGCACAGCAGTTGTGAGAGAGAGGAGCGAGAAAAATGAGACACAACCCTGCAGACACCAAGGTCAGTTAAGAAGTAGTAGCAGGAGGTGCTCCAGGTGCTGGAACAAATATTACCCTGCAGCCCATGGAGAAGACCATGGTGAAGTAGGTTGTCCCCATGCAGCCCATGGAGGACCAAGCTGGAGCAGATGTCCACACTGCAGCCCATGAAGGACTCCTCACCACAGAAGGTGGATGTGCCCTGAAGGAAGCTGCAGACTGTGATGATCCCATGCAGGAGCAGGTGTTCTGGCAGTAACTGGGGCCTGTGGGGCATCCACGCTGGAGCAGTCTGTTCCTGAAGGGCTGTACCCCGTGGAAAGGCCCCATGCTGGAGCAGTTCCTGAAGAACTGCAACCTGTAGGAAGGATGCACGTTGTGAAGGATTTTGTGAAGGATTTTATCCTGAGGGAGAGACCCCACACTGAAGCAGGGAACAGCATGAGGAAGGGGCAGCACAAACGAAGTGTTGTGGGCAGGCCCTAATCCCCATTCCCCATTCCCCCGTCCTGCTTGGGGAGGCGAGGAGGAGGCAGAGAAGTCAGGAGTGAAGCTGAGCCTGGGAGAAAGAGGGAGTGGATGGAAGCTGTTTTTAGTTCTGTCTTTGCTTCTCACTATTCTACTGCATTTTTAATTGGCAATAAGTTAAATTCATTTCTCTCAAGCAGAGTCTGTTTTGCCTGTGATGGTAATTGGTGAGCAATCTCCCTGTCCCTATCTGGAACCACGAGATTTTTCATCTCATCCTGCTCAGGAGGGGGAGTGAGAGTGGCTTGGTGGGCACCTGGCAGCCAGCCAAGGTAGAACGACAACAAGAGCTGATGTTTAAATGCAGCTCAGCTTCGTGTAATAGAATGCTCACTGACAAAACTCATGCTTCTAAACATTATCCCCACTGCCTTTTGTATCATTCTCACATTGTCTCCTTATCAAAACAAGCATTTTTTTCCCCCTAAAGTGCTCAAAGTATGTTATTTATTTTTGCGTCGTATATCACAATTTATTTCTCTGAATAATAGCCATTTTGGAATTAAATTTTGCCTGGATTATCCAGCCATAGCTGGTGATGATGATGTAGGAAGTTAAAAAGAAGACAGAACTTTATTTTCTTCAACCAAACTGACTCTGTTGGTTTAGCAGTTTTTTACAGGCAATATAGTGTGGTCCCTAGTGGATTTCTATCTTAAAAAAACCAAAAAACCAAAACCAAAAAACCTTTAAAATTACATGTAAATAGAAGAGAATGGGATTTAAACTTTCTCAGAAAACAATCAGCTTTCAGCTTGAAATTAGTGCATTTCATGGCCTTTTGGTTGCACAGAGGATCTACCCATGCTTACAAGCAGTTTATAGGAAAACACTTTAAAAATATGAGCAAGAGGGATATTTTTCAAAACTTTGCTATGGTGTAATCCTGTGTGCATCTGAAATAGCGACATAGAATAATTTGCCAAAAAGCACATAATAGGTCGGAGTAAAGATGTATGAGCTGGGAGGAGAAAAGTTTCCCTTAATATGCGTACAGAGATTAGTACTTTAACTCTGTGTTGGTTATGCAAAGCAAACAGTTGGGAAGTGTTTATGATCACAACCCCTTGGACAAATCTGAGAAACAGATCTCTTGGTCACAAATCAGACTGAGTGGCAGATTTCCGAAGAAGAAAACTGCATATTTGTCTTTATTCTATTTGGAAACTGAGGCTTTTGCTATTTATAAGTAAGTAAGAATACATTAAGTAACATACCTAATATTTATAATAAATTCTCTCACTAACAGAAACAATCCTACAAAGTTCCAATTACTTTATAACAGTGTGTGACGGATACACTCCTCCTGTTTGAACTAACTGAACTTTGGTCCAGGCACGTGCTCAGCAAGTAGGCCTAACAGAAATTAATCTTATTGTGTGAGGCTATCAGTGAGAACACAGCATGAAAAAACAAAAACCGGTTTGGCTGGAGACTGGGCTGATAAGCAGCCGAAAGTGTATGAACACAGCAGAAAATCTGACTACAAATCAACCACTTTGCACTATAAAGAGCCACAGCTATCAGGGCCTGTTGAGCTCTCTCTCCATAGCAGCTGGCTGCATGGTGGTGATCTCCCCTTGAGTAGGGATGCCTCTCAAGGTTACCCTTCGATGCTGAGAGATCCTTTACCTGACACCTGACATCGACGGGTTGGTAAGTCACATTTTTTACATGCACGTAACATTTGAGATATGTATAGTAAGCGATAATCTTTTTATCCCATACTAACTTTAAGTGTAGTAAATAGTAGAGTATTGACCACCAATCCATCTGTACTTATTAAATATTTTGCATACCTAAATTTACTGATAAGAACTCAATAAACTACTAGCTCAGATCTACTCAAATGATGTCTGACTTTTCTCCTGTGACACAGCGTGAGCTAAAAAAGCAGCTGTTGTAACTACTACTATGACTTCTATGGTAGCAATGTACAAAATGTAAAGTTCGCTGCTCCCCAAGGCTAGTTCAAGTTTAGATCCTATTTAAAACTGAAATCTGTATGTTGGCATGTGCTATGTTGATACTGATGCAATTTTGAGAAATTGCATATGAAATGATTTGGGAGGGTTGGGGAGACAACTCACTAGAGACATCTTAAAAGGAAGTTGGTTTGCAGATAGTGCTATCTGATCTTCAATTGAAAACAATGTTCCTACAGGGAGAGCAAAGATGGAAGGATGTTCCCTGGCTGAATTTGAAAATGGAATGGCTAGGGGTGATAGCATTGATACTGTAAGTGTCATATGAAGTATCCTACACATCCTTCCTACTTAACCAGGTGGAATGTTTAAATAATAGACAGACCTTCATTTCTTATATGATTTTTAGATATCATTTTATATGTAGGCTATGTATTATGAAAATGACCCCTTTCACCAGCAGAATATAGAAATTTCGTATTCTTTTGAAAGATAAGTAGCATGCTTTCTTTTGAAAGTGTTGTTCTTAAATATTTTCACATCTTTTTTTGCGTTGTGCATCATGGTGCATCTATCTAAATACATGATAGAAAGTAAGAAAATACGATCTGCAGCAAGAGTCTAGAAGCTCATATTGTACCTCACTATCTTTATGGTTGTTACAAGTAAAGTTTATAAATGTAAACTTTTTTCTTTAAAATAATTTTTGTTCTTTGGGGAGGGGGAAGATGCGGTAGGCATTGCCTTTGGCTTAAAAAAAACCCTGAACCATATTTTAAAATTTTCTATCCATACTGACCATAGCCAGATGCTTGAATTAGGCTATTATTCTTCATTACATTCTTTTAATTTTTATAATTGTCAGCTACAGAAATGTTAAGAACATTATCCAAAGAAACACAAGATTCTGGGCTTTGTAGTAGAAAATCTTGCAAGCAATTTTCATTCATTTGAATTTCCAGAAAATGCATATACACTATTTATACTAGAGAGAACTTTTCCTTTTCCTTTCCTTTCCTTTCCTTTCCTTTCCTTTCCTTTCCTTTCCTTTCCTTTCCTTTCCTTTCCTTTCCTTTCCTTTCCTTTCCTTTCCTTTCCTTTCCTTTCCTTTCCTTTCCTTTCCTTTCCTTTCCTTTCCTTTCCTTTCCTTTCCTTTCCTTTCCTTTCCTTTCCTTTCCTTTCCTTTCCTTTCCTTTCCTTTCCTTTCCTTTCCTTTCCTTTCCTTTCCTTTCCTTTCCTTTCCTTTCCTTTCCTTTCCTTTCCTTCCCTTCCCTTCCCTTCCCTTCCCTTCCCTTCCCTTCCCTTCCCTTCCCTTCCCTTCCCTTCCCTTCCCTTCCCTTCCCTTCCCTTCCCTTCCCTTCCCTTCCCTTCCCTTCCCTTCCCTTCCCTTCCCTTCCCTCCTCTCCCCTAACATAAATTATGCTAATCCTCCATTGATGTCCTTGAATGCTTTGGATATGAATGCAAAGTATGTCTAGACCGTATATTATGAGCTTTCAGTTTCAAGCTTCCCTCAAAAATATTAAAAGAGTATTTCCCCTTTTCCTTTTATTGCTATGCAATTGGTAGGCAGAATATATAAGGAAAGGCCAACCAAAAGTCCAGGTGCAGTAATTTCTTCAATGAAGAATAACATGCTAACTATCGATTTACGGTTAGGAGTCTTCTAGATTACTGACTAGGAAGGATTACTTATAGATAAAATATACTCACCCATAAAAGCATTTCATACTGAACATTTAGATAAACAACATTTTGCACAATTGAGACCATTGCACAGCAGTGAAACCTGAATGTATCTGCTGTGGACTGAAAGCCACACAGAAAGGTAGAAGCTTCATATTATCTTACTTATAACTGGTAAAAATTCTGTACAAGTGTAGATCCTTCAGTTCAAGCTGATGAAGCAATGTAAAATAATAATTAAAACAACAACAACAACAACAAAAAAACCCCACCCAAAACAACAACAGGGAAAGTGTATGCCAGGCAAAGTTATTATTTTCTCTGACTTGGAAACAATAACCTCAGGAATGTCACAACTTAATTCAGCTAAGGCAGTCCCAGGCTGATTATCTTGCTGTTTGGGATACTGCAAGCTTTGGACTCAATATGGGTAACAGTTAAGATGTGGCATGAAGATAGTGTGGCTAGATACTATTATGTGAACAGGAATTCCCATCTGTCTGTCTGAGGTAGCTTTAATTGCACTGCAAGCCACTGAAACAGCAGAAGAAATTACTGAAACAATAAAGTACTCTTTCAATGCTTAAGGGGAGGAGATTGATGATGGAAACCATTGCACCACTAAAAGGAGAACTGGAAGATTTTAAATACCACATGAACAGGAGATTGCAGAAAATCTGAGTAAGTCTTTATCTGCAGCACTCTGATGGGAAATCAAGGTAAAATACTAGTAAGGGTAAATTACTGTTCAGGGGAGAACAGAAAACATGAGTTGTCATTAAATATCATAAAGGGTTTGAGTTGGCTGAAGAGACTACATTTACACAAAAGGTACCTAAACTCGGGAAGAACAATTAAAGGACTGTCTGATATTTTGACAACTCAAATATTCCAATGGCATCCTACAAAAATTAGAAATGTCTGTGTTTTCCTTGAGTAACTGTTGTGCAAATATACCAAAAGGTCATCTTCCTTGGCACTAAACTCAGGCACAACAAGTTCCTAAAATAGCTCATTGATGACCTAGGTGTGTACTGTCCAATATTTTGAAAAGCTGCTGGCCAAAAATAAAATGAAGAACAAGATATTTCACAGACTAACTAGATGATCTGGAGGCAAACAATAAAATCTAGTAAATCTTGAAAAAGTTTTGTCTTCTTAGCAGTTGAATATTGTGCTCTGGTATGGGTATGTAATACACATATATTAATAGAATAATATATAACAATCACCACCAACAGAGTTGTCACCAGGCAGTCAACAAAATAGATTTTACAGTTAAGAACAACACTACAGTCAGCTGTGCCTGTGGGAAGCAGGTTCAAGATAAGTCTATTTGCAAAGGTCTGCATAACCTCCTTGGACAGTGTCTTGAGCCCAGCAGATTTTCTTTGCAGTAGGCTGAGACCTCAACATTTTGAGGACCTTGGTGGTGCTTTGAAAAACACCAGAAAAAAAACAAGGCCTAATCACAGACTCAAAGAAGGCCTACTTAGTTTCATCAAGTCAAATAAAGGATGAAATGTCATAATAGTTATTCATCTGGGGGGGTGGGAGTGGGAAATGCAAGGGATAGGTCCTTCTGAACCTTAGCCAGACGATTAATTTGCCACAAGTGGATTCATCACCTGTAGTGTCTTCATCTTCTATATTAGTATCATGAGGTTAAGACTGCCTGATTTAGTTTCTTGAATCAGGAGGAACCTCAGTTAGGCTTTTTTTAGAATGCCAGTGGTACCCCCATGAGGTAAACAGAGAAAGGTCCTCCAGCTTCAATTTATTAGCGATGTTAAGCTGAGCTGGAAAAAAATATGCATTATAACAATAACAACAACAACAAATCAAAAGGAATCCAATAGTAACTCACTGATTCTGAGGTGCCTATATGTACCACTTACAGAGAGGAACTTAATTTGTTCTTTTTATGCCTATGTGCCTTTATAAGTGCACTGCTGAGGAAGGTATTGTGATCTGGTAGATGATTTGAAGGGTGCAATTATTGCTGCTTAACAAATAGAAAATTCTTACTCAGTGTGCAGGAAAGGGGCATAAAGTACCTTAAAGTTCAGAGCCTTGGTGAATAGCCGTCCTTTATCAAGAGGGCACTGTACACAGATCAACACATCTTGGTAAATGAAGTCCAGCTAGAGATTTTCTGCTCCTGAAGAAAAAGGAGAACATGAAGAAGTGACTGTTTTTCAAGGACAGTATTTTTACATTTAAATCAAATAAAAATATTTTTACATCAAAATTTACATCAAAGTTGCCTTTGCTGTAGCATATATAATCAGAACAAACTTTTTTTTCAAGGAAGCCAAAGTGGATTAATTCTATCAATTCAATAGCTTTTTTCAGGTAAAATGACCCAAAGTTCCATAGACAAGAATACATTTTTTGTCATTATTCAAACAGTATGAATAGCAGAGATTAAATTCTGTGCAAAGCTGCTCTTAGAATAAACTAACAGAGTTCAGTTAAGTGGAGGAACTAAATAAGAAGAGTTTATGAGAGTTAGATTTTTTTGGGACGATGCAAGCAAAAGACATTGAACAAACAATGAAACACCAAAAATACATAGTTAAAAATATAGTCATAAAATAATGGAGAAATTAAAATTAATAGAAAGAAAGGAGAATGATTTCTTAAAGGAAGTGATCAAATCCTTGTCATATATGATCCCAGTATAGGTGAATAAATTCAATGTAGTGCAAAGCATTGTTCAGCAGAGATGTTTCCTTCCTGGGAAATTAAAACAGGTCTTTTCCACGCTTAACCTTTCTAACATAAGATATTAGAGATTTTTAGGTTATGTGATAAAAAAACTTGTTTCCACACAAGGAGCACAGAGGGTCAGAGATGAACAATGACAGGTCAGATAATGCCACCACACCCATGAAGGACACCAGAGGCACCATGGGGTGAACCCCCAGCGCCAACCTGGCCCTTCCCCAGGGTGTCCCAGGGAGCAGGGGTTGTAGGGCCATGCACTGCACCTGATCGGTGTGGTCCGCCCTGTCTTCTCTCTGATCTACATTTCTGTTTCCTGCGTGAGGAGTCCTGTCCCATGTGGCTGCAGGAGGGTACCATGGCTCAGGGTCTGTGTGTCCATGGTGGCAGCCACTGGAGCCAGCACAGGTGCATGTGCAGCCCAACCAGATGGGGAGCAGGGTGAGTGGCCCAGGATGGGGCTGTGGGTGCCTCTGAGGGTGAGGCATGGAAAGGGGTTGGCTCCCGAAGGGACCAGGGGTACAAGCCTAGTGCTGGAGGGACCATGGGAATGGGGGTCGACTGAGAGACCTGCTGGTGGGTGGGTGTGCAGGGTGTGTGTGCATGGGTGTGTGCATGCGTGTGTATGAGAGAGACAGGAGGATCCAGGGGAAGTTACTGGACAGACTGCAGGTCTAAGCCCAGCTGCCAGGAGATTCACACTCATGTGTGTGTGTGTGTCTGTTCAAGGGACTCTGTACCCGTGGCAAGGATGAGGTTGTAAGTCCTATCTGTGTCTGTGAGAGTGCTGTAATTTCTGCCTGTGTGGATCTGTGTGGCCTGCTGTGTCTATGTGCATATATGCATATTGTATATGTGTGTTTGTGTATGCATTACTGGTACTATATGCTCAGCCTCACCAACTTTCCCCCTCAGCCTGGTGGGGTTGGAGGCATGGAGCTGTTGCAGCCTTGTCACTATCAGGCTGCCAGATTTGGCAATTGCTAACAGAAATGTAGGTGTCAATCAAACAACTCTTTAAAAGTTCTGAGATAAGGGTAATGATTTAGGAGCTTTGTTAGGCCACACTTTCAGGTTTAAGATGGATAATGACAATGTTTAATCATTAATAGAAAAATAATTGCTAAAGCTGGTGAAGCAGCAAAATAAAACCGTTATCTTCCTCTACTATCTCCAAAACATTAAATATCAAGGGGTAGTAACATGTGGAAACAAAACAAGTAGATCACTGATAACATCTTCCTCGGAAATCAAAGGGAAAATGAAGTACTGTCACACCCTTTCTGCCTCCCTTCTCATCTTCTGTCTTTCTTGTTCTCATTGTCACTTTCTTCCCCACAGCCCAAGTCTTCTTTAGTTTAGCTTACATAAAATATAGCTTTGTCCTTCCAAAGCACACAGTGACAATTTGAAAAATAGATCCATTTTGTCCAAATGAAGTATCTAATCACAAAATCCTTAGTGAAGCAAAACTCTGTTTGAAGTCAATGAGTTAGAGGAGTGGAGTGACTACTGAAATCAATGCAGCCTTGTTTTGGCATGGGCTATGGAGCTACAGTTAGATTTTCCCCACCTATCCCACTAACAAACCACCTTTTTCAGATTTCAGAATGATTGACTCCTGTCCACAATAATACTTCTGGAATGGCATGTTCAGGAGTGACTAACACGACAGCACAAATTGAAATAAGAATAAAAGGGAGAATGGCTGCCAGCTTGGAAGAATTCAGAAAAATTTATAAGTGAGTAAATTGTTAATTTCACTTGTAACTCTCATGATAAAGAAGTGACATTTCTTGAGTATTACTCAAAGTAATGTAAATTATGTATACTGACCATTCCTTTTCTTGATAGTAATATTGATGACTATAATCAGAGAGCAAAGCAAGTGTAAAGATTTGTGCCCTTTTCCTTCCCCACATTATACCAGTACTTCTCTCACTTGATTTACTCCTACAGAATGGTTCAGAAATATAGCAGCAATCTCTGAGATGTTTTCTCTGTTATATACCATTTAATCTGTTAGTGCCAGACAGGAGTGTTTCAATTTGAAAGGTGTTTAACTAAAAAAAAAAAAAAAAAAAAAAAAAGAATATCAGGATTTGTGAAGATGAAAATCCAGTTTTCTTGTTTTAAGAGTGGCAAGGCCAGACACAAGCAACCTAAAGAAACAGCTGAAGCTTTGTTTCTCTTTGCAGAACAGGATTTTAATTTCAGGAAGAATTTGCTCTGTGATTGAGTGGCAATTAAATTCAATAAGATCTGTTGGGCTTGAGTTAAAAAAAAGGCTTAATTAATTACACAAACAACTGATGGTCCTGTCAAATTGGCAAGTAAGTTCATTGATCTTAAAGTTAAGCTGAAAACAAATGAAGAATTGACAAAATAATACACATACTACAATGGAAAGGCCATTAGAGATGGGTAATACTTGTGAAAGGACACAAAGCAGATACTGTAAAAAAGGGAAAGATTTCTTTGTGGTCACAGTCGGAAGAATGCTGTATTAAAAGAAAAAGGCACTTTCAGACACCAGCATTTTACTACAGTCAAAGTAAATCAGCCTCACCTCTGGGCCTGGTAATATCATGGAACAGATCCTCCTGGAAGCTATGTCAAGGCATATGGATGACAGTGAGGTGATTAGAGGCAGCCACATGGCTTCACAAGGGGCAAATTATGTCTGACTAATCTGGTGGCCTTACACGATGGAGTGACGGTGTTGGTGGATAAGGAAAGAGCAATTGATGTCATCGATCGTGACTTCTGCAAGGCCTTTGACATGGTCCCACACAATATCCTTGCCTCTAAATTGGCGAAATATAGGTTTGATGGATGGATTGTTAGATGGGTAAGGAATTGGCTGAATGGCCACATCCAAAAAGTTGCAGTTAAGAGCTCAATGTCCAAGTAGAGATCAGTAGCAAGTGGTGCCCCTCAGGGGGACACCATACTAGGACCAGTACTATTCAATATCTTTATTAATAGACATAAACAGTGGGATTGAGTGCACCCTCAGCAACTTTGCAGGTGACACCAAGCTGAGTGGTGCAGTTGATACACATGAGGGAAGGGACGCTATGCAAAGGGACCTTGACAGGCTTGAGGAGTGGGCCCATGCAAACCTCATGAGGTTCAACAAGGCCAAGTACAAGGTCGGGGCAGTACCCAATATCAGTACAGACTGGGAGATGAATGGATTCAGAGCAGCCCTGTGGAGAAGGACTTGGTATCCCCATTACTGGTGGATGAAAAATTGGACATGAGCCAACGATATGCGCTTGCAGCTCAGAAAGGCAATTGTATCCTGGGCTGCATAAGAAGCAGCACGGCCAGTGGATTGAAGGAGGTAATTCTGCTCCTCTGTGTCGCTCTCATGAGACCCCATCCAGAGTACTGCATCTAGGTCTGGAGTTCTCAGTACAAGAAAGACATGGACCTGTTGGAGCCAGTCCAGAGGAAGACCATGAAAATGATCAGGGCTGGAACACCTCTCCTGTGAAGAAAGGCTATAAGAGTTGGGGTTGTTCAGCCTTGAGAAGAGAAGGCTCCAGGGAGACCTTATTGCAGCCTTTCAATATACAAAGGGTGCTTCTAAGGAAGATGGAGAGAGACCAGGGTCTCTAGTGACAGGACAAGGGGCAACATTTTTAAGCTAAAAGCTGATAGATTTAGATTGGATGTAAGGATGAAATTTTTTACAGTAATGGTAGTGAGACACTGGAGCAGGTTGCCCAGAGAAGTTGTGGATGACCCATCACTAGAAGTGTTCAAGGTTGGGTTGGGTGGGGCTTTGAGCAAACTGATCTAGTGAAAGATGTCCCTGTTCATGGCAGGGGGGAGACAACTAGATGAACTTCAAAGGTCCTTTCCAACTCAAACCATTCTATGATTCCATGATTCTACAATACTATGATTCTATGTCACACAAAGAATATTGAAATTTAAATATTTCTTAACCATTTCACTAAAGGTGCCAGTAGACATAAGGAAGAGACACAAAAGGCAAAACAAAACAATGAAATCACTATATTTTTATTTCATCCTGTTTGTTGCACTTACATGGTACCTGATTTTATTCAAGTGCAGCAAGACCGCTGCCTGCTTCATTTTGCTCCTTAAACTTTTGAATTCTGCCTGGAAAGAAGCCTTCCCCCAAAGAATGTTAGTGCTGTGGAGCCCTTTATTTGCCTAAATGGAGTTGGTTTTGATCATTTTTAATTTTTTTTTCCAGTGACTCTTTGTAGTGTCAGATCCAGTTTTTCCTACTGCTCAAGGTTATGAAACACATTGTTGACTGGGATCTACTGAAAGTAAAACCTAAAAAGAATTAAAATGTGAATTTTTCATATGCTAGTGCATGGATTGCCCAAACCTTAAGTCCATTGGACTACCTGCCATATAATGTGATTTATACTCACAATGCTAGGTAGATGCAAAACCAATGCAATTATCACAGGATCACAGGACAATTCAGGCTGGCAGGGACCTGGAGGGGTCTCCAGTCCCAGCCCCGGCCCAGAGCAGGTTCAGCGGTGGGCTCAAACAGGGCTGGTCAGGCTTAACCCAGTCAGGGCATGAAACTCCCCAGGTCAGAGATGGCCCAACCTCCCTGGGTCCTGGCTCCACCACTGGGCTGTCTGCATGGGGAAAAGGCTTTTTATCTCCAGCCTAAGCCTTCCGTATTTCAACTTGTGCTGCTGCCTCTTATCCTCCCACCACGCACTGCTGTGAAGAGCCCAGCTGCAACTTCTCCATCCCCTCCTGTCCTCTCCCGTTGGTGCTGAGGATGCTGTTGGGTGCCCCTGCAGCTGTCCTTTCTGGTTGAACCAGCCTTGGTCCCACAGCCTCTCCTTGCAGGACAAGGGCTCCAACCCCACCTTCTTAGTTGCCTCCCCTGAACCCACACCGGATTGTCAATGTTGATAAGTATTGCATATACTGTGTATCTTCTATATATTCTATGTGTCTCCCAAATTCTTCAGGTTTCCTTGAGTGAAACATGCTATTCCTTAAGCCAACTTGTTTTTTTGGGGCAGGAAAAAAACTCAAGCAGACTTTTAGTTTTTAAGCCCATTGGACATAAGACTATGGTTGAGAAAGTGCCCAGCACAGATAACATGCTACCTAAGATGAACAATAACTACTGCAAAGGTCTACTTAGGCCCTGCTTTAAGTGGTTTGTTGTGCTCTGCTTGGTACTGTTTAAAATGGTATTAAAGTCTAAAGTAAACTTGTGTAAGAGGCAGTAGAAGAGCCCAAGATCTTAAAAGCAAGACTTGATAAGAACTCATTCTACACAGAGCTATAAGAAAAATGGCTTCACTGGTCAAAATTATTTGGGATCAAATGGAATACTTAGTTTGATCTGAAACTAAATCAGTCTCTTTTGGATGAATATTTAGAAACTCTTCTTTAAAAATTAAATGTAGCTTAAATTCAAAAAAGTTTGGATGAAACTTCTAGAGTTTTCACTTGATTACAAACTCCATTTTTGTAATGAAAGTTATTTGTCTGAACAAGGGTTTGCAACCCTAATATGCATGTCCTAGTATTAACATTTTGTAAAAATGAACTCTAATTTCTGTGGTTTTTGTATTATTTAAATGTCTTTTAAGTGTAATATTACTTATATTACAAAACAATCACTGTTAAGATTTCAATTAAATGCAATATCAGTAAAAGGTCTGATAGAAAGTCAAACTTTCTCTGACAGCAATTTAAAGCTTTGTTCTCTTCCACAGAAAGACTACAATTCAAGATCCTTGGATAGGAAGACACTTCAGTATATCTTTAAGCATGAAAGTATTCCCAGTGTCTTCAAGACGAGTGTTATTTTCTCCCTCAAAGACACACAGGGACTTAAATGACTTTACTGGTTCAGAATCTAAACAGAGCCACTTAAACTTGTTCTACCAGATGCTAAAAAACCCCAAATTTTCTTATTTACAAAATATTCTCTCAAGTACTGTGGGCAGAAGCTGGTAAAAAAGAGATCCTACGTCTCCAAATAACTTCTTCTTTCATAAGAACATTAAATTGCAGTGTAGCACATTGGAGAGATTACGTTTACTGTAAGTAAACCAAAACTGCACAAGTGTTATTAATTCCTGACTCTTTTAGTCAAAAAGAAACTCAGTGAGACACTCTGTTAGGCATCATAAACACAGTATTTAGCAACCTAGAAATTTTAAGGAAAAGTAATTTAATATCTGTTAACAGAAATTATATTAGACTTATATCTCCTAATTAAATAACAGATTTTCTTTTAAATTATATTAAAAGGATCTATAACCATGATTTCATGGGCCATGGACAAAACAGCCTTTGTTGTATTTTTCTAATTAATTTATCTTATTAAATGAAGTTCAAAGTAGCTGTCCCCCTTCCTTCTGCCTCCTCTTGATCTTTGAGGAATAATTTATATGCAGGTGATCACATTATGCTAAATTATATAGATCCTTCTACAGTGCCTCTTGAATTATGTGGTGCATGTTTATGATTTTTAATAAATCATTTATATTCTATCCATTCATCCAGAAACTTCCTCGCTATTTTACTATTAAAGGAAGGAGTGGAGGAGGAGAAACTACCTTTAGTATTTTTATTTTTTGGGGAAAAAAACCAGGTTTTAGGAAAAAAAATTGCAAAAGTGTTTGGAAGAACAAGTGAATAGACACAAGAAATACTAAATAACTCACTCTTTATTTCCTCTGGATCCTTTTCTTTTCTTTGCATTTAGTGAGATATACAAGTGTCAATACAGAGAAGCAGCACACGACATGATTGTTGCTTTGATTTCCTTTGACAGAAAAGTTGACTGCTACTTTCCAGCGTATATCAGGCATTCTGAGTGTATGTGTCACCCTTGAACAGACATGCTTCTGCAATGAGATTCTTAAATCACAAACGTGTGCAAACATGTGTACCTCTGTATCTTCAAGCTAATTACTACAGAGACTAAACTCGATATTAATAGAAAGACTTTGCAAAGGTGAGAATTACAAGGATTGTTGAAGCAAACCATTGATTGTTCCTGGTTTACAGGGTAGAAACTTGTTCCACATGTGGGAAGCAGTTTAATAGAAGAAACAGAATAGGAGAGGAGAGGAATAGACAGTAATATAGTGAATGAATGGAGAGGAAGAAGCTGAAACTAAGATAAAGAAGAAAGTGTGTTGTAAGACCTTGAGGATAAAATTGAAGTTTTGAAGTTGATACACATGTGTATACATACTCAAATGATGAAATCCATCTACTTACCTAATTAGAAATGTTGGAAGGACAAAAGATGAAAAGAATAATAGCAAGGCTAAAAAAAAATAGAGGTTTCAGTTACTCAGGAAATAATTTCAAACTTCTCAGTACAAAGCACTTAGTATGTAAACACACATGTTCGTCTGTGTATCTCTTTCCGTGGGTCCAACTCCCAGCCAAAAATATCTAAAAAGGAAATGTGTGACACATATGGTGGTCACATCAATTGTTTGTATCCATTTGCATTCCCAGTAAGCAACTTTTTTCCATCACTGTTCTTTTCCCAGTAATTAAATAAATAAATAAAGAAATATTAAAAAAGCCAAGAACCCCAAACCAAAACAAAATCCTTGTTTTTTGATTTGATTCTGTGCCAAGACACAGGAGAAACTGGTAAAAGTGCTGTTCTTGGAGACTTATGAGTTCAGTGAAGGGGATCCATACTGTGAGATGTGAATATGAAATTACATTTTTTGAGACTTTTTTAAAACACGATATCTTTAAAACAGAGTGGAAAAGCCTTTAACCCAGAGTTATATAGGAAAGGTTCTTTGTTTACTGAATATGGACTTAAATATACTTTTTTTTAACATCTAGTAGGTAGTAGCTGAAAACTGTCTTTAAAACAAACAAACAAACAAACAAACAAAGAAACCAATCAACCAACCGCAATCAGTTTCACTAAAATGTGTGCATAAAGCTTTACCCAGAAGTAATTTAAGAAGTAAAGCACAATGTATTACCTGCATTTGTTACTGGTTCACATTGATGGGAAGAACAGGAGCCCTGAGGTCTTGCAGGAATCTGTGTTTACAGTATAGATCTCTGCAGCACTACTGCCAAATCATTAAGCCACCTTCAAACAGAAGTCCTAGCTGAGACAGGTGTTAGCACAGTAGGTAGTGAGGAGAATAGAGGGAGTGTTGGATGCTGTAAAAGGCAAATACTTTACAACTCAAATTATGAGCGGACTACTACAGACCTCCCTACAGCTGAGCAAGGTTGATGCCAGCCATTGATTTAATGCTTGCACACACCAACCCTCACTAATTCAAAGAAGCAAGGTCATTTTAATTCACTTTGTCTGGTTTTTCTATTAAAGCAGCAAGTGCTCCCAGGAAGTCTGAAAGAATGTTAAGTATTGTGGTTACATTTTAGCCTATCTGCAACAATTGGAGGACAGATTTCCTAATAGAACAGATGTTACACACAAGTCCTTTGACTTATGAAGCCATTGACATAATTACAAAATTGATTAAGTAAGGATTTGTCCATAATACACTAAGTCATGAAAATAGATTAGTTCATTCATTCTTTTTGTGATCTAAACTCCTTGTCTTTAGAATCAAAGATCCTTCTGTTTGTCATTCTGTCAGACATTTTCTTAAGAATATCTGTGGATAAATTTGATTTTCAAAAAAGAAGAGACTAATAGTACTGACAGGACTCAGGTTTCACTGTGCTTTCCTGTCCAAAGTATTTCTATTCTTATTAAAGCCCCCATCTTCCCCCACAGATGAGATAGCAATCCATTGATATATGGAGTCTATATATACTTAAAGTACTACTTCGGAATGTGAGTAGGACTAAATGGAGGGAAATTTTTAAAACAATTGGAATATGTGCTGAACCCAAAATTTCTGTTTTCCTATTTTATGACATGAAATCATCAGCAATGGGAGATGCAGCACACCATAAATTTGGGTTTCTAAAATGTGATGCAACACTAAAAGACAACATTATAGGGATTAATCGTGCACTGATAGGATGATGGAGTGTATGACATAAAAGCACTTTTTTATCTCTGAAAAATCTATGATACATGTTCTGATCTTCTCCAGATGTGTTTAATTGCATTGTATTATCCCCCAAAAGGGGTAGATTTGTCAGCTGGACCTATATCCACATGAGGATCAGAGAAGTCTACAAAACTAATTTATTTTTGGAATCCACACAGAATTTTAACACTGAATTATTAAAAGGCTAAAAGGGAAAGACTAATTCAGTAGACTTCTTTACCTCTTGCCTCCTTATCTAGGATTTCACCTTTGGAAAACATACAAGGAAAGTTAATAAAGATGTCAAACAGGAGCAAAGGTATTTGGAGTGAATTATTACAGTATTTTCTGAGCCAGATCCTGCTCTTCTTTACAGAAATTTATTATCCATGAATCCACAGATAAATAGAAATCCAGTTCATTGCATGGTTGTAAATGGTTAGCAGCAACAGAATCATGGAACAAAGAATGTAAGGCTACCTTCAAAGGCAGCAATATGGAGGTGCACAGATACCAATCACATGTCACGTTTCGGATTTAGTGCCACAAATACAGCCAACATTCCTCTTCCTGCAGGCTTGGGAGCACAATGGCTCATGTTGTCTCTAGATCAGTGCATATGCTTTAGTTTTATACTGTATTTGCAAGTCTGTAATGTATCTTTTTTTTGTAGGATGTGGATAAATCACAGATAGGACCTGCCACAGACAATTTTCATCTTGTAGAGGAGAGCAGCTCCTCTGTAGAGCAGGTAGAGGGATATTACCTGGAATGTTAGAGAAGAGGAGAAAAGATACATCCCACGAAAATATAACAGCAGCCCTTGCCTCCATAACAATATAGAGAAAAAAGAATTCTCAAAAAAAAAAAATCAGCCTAGTTCAGGAACTTGCTTATTTTGGCTGGCAACAGAACACTGACATAAGTTTTTTAGCTACATATTCGTATTATCTGAATATGAAAACCATGTCCCTGTAGAAAGGGATCTGAACAGTTTTTGTAGGACCTTTTTTATTATTTAAGCTGGAAAATTCAAGTTTTGTATGTTGAGTCTGGCAGATTGCAATACACAGACTGCTTCTGATATATTAAGGAAAACAAAGAACAGTAGTTAGCATGACAACACCAGTCAAAATTAATGTTGCATGTGGAAAAACATTTTAAGTTTTAAAGAGGGAACTCAGAAGCGGAGTCCACAAAGACATTTGTGAAAAGAACCTAGTAAAGTCATCTGATTACAAGGCTCTTTCAGATGATGTAATTGCTAATAAATGCTAGTTGCTGATCACACTAGTTAAGAAGACTATTAAGACAGAGATAAACTTAACTTTTCTCAAGGAAGGAGGTATATGGAAACCTCCTCCCCCAAAAACAACTCTGCTCCCCAAACTAATTTGTGAAACCTGAAGTTTGGATACCATGGACTCACATAGACTCAGAAATTGTTACAAGGGGAATTCTGCATCAGAATTTTGATGGGAGCACTGTAAACTTCAGCAATCACTCTGTTGTAGGAAATTCAATATCAAATTTTCAACAATTTCAGTGATTTTTAAACAAAAGAGAACAGAACTCTATGAAGTTATCTGCAGATAATACACACCTGAGACTAATCTACAGCACATTTCTAGAAAACACTTTTCACAGCATGTCTTTTGCCTGTCACAAACTTTTTAGTTCCTGTCTTGCAGAGCCAATGAATGGTCTGACTGTCCTTATAATTCTGCAGTCTAACACACTTAGGCTTCAGTCTTGACAGGATGCCAGTATAGTGTAAATAATTGAATATAAGAATGATAAATGCTGGAAGCTGAAATAAGTCAGTGAAAAATGTCAAGCCAGTTTACTCTTTTTTTCTGTGTTATTTTCCATAAAAATTTACTGGCACCACCTATCTTCACCATTTCAAACCACATCTTTGAGAGTTTGATACAAACCACATACAGATCAAGTACAATTAAAAAACACACTGTCCAGTTACTCAATGAACCACAGTTAGACTACAGATAATAAATCCTTTCTTTCTTCTTGAAAAATTATCCTAGAGTAGACTAGACCAGACTAGAATATTTCTACAAGGATTGCTTCCCACCTTGTATTTATGGAGTTGATTATGCCTGAGTGTATATCTATTCACCTTCATCCTTACTGGAATTCATTCAGTATTTTCCAACCTACTCATTTTCCACCATCCTTTCAAATTTCAGCATACTTGAAACCCTTTCCTGCTTAGTGTTACCTGCACATTTAGGAATTGTATTCTTTACCATTTAGCTTGCTAATGAAAATACCAAATATTATCAGACACGTGGAAGATCAAATTTCCTTTTTGACATCAGACCACTGATTATGACTCTACTGTATTATCTTTTCCAACACATTTTATAGTTGTTTCATGGAGGCCGTATTTTTCTTTCTTGCCTATAAAATATATGACACAGTGTCAGAATGATTACCGAACAATAAAGACATGTGACATCTACTGCTTCTATTTAGTCTAGAAGGGCTGACAATTTGTCATACTCTTAATTCAGTTTTATTCCACCATGTTTGCTTTTAAGTAATTCTCAGTTACTACTCTGTATTGCCCGTTGTCTTCTAATTATTTACAAATAGTTCAAAATTTTGCTCCAACTTTTTTCTAGAAACAGAAGTTAGGCAGAACGGGCTGTAACACTACTGCTGTCCTTTGTGAGAAAGAAGCTATCTATCTGTTCCAAGATTACTTCAGATAATTCTTTAAGAAACTTCTGAAGAAGTTCCTAAACACAGTCAATATGAAAATTTCTCCAACTACTCTAGAAACTATTTACCATCACCACTGGTAGCCCTTGCATAAGCTTCCTGATTATATTTGAATGTTTTAGCCTATAAATAATAGTGTCATCATTAGTAGTACTAAGACACAGGATTTGAGCCTCATCAACTACACAGGCATCAGGACTTCTTAGATGTTATCTGAACTTGTCTTGAACTGCAGGGATTTCCGTTTTAACTTGTTCAGCTGTGACAACAGCTAACAGCCATGTGACTACTATGTATTTGTGTGATGTCACACTTTCTGTTATTCATATATGTTTAGGATTCCAATAGCCATAGATGCATATAGAAAAAATGGGTTTTAATCATATCAAAAATACCACAAAAGAACCCTTGAATACAGAGCAAGAACCCGTCACCCCCAAAGTCAATATTGGTCTACAAGTGAAAAATGCTGATGACTTACTGTAACACCTCCCTGTTTCAAACCACTGTCATTAACATAAGGACCACATAGGCAGTAAAAGAGTGCGTGTAGGTCATGCTACACTCACTAGGAAGTGTGTGTTAGCAGTTGTAACTATTCTTATTGACACTTCTTCTGTAATGTTATTCTTGTTTTTTTCTGTAAGCATCACAATGGGAAAATAGCAATTCTTTGATTAGACTGCTACGATTTCATTTTGGATAAAAATAGATTTCTGGCTTTGTGTAGAAAATGTGTTTCCTAGGCCCACAAACTGAAAAAGTTGCAGTCCAACAAATCAGTGGAGAATGCGGGTAATAAGATTTATTTTTAAATTGTTGAGAAAGTGAATACTTGTGGCATTTTTGTGAGCAGACTTCTGCAAAAGCCTTTTTTGAGCATTAGACTATAGTAATCAAAGACCAAGAATGCTGGTAAAATGTATGTGTTCATACGGTCCTTCTTTATTGATTGACATATTAAAACCTTCCCAGTTCTTCTGTTTCTATGAATACATTTATAGAATAATTTCTTATTAGTAATATTAATCACAGATATTTCATTTTATATGTTGGCATTTCTGATTTAATCCTTACATGCTAATGCTCCTGGTTGATATAACTGTACTGGATGTATCACTATGCTGACAGAATCAGATTTTGGACAGCAGAAATGGATTAATATCACTCCGTAAATATCTGATAGGTCATATGAGAAATAAAGAATAGTTTGGGACAGGCTATGATCTATTTAAGAAACCTTGCTTATGTCCTCAAATTTTAGAATTCTCTGTTTTAAGTGGTAATGTTAAATTTTACAAAGAGTAGTACTTTATCGGTAGCAACTGGTAAAGAGCTAATCATCTTCTAGAGTAACTTGCAACCTAATCTCCAACTTGAAGGTATGTTTTCTCCTTTCCTCTGCACTTTGTAACACCAACAGACAATAAAGAGAGAAAATATTTCTGCATTAGTACATTCTGTCACTCAGTGCTTATAAATGTTATTTCTTACTGGTTACTTAATGTTAAGATAGGCAACATGGCACTTACAGGATAGAGAGAATCACAGCAATGAGACCAAGTAATCTAATTATCCCTTTCATCTCAATAAAACTCCTGTGAAATACAGAACCTGATTCTCATTTCATAGACTTCCACTGATTCTGTCAGAAACATGCATTAGTTGTCAACTAGAGTGTTCTGCAAAGATCTATTAAAAAATCTTTAATTCCACTTTAAAGCAAAGAAGTTCTTACAGATTGTGCACTAGTGACTTAGACAATGTAATTACAGACTGCCTTCCCCACTGCCTTTGCTTCTTTGTTACACTTAATATTTTAAATACAGGGTTTTTTTATGGTTTTATTTAACTCCTGTGGAATATTATTGCGCTCATACAAATAAACAGTAACATAATTATCCAGAGCTTTGTAATAAAATCAATAAATACATTGGAAAAAAGAGAAAAATAGAGAGAGAATAATGCTATCATTTAACTAGCAAGGCCCAAACCACACAAATGAGAATAGTTAATATTCTGAAATGTCCTTTAAATATATTTATTATTCCCACACATTTGTGAATAAATATGCCAGTTCTTTCAAATACTAATATAGGCCTTGCAGAGTCTACTGGTTTTAATTTACAGGTACGATTAGGATTATGGAAGAAAAATGCTTGATGTTACTTTCTTAAACAGTCCCATTAGCTTTAAGGAGAATATTGTATGTAATAAAATTAATTCTTATATCTGCAGATTAAAGCAATTTTAAGACAAGGCATGGGGGGAAGTGGGACAAAATATATCTCTGATAACAGAGTCTATTTGCAAAAAAATACTTATAAAGCCTTCCCAGATTCTTGTTTTCAGAGATTTAGTCTACTTTGTGGAGTATCTTTAACTAAATCCAAGACAAATAATCAAGGAAGAGCAAAAAGCACAGAAGTGGTCTTTACCCATTTACAGCTACAGTATCTGTTCATCCATAATGCAGAATGGAAAGCATCCGTTGTGCTCAAAGGTGGTCTCTTTAACACAATGCATTCAATGCTGGGTGTACTGACAATGTCTTTCTTGTGTGCATGAGTGCGTGTGTGTAAATACAACATTTAACACTTTGTCTGTAGTAGCTTCAAATCTCATTTGACTATGGCCAAAATACAGACATAATACTCCACTGCTACAAAAATGTGGCAGAATTTCCCTTCCTGGTAGTGGTGATCTGTGCCCATTTCATTCTTTCAGTCACATAGGGATAAGACATAGAGAAAAGAGATCCAGAAAGAGGAAAAAGGTGGTTTGGTCCATTTCAGTCTCGTGAGTGCAATCTGTTTTTTTCTCCTGTTCAGTTTAAGTCCTTTCTTTCTGAATATCAGCAAATATTTTATTCTTACTATGCTAAAAGTATTTATTTGTTTCATTTTTGTTTGGGTTTTTTTGTTATTTTGTCAAGTAAATGGCATCAGTTACTTCTACATTGTCTATATGCTTAAAAACTTCACCTTTTGAAATATCTCTTCTGCTGAGTGATAATATAGTAGTAAAAACACACACCTATGTGAGTAAACACACATGCTCATATATGTACAGATATGTAACTGCAGGTTCAGTGATCTGCACTGAAGACAAGTTTGTGAAAAGCTTGAGTTTACGTCAGTAACCAATAAGACTCTTACATAGACCCTTTCTATTGCTCTCAAGTTGCATAGTTCTGTGAAAAAAAGCTTTGATATCTCATATCAGTCACACAGATAACCTGAGTCAGCATGAGAGTTTAGTTTTCCCAGCTGCACATTCTCCCAAAGTTAAAGTACTGTACATCATGCATGGACTTTAGCAGCACAGTGAGATCCTCTGATACAACTTTTGAGGGTATAAAGGAACAACAATCAATTAAATTGCCGTAGGTTACCAGTGTTATATGTATCTGTCACTTACAGAAATAAAATTTGCAAGGAATCTCATTTAGAAATAATTAGCAAACAGCTTCTATAAAATATCAACACCTCAAATCTATTGCATGTTTCCACTGGGAATCACAAGTTGGCCATTTCTCTAGTTTCATCAAAAAACCTGTCTGCACACCTTCTATCAGTTAATATACTAAGAACTACAGTGATGTGATTAACACCAATCCCTCTGGCACTATCTTGAATAATCATTATATTTCTATGGTGCTGAAACCTCTATCAGTCCAGAATGTTCTTGTCCTTTCTCCTTGTTCTTGGCTGCATACATTAAGTGTCTTGCCTCAGCTCACAACACGAAAGCAAAACATGCACCCACAGACATGAAAATGGGCCATTTTTTTCTTTGGGATGGAGAAACCACTAGTTTGGTTTCCCCTGCCAGTGCCTTGAAAGCACTAGAAAGTATGTTCGTACCTTCTCTACTAAAATCCTACACACATATACCTTTAAATATAAAGTACACTGATTAATATAATTTATTATTTTATAAAAGACTGTTTTGTTACTCCATGCAAATATATATATCTGCTCTGCAATAGACATCATTTCATAGAAGCTCTGTAAATAACAATAAGGTTTTGAAGTGAATCAGGCAAAATATTCAGACTGGCATCTTGCCTTTTGTTTGGGTGAATGAGAAACTTAAAGACAATTAGCACTGAAAGATAATTACCTTACCTAGAGAATTATTGATCTGACAGTCCTATCTTTTAGGACCATGCATCATATTTAAAATGAAATGTTTTGTCCAGCACCTACAAGCAATCAATTCATGTAAATTATCTACATTAGTAGATAAATTAGTAGTGCAAACTTTCCAAGGGAACATATTTACTTAGGTTATTTTCCCAGAAGAAAAGAAGTTTTTTGTGTTTGTATGAAATCAAACAACCAGAAAAGCAAGAGATAAATAAAGATTAAAAGTAATAGAAACCTTTTATAAAATGGTCATCCTCCAAATGAAAAGTTGTTTATTATTTTTATTATTACACAGGGTTATCCATCTTCTCTTGATGGTCTTTTTTGTGGCACCTGATTGTCTCACAGTCATAACTGGTTTCAAACTTTTTAATTATGCTTTGTGGTAAAGAATCATCACTTCCATTTCACAGAAGGAAAAACAAAACCACAAAATTAACTAGACATCCTAGATTTTCAGAAGGATTTTCCTTCAGTTTTTACTCCACTTTTAACATTTTTTCCAGTGACTAGCCCATATGAAATATTTAAACACTAAATGTAGGAAAGACTCAAACCCAGGGCTCTCTCCTTCTTTCACCTGTAGGTGAAGTTTGCCTTAGTCAAAAGGATGCCTAATTTATGAGCCTTGATGCGGTTTAGGTAGGAAATAAGCACTGAGTTGTCCAGCTCTAGCAAGATGCATTTGGGACAAGCAAAGAAGTTGAACTCCAGAAACCAAATAGCATTTTAAGTTTGGAAATGGAATCTCCCCAATTCTCAAGTGTTGTTCATACAATGTTTCTAGCTTAAGATTTTCTTCCTGATGGAAAATCTAGACTTTACTGGAAAAAGGATAGAAGTAATTCAAATAATATAATTTCTGAACTAGCCAATCACTATCACTCCATTTATTTAATTTACAGTTTATAGATAATTTTATTACTTTGGTATATATTCATAATTTCATATGATTAATTATAAACATAGTATTTATGTTTTTACATTTTTCCTCAGCATTTTAAAGTCTTTACAATGTTAATCTCTTACAACAATTGTACTTTATTCATATCAAGAAAAATTATTCATGTCTTAAGGAAAATTCCTGCAAATGTAAATTAACTATATTCAGATTACATGTAATCACTGTTAGTGAACTTTGATCAAGAATCAGCAATTGCTAGTAATCTCTCTCATGAAATGCCTAAGGAAATGTTCTCTGTTACTTCAGTTAAACATGTCTACAATTTATGCACAATATTGTCCACATGAAAATAAATCCTAGCTGTCCGGAATCTGCGAATATTTATAGCGTATTATTAATAATGAACCTAATGCCAAACAAGCAGAGCATGATGGCAAAGTACTGATGGGAAGCTGCAGGTTGTAACAAGTACTTAGGCCACCTGGCTATGAGCACAAAGGCTGAGAGTTCCATCTGTGCTTTGAAATCCTACTGCAAGTTGCTTACCCACACAGAAATATATATGTATCATTTTATTTAGGCTGGAAAGTCAAAAGCAACTAGATGTGATACTAGTCACATCATGATCTGAGTGCTTCTTGCTACAGAGACAAATGTGTCTTCAGTAGACTAGTTCAAGTACTCCATGAGACGATTATGTCTTACTCCTTGCATGAAAAATACAGTTATCTTTTCAGGTTTTTACTTCCACCCTAAGGCCTTATACAGGTACCATACAGAAATACATGGCTATAGTTGTCTCCCTATTGTCTGTAATCACCTTTATTTCAAGGGAGAAGAGGTTGGATTTTGTATCAAAAAGAAACCAAACTGATGCTGATATATAATCGAATATTATTTAATTGCTAAAATCAAAATTCCCGAATAAATGACTACTGCACAGTGTATAAGTCTATTAAAAACCACTTATATTAAAAAAAAAACAAACCAACAAACCTATAATAACTGGACACATTTTTAAATAGTTTTGAAATCAGCAAAAATAAATAAAGTTTATTTTATCACCATGCTGAGGAAGACTTTATTGAAACATAATCCTGTTTTTTGATAATATAATTAAAGACAGATAGCAGTAAACCTTTGAATTTCAAACCTTTGTTTATACCACATTCAGAGGTACATTTTTTTCCCTTCAGAAATTATAAATGTATTCATGGTTCAATTTAAGTTGTATTTCCTTTTTTGTGATGATACTGGGAGAAGGGAAAAAATCACAATAAAATGTTCCATTTATAAAAAGTAGATGAAATAAGTGTGTTGAAAAAGAATAAAAAATGGTGTCAGTTTCTGAGAAAGCACATTGATGTGTTCTTTATACAGAGTACTTCCTACTCTTTTTACAAGAGTTGCACAGACATTTCGAACTAATCAATAGTGGAGTATTGATCTAAATGATAATATGACCTCTCATCAATGAGGAGGTGTATATTATGGAACCTATACTTCTGTAAGCACATGGTTTTGTTTGGGTTTTTTTTTTTTTTAATTATGCTATCATAAAATGTGGAGCCAAGTATTATCTGTGACCCTTGTGCTCTATAGTGTTACTATTAAATAAGAAGAGGATTCTCTAAAAATAAACATTACAGAATGTAACCTAAATATGCCATCAAGAAACTGTGCCCTAGAGAAGATCTTCAAAGCTCTGTCTGTGTGTAATCAAGCTCTTTGTACCAGACATTCAAGCTTCCTATTAACATTCTTGTGCAGAAAAAGAAAGTTAACAGTTCATTCTCCTTTACATACTATAGTAGTCTTCTTATGTTAACTGTTTTGTAAATGAAAGCATTTTAAAAACAATTTCCATAATGGATTTATTTGTCAAGCATTTTTGTCAACATTGGTTGACTCATGATCCATGTGATGCACAGCCCCCATAAATAATGTAAGTTATGCCCCTAGCTCACTGTAATTGCACTGAAAATTGACTCTGCTGTGGCTGTATATGCTATTGCATTCATAATAGAGCAACTCACAATAATTTTGTTCTAGGCAGAGCACTTGGCGGTGGGGGGGGAAGAGGAAAGACAAAGCATGTGGAAACAGACACACTCAAACAGGGACGGAGTAATTCACCAGAGGTTGTAGAAGGAAATGGGACAGAATCAGGAACAGAATGGAAGTCTGCTGACTCCCACTACCTCTTGCTAATCACCACAACATGATGCCTCACACTTTTGATGGATGGGACAGTGCAAGCTACCTTAGTGAGAAATAGAACAAACTGGGATACTATTCCTTCACCCTCTATAATTTAATTTAAAATTGTTTATTCATAATGCACCAAAACCAGAAGATAAATATCTAATGAAAAGTATTCTTAAAACACACTGAAAAGTCTTTCGGGTATTGTAAAGCTCCCTTGTTTGTTAACTTTCCTGAAAGTGTTCTCCTGAACAGTTAAGTTGGATCTGTTATGCTCAGGGGATTATATCTATACCTGTACAACAACGCTTAGTAGCTTTATAAAGAATTACCTAATGTAACAGAAGACTACATATCAAAGTCTTGAAGTCTTCAGAAAAAATGAATGCTCATTAGTTTAGTTAATATTGAGGAAAGGAGCACAGAAATTAATTTAGGTAGGGAAGAGGAGAAAAGGCAAAGATAGATAGATACACGAGGAGGAAACAGAGACCTTAGCCAAAACAAATGAAAAAGAAGAAAAAAAGCAAAGAGACTGAAAGACAACCTGATCAAGGAAGATATGTGAGAAGTGATAAATAGGATGAACATGAAGAAAAAAAAAACGTGATGTGAAAAATAAATTGCAAACAAGGTTAAGGTTATTTAATATGTGGTCATAAACTTTTCAACTTGCTGCTGCTGCTAAATGGCATGATACAAATTTACTTTACAGTACATGTTTATAGCACTGCTTAATAATACTTGCACAACGCAAATAGTGATTGCATATAGCCACAGTATGAGACATTTCTCAGTCCCATACTACCAACACTTTTTAGTCAGCAGCTTATTTAGAAAATGACACCAAAGTGATATGTGATTTTGTGTGATCTAGTTAGAAAACTTGATTATTGGATAAAAGATCATCAAAATTTTCACTGAAAACAAGGACTACTGAGTAAAGACAAATCAATTTTCATTGAAAGGAGGCCTTAAGTTATGGAGGAGAGAGGAACGTATATTTCATAACATAATTCTACAGCCAACCAGCCGCATGAGTACTGCTGTGACTACTTAAGACAGCGCTATTTCATTCCTTTATTTCCTTTCTCCCAGTATATCTCTATGCTACTTGTTAGTAACTAACATTTACAGATCTTTCTTTCTCCTAGTTGAGCCAGAGGCAAAACAGCAGGAGGGAAAACTTCTCTTGAGAGCATAGTCCAACAAAAAACATCATAAACAGGTAGAACTCACACCTTGTAAACTTTGTGCCACTTAGCAGTACTATGCATCATTTCTCTCCACCTTTCGGACGGGGAGCTCTCTGACTGTATTAGATGCAGTTAATAGGTGTGCCATTCTTAAAACAGTGGAGCTCTAAGAACTCTTTGAAATTTCCTAGACAACATCTGCAATACCATGAACCAGACTGACACCAGATTTCTTTACTTTGTTTTCATGAAGCTTTATGAACAATAAATTTGAAAATAAAACCCAAACTGTTAAAAGAGACAAATTAAAAAAAAAAAGAAGAAAGAAAAAAAAAGAATTAAAAAAAAGATTGCCTCCGGTACTTACGAACTTCTCAGCCTGAAGCCAGATCAACAAAGCTACATTGCCTGTCATTCATATCTGCCAGCACTAAACAGTTTTAAACATATTTGGAAGCAGTAAGCATAAGACAAGATCTGTCCAAGCTGCCCTCAAACCCTCTCTGAGTCTTAGCAGTTCCACTACTGCTAAATCATTTTCCATCTTGACTCTGCTTTCCAGGAAGTCAGCCCTGGAACAGTATCTAACAAGCTACTTCCTTGTCACCTCTGAGCTACAGCTCGTTGATTGAACTGGTCTATAGCCTCCTACTTTCTCCAATCCTCCTTCCCACACAGTCTTTCAAATTGCTCTAGGAAAAAGCTAAAGGAAGTTGACTGGGTGCAGTGCTGTCTGAGGAAGACTTGAACCCTAAACCGTGAAAAAGGCTTAGCAGGACTAAATTTTCATTGCAGCTTGGATGGTTCTGCACTAGAATATAATAATTCCTGTAAGGATGTCTAGAAATGAATCTCAAAGCTGCTGTTATTCCCTTGTATATTGCATTATGGCTAATCCACTTGCTCTGGAGGGATGGTGTCAGAGACACCTCAGCAATGTTCCTGTTTGGAAGTTCCCACTTCTGCCATGAGTTTGTCTTGAAAGGAAAGAACATGTGTGGATAAAGAGGGTGGCACTGCAAACATTGCCGACACAGGGACAAAAAGATGACATATATAAACAATGTATTGTAAATTTAAATTTGAAATTTTGAAAGCTAGTTCATCTACAGTATGAGCTGTAAAAACAGAATTTAAAGACAGCAAAACATAGGCTTAAAGCTGCACATCCAAATGTGTTTAAATTCTTACTTATTTTGCACATTTGCCCATTTCCAAGTATATGTTTCTTTATATCATTTAGATTAGATCTGGCATGCTAAATACTCAGAGTTAGGTAAGATTAAGCTACATAAAAAGTGTTTTAATCTGCAGAAAGAATACAGAGACAAAAATAATTTCTGCTTAGATATGCCTTGTTTTCTCTATCTTTCTCTTTATTAATCAGTATTCTAGTCTCCTGTATTTGGAAGAGTTTGCAAATATATCAAACCAAAGGACAAGAACAACAAAATAAAATACTGACTGTCAAGGAGATGTAAACAAATAAGTAGATTTAGTTTTATAACAGTTTGCATGTTATGAATATCAGAGCATGGTTTAGATGTGATTCATCCAGGCTTCCATGGGCAGAAGATGGTACAGGCACACAAAATTTTTCTGTGACAGTAAGAAGGCCATGAAAGAAATCCTGAAATAACACTATTAATCCTGAAGACTTCACAAAGAGGAAGAAAGATATTTTGCTTAAATCACAAACTACCATTGATTCTCGCTGATGACAGATGCAGGCAGCAGAAACAAAGCCTTGTGTCTGCACTTAACTCTTATCCATAATTTAGTTCCAGAATATGGGGGCACCAAAAGTCCTCCCCACTTGTCCAGTGACATCAAATGAGAATCTGACATACTGAGTAGCTTGCAAAATCAGGCTACTAAATGCCTTCGTGGTTTAAGATAACAGTCGAAGCCACATGCCGAGGGTAAAATATGTTTCCTTATTGTGAGGCCTCACTCTGCCCCCAATCTCAGTTTTAGTTTAATTCATGGGCAAACTATCTGCATTGAATAAATGTGTGATAAATGTCTCAAGAAGAGACCATGTCAGTCTTCTAAGAGCCCAGGCACCACTATTTCCATGGATGTAATTCACCTCCAGGTGTCATGAGACAGATTTCCAGAAACCTATTTTGGTAGGAAACTTCTGGATGAGAATTTGAGAACACAGCTGTTCTTGCTGCTGGCCCAGCTGCCTGCTCTTGCATATACTCCTGTGAACCATAGGAGGCTCATGGGTGTAGGTTTTGCAGCCAGTAGTCCACAGGCAGATTGCTGGTGTTTTTGCAGCTACAAGGCAGAAGGACCACATGTAGGGATACAACAAAGGTTGTCGTTATTTAGGCGTACATAGGATTTTTCAGACTGGTAGGAGAATCTGAGCAGAATTTGCCTGCTATTTACTTTGTGTACAAGTACACTTCCTCCCTAGACTCACACAAAACATACAGAACTCAGACTCTGATCTCTACAACCCCTAGCTTCCTCCTGGATCTTTTCCAGAGCACTATTGTTTAGGCACTGACCAATGCATACATTGACCACAAAGGAGAAGTCTGAAAGCCTGAAGTTATATTGCACGGATCCAATTAATAAGAGGAGAATAATACCCCATGTTAAAGCCACTTGTAATCATATAAAACACTTTCTTTTTCTATTTGCATCTGATACTTATGCTTAGGAACCAAGAGATTAAACGTTATTATCTACAGAACATCTATGTCAGCCACTGACAGAGGGTCACCTATATTTACAGTTTAGGTGAAATCTTGGTAAATGGCAAGATTTATAGAGATGACAAAGCTGCTACTAACTTACTCTGGACCAATATTTTGTCTTCATCTCTAGACTGGAACGTTCTTACTATAGAGGAGCAATAAAGATGCTTGAGTCAGAAGATGATTGAAAATCAAAATACTAAATATGTTGATTAAATAAACTCCTTAAAAAATCATTAACATGTTTGAATTCTACCGTGATGAGTCAGGGAAACCTACTGATGAGCTTGATCTGCAGTTTGTCTTCATTTCAAATGTAATTTAATTACCAACAGTAATATTCTTAGAAAGAATTAATCTCAAAGTATGGGAATGTAGATATCAATCCTACTCTAACTTTTTGTTTAGAGAACCTAGAGAAAGTTCTCTTAATTCCCTGATATTTTCGTAGTCTCAGTCCTGATATTTTCAGAATCTTGCTTCTTATATTTTGTGTTACCAGACAATAGCAGCAACAGGAAAAAAGTGTATGAAATCAGACTCACACTCAGATATTGATTAGTGTCTTAGTTATCCATTAAGGATTTAGCATTCTGACTGATGGAAAATGAGATGCAATTGCTTGATATTGACTGTAATAGGCTTTGTAGCAACTTGTAATACCAGAAGCATGTGGAGGTTTTGGTCAAAATAGTAAGATATGGTTTTGTCTGAACAGTATGACATGTCCCCCTCAGTTACTGATGAGGCATTTTAAGAGCATACGTTGGCAATAAAACTTTAAAATAGTATAGTAACTTTACCATATAATACAAGTGTTTATTGGGTGATTTTCCACTCTTTTCCATATGTTTTTATTAGCATCAGACTACATGTATTTCATTTAGCACATTTACTAATAATTTTATGTACCTCAAGTTACAGTTTTATGAGTGTGTGTACATGCATACATTATGTATATAGTATGCTTGCACATGCATGATTTTATGTGTGCTTACAATTACTGTAATTATCTATACATCATAATTCAGTAATGCATACATACATTTTCAGTCCTGTTTATTAATTATACACATATCAGTAAATAATTTAAAAAACAAGAAGATGCAGATTGATCAATAGATCTCCCTGTCAGAGAACTACGACAAATAAAATGGAAGAAAGATGTATATGAGTCAAAAAGGAGGAAAGAAAAAGTTAAATAAATGTATGGCCCAAACCTTTAAACCCCCTCTCCATCAAGTCCATACTAGACCATTTTTCAAAGTGTGCATTAAACTATTTCCTTAGAGAAAAATGCTTACATGTGTGTTACAGTTAATCATTTAAGATCTATGAAGATCAAGTGATCTAAGTTACACCAACTATAACAGTTTCATACTCTCCTGTTTTTAAAGTGTATCAATAGTTTTAAGTAATGTAAAAAAGTTTTTACTCATTCTACAAGTCCTCCAGTTAGTTCCAATACCTAATTTCAAAGAACCTTACAGAATATGCTCTCCATTTCTGCAAAATATTTTCTGTAGCATGCCAACAACTCTTGGACAGGATTTATGTCAGCCACACAATTTCATTAAGCAGAGCTGCAGGCAAGAGTATTTGTGCTGACATAAATACCACAAAGATTTTATTATGAAGTGACTCAAGGAAATATGCTTTCAAATTTCTTTTAAGCTTAAAATGTAAAATTTATTTAGGAAAAAAATCACACACACACAAAAGATTAATTTCAAATATATGCATATACCTATGCACGTATGTGTGTCTGTATGCAGTTTACCAGGAAAGTTTATGCACAAAACTTGTAAATCTATATAGATGCTAAAATACTGACTCAGAGTTTGCCTGTAGATAAGCTACAGTATCCAGACTACACAGACTTCATATACCTGTTCCCTCATCTGTAGAAATCCTAACTTTATGCAGTGTTGTGAAGTTGATTAAGCACTTGTGACCTCCTGATAAGTGTAAACATTGTTAAAAAATAAATGTTTATAGCTGTGAGGCACATGCTTTTTCTCTAGCTAACAGAATAATATCAGAATTAAGTTAGTAATGTAACAGTAAAAATATGTTTATTAGAATTCTGTTCAGGTAGATTTAAAGTGAAACAGTTTTTCTACAAGTGGAGGTGAAGTATATTTCAAAGCAGTTAGTCCACAGTGAATGGCATAAAAAGGATTGCATATTTTAAGACTTGAAAAAGAAATAACATTTGCAACAAGCACCCTTTGAGGCAAGGACCTCTTTTTAATGAATGTGAGTGGGAAAGATACTCTGTAGATTGCTTTTTCTGTAATTTTCAGCCTCTATATTTTACACTGTGCAACCCATTTGTAACCAGTCAGAACTGTTGTTTGAGACAAAAATAGGCCAGGTATGCTGCTGGTCTATTTTAATGTAGCAATGTCTATGTTCCTATGAAATGAAGAAAGTGAAGAAAAACTTCAACATACTCTGAAATGTAACTTACATTGATGAAAATGTAACTAGCAAGTCAGTAAACTGTTCATGAGGAGAACAAAATGGAGTGAAGCTATTTAAAAATAACCACTAGTGTGACTTTGAAATGAAGAACTGGCTATACCAACAATAGTCACATTTTCCTTAACATCACTGGCAGTAGCAGCATATTTGCCTAACTGCATGTGACCAAATATCCAAACCAAACTGCACATTCACACAGAAATTAGTAAGCAAGCAGAATACTCTCCCTCATTCTTTGACTACCATCATCATCACATTTTCTTTGTGAAAGACCTCAGGTGATTTTAAAGGATTTTGATTGCTAACACTTTTTTTTTTCCCAACTGCTACTCAAAGAGTTAAGACAAACACCTTTTTTAAGGCACTTGGTTTAATCAAAACTAGGTGTAAAATTCCTCAGTAAATTATAAACTAATTTGTGGGGTTTTTTTTCCACTACTATCAGTTAAAGTGCTTTTTAAAGTTCCTTTTCTAGAAACTTCCTAGGTGAGATGTCCCAAATCACTCTATTAATCCTACCATTGATGTCATGGCCACAGGGATAATAGAACAAAGGTCTCTATTCTAAAGCTATTTAGTGACATACGATTAGTGAAATCAGATCATAGTCTTGCAGTTTAGGTGAAAGAGAGATCCTTCCATTATGTCAGAGAGACAAAAAATAGAAAAAAATATGTGATTTAACCAAGTGAACTACTTCTGTCTTCAGAATGGACAAAATCTGTAAGTTTACAGGGGTGCAGAATGTGATCCTGTAGCTGCTGAGTCTAAGTGTTCTTGGATTCAAAAGCTTATTTTGAACTGATTCAGTGAGAGCTATGTAGGGAAAGACAAAAGGGTCAATCTTATCTGAACAGCACAGATCAGACATCACTTTTTAACACAGTTCAAAGCAGGGAAAATTCTTGTCTTGCCAATATGGGTAACTTCTGTAATAGTAGTTCTTGAGCTCTGGTCTACAAAGGAGTCTACATTTTAGTTGCTCAGAAATTAGTTTAGCAAATCTTTAAATGAGAAGTACACCACCACCTTTTAAAAACTCTGTATAAATCTACCGGCCTTACTGTCTTTTTCCACTAAGGAAAGAAGAGCTATTTCCTATTTTGTGATAGGTAACCAGACCTTTTGCCCTCTCCAAAAACACTGACCAATTCCTTACATCTGTCTCTTTAACCTTATTCAACTATTTTTAGCACTATGTCACTCTGTTTCCTTGATTTTCTCCTAGAACTCAGTCAATAAAAATCATAAGAAATGGAAGCCTATCTTGTTCAGAAGGTGGTCTCTCTACCACTGAGCAGAGTCTGATTATAAGACTGCTACCTGATTCTACTTGATTCTTTTTGAGAGCGGGTACTGCTCTCAATTTCTCCTCTGAAAGAAAGCTGTTCCTTTTTGTTCATATCATATACTATTACTGAGGTCAAGAGAAAGAAAAAGCATGAAAAAATATCTATAAGCTAGAGCATTTACATGGAAAGGTTGGAATTCAGACTGCCTAAAACAGTCAGGAAAAGGAAGATGCTCCCCTGTTCCAGGTGAAAACCCTGTTCATGGAGAACACCCCTCTTTCAGAGTTTTGTAAACAGCACTCCCCTTCATTGAAACACGGTACAATTAATTACAGCAATGCTCAGTATAATCAATGCTCTCTGCCTGTGAACTTAGGTATTTTCAGAGCCACATTGTCTCTTTGATCTCCATAAATTCTTTTCCAAATACTTTGCAATTTTTTATTAATTATTTCTCAATTTATGCTAGCTGTTTGTCACTATCTCACTTTAATACAGCAACATCTCCACTCCACAACCAATGTTAACATTAGTATATTTGCAGATTTTTCATTCATTCATACCTAGCTTTAGGACCCTGGAATTTGTGGAGTTATTCAAGGGACGGTTACTTCAAAATCCCTTCTGTCAGAAAAGAAGATTGAGGCTGAATGAGCAGGGTTGCCAAGCTTCTGTTACATCTTGTGAGGGTACCACACTTGGAATAATTTGCTACCAATTTTCTTGTGTGCCAGATAAACTGCATTACAAAATGTTTAGCGACTTCTATTGAAATTGTTCTTAGATTTATGTTTCCAGAAAAAGCAGCTTTGTAGAGGCTGGGGAGTAGACTTTAGATGATTTAGATCTTTTTTTTCACACTTGTGTATATATTTTCTGAATATTTTCCAAATTAAAATGCAATATGCTCTTTCTTTCTTCTGTGTTCTTGAAAAATTCCTTGCATGTCAAATTCCATCTCTATCTTTTTTTCCTTTTGAGAAGAAGAGAGAAGAGGAAAGGGAATATCCACCACTAAAACACCTTGAAAAGTGTATATTAAGAAAAATATGGTTTGGTTTGGTTTAAGGTGTACATTTATTTGTATGCATTTTGTTGAAAAAATCTAAGTGAAGTTGGAGAGAAAATTGTTGAATTTGAAAATTTTCTAAAAAGATATTAAATGTATAGTCTGCATATAGAAAATATAGATATATAGCCAAGAAACTTGTAAGTGCCATGGTGGATGGTAGGTTGGGGGAGGATTAGAATGTGCACTTCCTGCCTAACACTCACATCAGACACGAAAAATGTGAAATATTCCAGTGGTCTTCTGAAAAGCTAAGCAAACAGAGGCCTGCATACCTTGTGATCATTAAATATCCATTGGCATTCCTCACAAGACTAAGCAAGGTTAGATCTGGAAAAAGTCCAATTTAGTTAATTGCACTCTGTTCACATAAGTTACTCCTGCACTCGCATGTTTTCTATTTTTGTTGTTGTTATTTTGTGGGTTGATTTTTTTTTTTTTTTTTTAATGACTGGTTCATGTGCAAAGTGTATTTAAATAGCCACCATTCCATTCTCCATAGAAAGTACCTCATGGATTAATACTTTTTGGAAAGCTTTCGTACTAAACATGTTGTAGACATGTAATATATTTCTCTTTAAGTGAGAAATGAATGAGGTATCATATCAGCCAAGCAGAAAGACAGACAATATGTGAGGTCATTCAGTTAGGCCATAATTTTATTAAATCATCTGGGAATTTCACATCAATAAATCATACAGCCCAGATAGTTATTTCTCTCCTAATAATTTCACCTGGTGAGAGCTGCTATCAGCCTTTGTCAAGACCCCACTGCCGTCCTACTCTTACAAAAGGTTAAAGAGACAGAGACAGATTTACTCCTTCCTTGACTGCAACTTTGTTTCTGATTTCTGCTCATTGGCTTTCATCCTCTCTTTTCATTAAGGATTTCTTTTCCCCAAGCCTATTATGAAGGTAAATCCACCAGGGAAATGGACAAGTTCTGCCCACAGTTCACTGTCTGTAGTGAATACCTACCACTGGTTAATAACTGAATCCCACCCAGCCCTTGCAAACTCTTAGAGAGGAGAGATTCCCTCCCAGCCTCCAGAAAGTCTGCTGGCAAAGCTGGGTCTTGCTCTGATGCCAGTAATCAGTCAGCAAAGCTGAATCTCCTGGCTAGGAGTTCATCTTTCCTCCTCCAAGGGCTTCAAAGATAGGTAATGGACTTGAACCCTGGCAGTTAACCTCTTTATCTGTTGTCCTGTCTATATCATCTCTCACTCTTGCTAATATGAAGAGATTCAGAAAGGAGCTTGAACAGCCAGACACTTTACCTTTTCTTATCAGAAGTTTCATAAATATGCTACATTCAATAAGATTGTGCTCCATGGAATTACAATGGATTTTCAACTAAAAGCATAAGTTCAACTTCCTGGAATCACAAATACTTACATATTTCATAGCATGACCTATCTCAATAAAAATACAAATAAGAGCTGTGATTCTTAGCTTTCTTTTGTGTTCACTTTTAATTAATAATTGTGTATCTATATGGATTTCACAGCAGCCAGCATATAAAGTTTCGGCAAATCTCTCAAACTGTCCAATGGGAAAGGGCTTGCTTAAACACCTTTCTTTCCAGTAAACTACCAGCAATGTGACGTCCTTTTACAACTATATTTTGAAAAGAAGGCAAAGAGGTTATTTTCTGTATGGGTAAATTAATGAATCAATGCTCTCAGGCTAAAGAAAAAGCTCAAAGTACTGTTGGAGTTCAGATGTAAGGTACACATATAATAGAACAGCAGATGCAAGAGTGAATGGATGGAGGCACAGTCAGGAACACCTCTAGGTTTAACCAGCAGCTATGAGGAGCTTCTCTATATCATCATTCAAGGGATGGACTATCCAAGTCCTTTCTCTCTGAACCATAGAGATCTGTTTTTGGTCTTTGCAATCCCACTAAAATACTGGTAGCCTCTGCTTATTGTGCAAAAGACAGACACAAGACCATCTAGTAGGTATTCAGACCCAAGCCCATGATAATGTAAGATTATCAGGGCATAGGTTCAGACTGGATTGGAGCATCTACTGCCAGAGGTGCCCAAAACAGGATCCATCATATTTCTATAAGTATCTATATAAAAAACAGTGATGCAATGATAGGAGAGCTGCTTATTAAGCCAATATGTTCAAATACCCAGGCTGCTGACATTATTCCTTTGAGTGCACATTTTATATTACATAATATGCCTAGTTTCCCAAGGAAATGAGATATGTGTATTCATAGTATTTGTCTATCTGTCTGTTTACCCATGTCTTCTGACAGCTTTCTAATGTGTTGTTTAATTTCAGTCATATATGATGAAGGGATGCAAAGTTTAGAAATGTCAGGTTCCTACACGCTTCACAAAAAGTCAGGTACAGGATTCTGACCCTATTAGCATCTCCCTGAAGGAAAAGGCTGAAGTATAGGTTTTGCCTTTGTTAGACATAAAAGAATCCATGAAGCAACTCATGACAGTTGCTCATGAGACAATTTGATAGCAAATAACAATAACAAAATTGATTCTGCTCCTCCTGCGATTTTTTTTTTTTTTTTTTTTAAGATAATTACTCCCTTGTGTGTTTCTCAATCTCTAATTTGTAGACCTGATTAGGTAAGAGTCTTCTATCAGGTATAAACATTGTGTATTAGTGTTTCTGGAACAAGTCTATAGTTCCTAAGTGAATAATGACACTATTGCTTGTCATTTATATTAGAATACAGGTTCCTTGCAATTATGCAAAGTTGTTTGACAAGATCTCTTTTTGCCAATTGCACATATATGATTATCTAAGCAAATCCATACTGGTCATTCAATTATCTTTTTCCAAAAGAAATAACCTTGTGTTGCACATTATTATAGGACTCCCAAATGTTTCTGCAAAGACAGCACTGGGTACTTGCCATATCAGAAAGAATATCATAAATACTCATTCTTGACATTTTCATGCTTTCACTTTTCTTATATCATAAAGGACAGGTCCATCATAAAACATTTGAGGATTGTAGTATAAAATATATTAATAATGTTGTAAATCTTAGACATATTAACAAACACTGCTTTTGTTATAGGAAGCTGAATAGCACCAAGATAAAAGGAGAACAGAATAGGGGTCCTAATAGCCTAATTAATCAAAACCATGGAAAATCAAAGGAGATCACTCGTAGTACAGTCACTTTGTGCCTGATCTCCTGTTTGCACATTAATATTGTAAGTGAAAGTCAGTTATGGAAGTACTCATGTTCATTGTAATCATGCATACTCAAAGAATTCAGGACCAAGACAATCATAGTAGACTTTTTCCTTCTAAATTAGTTATTTAAATATCTTAATTTTTAGAATGATAGAATCATAGAATAGTTTGGGTTGGAAGGGACCTTTAAAGGTCATCTAGTCCAACCCCCCTGCCATGGGCAGGGACATCTTCAACTAAATCAGGTTGCTCTATATCAGATTGCTGTATATTTTTACATTATATTTGTACAGGTAGCCTCTGATTTATCCTCCATGAAGATCTATAAAACAGATTTTCAAATAATCCCTTGGAAGAAGTTTGATGTCCTTACTTTCCTCCAAAACCAGTGGATACTGAATGCCACCAGAATTACTAGTAGTTTACAGAACTGGGAGGCTGCTCTCTCTTTCAGAACATTTCTGGACCAGAAGTTTATAGATTAAGGTAATATGACAGAGAACAGTTCTTTCACATGATTTCACACTGAGCCAGTTTGTGTGATTTCATGAAAGGAATTTAAGTCTAAGTTAGAAAAAAACATATCACTCAGACTTCTCATATTAATTGCACTTTATTGTATGCTTTACTTCAGAAAACTTTTCTAATAAATTAAAAAACTGAAATATTTCCACTATTTTGTAACATTTAAGAAGAAATCTTCCAAATTACATAATTTTAAATGAAACACATTAAATAATAGAAAAAATAGAAGTTTTTAGGATGAAAATGTTGTTCTTGTAAAAAGTCCTTCACTTTTTACTTTTCATAAACCTGTTTCTGGACCCAAGCTAATAATTTCCAGGATCTCTGGAATTCTCCTTTTGTCCCATCATATGAAAAATAGAGAGATGGAGGAGTTAAAATAATGTTCATCAACTTTACAACATCCATACTATCTACTTTAACTATTTTAAAGCACAGCTATTTGCTTTTATTTCTCTCTAGGTCATGTTCTGATCTCAGCTAAAACTATTTCTAAGAGAAGAGAATTGAACTCCCTCCATCTCTTTCAAGCAACAACAGCAACAAAAATACAAGTGGGGAGAGATTGGAGGGGGCTAAACTTAAAAAAAAAAATTTGCTTTTTATATTAATTTCATTATGTGTCGGGGTTCTCTTCAGTGTCTTTTTTTTTTTTTTTTGGTATTTCAGTAAGAGTTCATTATCTGTGGGTAAGCTGCCCATGTACGAGTTAATTATAATTATAACTGTTCTGTTTTCAAGGGCATACTTTACATCTCTTAGTGAAGTGTTATAAGGATTCAGTCTTAAGACCAGAATACACTTGGGATTCTGCCATAGAGAAGGGAAAAGGAATTGTGATGGTTTTCTGAAACTCAGCAAATATTTAATTTTTTTTTTTTCTGATAGTGCAATTTATGCAAAATTTGGTTTGCTGGAAACAAGAAAATGAACAAAACATTAAGATCAGAGTTCTGTTAATTGTTTATGATTCATTTAATATGTGTGACTGCACTGTATGCAAGCCAAATTTTTCTCTCATTTAAGCCATTATTATCTTAATGAATCCCATTGATTTGAACATAATTATTATAGAACTATAGTTATGTAACAACACATGACTTGCCGCAGTCTTATCAATGACATTATAACTGCCTAAAATATCATTTGTTACCTGTCTTGGCTGAGGCAAAAAAACTACTATTAAAGTCAAATCGTATTAAAAACATTCACACCTGTTAAAAATCTCTCCTTCTGATGGTCTGTCTAACCATATGACTTTGAATTTTTGAAAATGTAGCTTAGGTAAAGGCAGGTTTCAACTCAATTGGACATCTGCATGATGCTTGCTCAAGGGTATCATTGTCCTGTTGTGTGGTAAAACCTGATTTTCTAAAAATACTCAAGTACCAGGAAATGGCAAAGCACATCTTAGAAGGCTTAGTGCAGAAGTTTCTAATTGCATATGAGATCTCACATCCTTTCCTGTGAAATAATTTTCTTGATTTCTCTATGATTTTGTCATAAGTTACTCAGCAGTGCATATCCTTTTACTGCACAAATGATTTCAGACAATTCCTTTTTATGCTTGCAAAATCTGTCCTGAAACAAACAAACAACCCCTTTTCTTTCTTTTCAGAATGAACAAGGATCAAAAGTCTAAACTCAGTATAACTTATGACAGCAAATGTATTTAGTTCTGTTCAACAGCCAAAGGTATGAAATAAATGTATTAAAAGGATAGCAAAGAGCAAGTATTTTCATAAACAGATATATTCTGTGCACATTGTATGGTTTGTTTTTTTTTTTTTTCATTTAGCATTCCATTTTTCTATAGTGTTTTGAACCATTTACCCTCTCCAGTTGTTCTAATTATAACCATCAAATGTGATTCATGTTTAATTGGATTTTAATAGGATGGTAACTCCTTGTTTAGCAGCAAGTTTAACAGGAGTGTAATTTATTGTTGATGAAGTATGACGTGCCAGATCCAGCTACTAACTAAGTGCTAGAACTGCATTTAAACCCCATGTTCTGAATGGCATTGATGTTCAGAAAGTAGATACATCTAAATCAAAGTAGAGGATAGCTTTGTACATGTGTAGGATAAGCAAGAAACTGGTATTCAAGTGTTCAATAGGAACTAATTATGAAATGCACTTGTTTTTTTGTAAAAAAAAAAATGTTGTGTGTCATTTTCACATGAATTATTTATGGAACACAGAATTTCAAACTACCTTTATGCCAGCAAACACACATTCTGAAAAAAAGTATCTATCAGCCATTGAGAAACTTATATTGTGAAATGTGTTTAAACTCAGTTGACCAAAGAAAAAACATTTGTTAAAAGAGCCATCCTAAATATAAATGATTGATGGAGAGAACTTTTAAATGGTAGCAAAGAGGCAATCAGCTATGTAGTCATCATTATGTATAACATGATAACTATGCCTAAGGTTTTTGAGATATCAATTGGAATGAGAATGCTTCTTTACCAAAACATCACAAGGGTGGAAAAAATGCAAGCAGAATATGCAGCCAAAAGCTACACCACACACACACAACCCTCCCTGAAACCACAAAGGGAATTAAAAAAAAGGAAATAGGAGAGAAAGATGACTACAAAACTGAAGTTATAGGACAGACTTGCACAACAAATCAGGACAGATCTAAGTATGCAATGGAAAGGTACTAAATTTCAGAGCAAACCCTACCATCAGGTCATCTGCATTCAAGACAGCACAACTCCAAGTGCATTCGGAATCCTCTGATGAAGCTGTTAAAAAGACAATGTGAGCAACCAGGGTTCTTTTCAGCATTTAATGGGAAAATGTAAGGAATATATATAAATGAATCTAAACTGAATTAATATTTTGTTCTTTTTGCACTCAGGTAAATGAGAAATAAAAAATTAAAAAAAAAAAAGGAAAGTTCCATTTTTATAGGAAGAAAAATTTAACATGGTTTGGAATTGAGTGATTGATGTTGGGCATTTATAGGAAGAGCAAAGCAAATGAAATTCTCTTTGTGTCCAAACATTCAGTGGTGAAGATCATTCACTTTCAGCATAAGAGTGTACCTTCATCTCATTTTGGAGAATGGCCCAGTCATCAAACTACAATATTTTCTGGAATATCCAGAGTGTCTTCACTTTTTCTGTTTACACTGGGACAAGGAAGAATACCTAGTTGCTTCACCTGTGGTGTAGCCTTACTGAAGGCTACTGAATTGTGCTACTCAGCATGGTGACTCTTCCAGTGTAATAAGTGGAACTGGTCTGAAGAAAAAACATTGACTCACGTTATAGTCCCCTATAGTCTAATTACTATGTCATTTGGGAATTTCTGACTCAAATTACTTTCCTAACATATTTCTGTCTGGGATCCGATCCTAGCTCATTGGTACTCTTGATGGAGACAAGCCATTCTTATGTTAGTTACTAAGCCAATAGATAAAAGGTTTGTAGAAATGTTTCTGCACTTTTTAAATCTGAAAATAGCTAACAAATTCAGAAGTGACAGAAAGTACATTTGTAGTGAGTGATACAAATAAATAGAAAGACAATTTTCTCAGAAAACTCTTAAAATCTAGGAATTGTATTTTGCTTCTAAAATACAGTGGGTTTAGAATTTCCTAGGAAACTGAACACCTTGATTACTTTGACTTTTAATTGTACCAAAATCTAACATCAGAAGAACAGCATTTTCAGTGAACCAAGCAAAAAAGAGGTCTACAACAGTTATGAATGAGATTCTTTGTACAAGATATATTTATGCATAACCATATTTGGCTGTAATTTTCAAAAGTACTCAAGAGCACTGGAGAACTGATTTCTGCAAGCACATTTGAACACGCTATTTTAATATTTTGGAGGGGAAAAAAAATATTCTTTATAGCTTCAGGAATATACAAAAACATCACAAGGGCGGAAAGATTTGGTAAAATCTTTGCCACCAGTGTATCATGCCAAGTCTGTGTTTTGGTCAAATAAATAAAAGATAAGCAAAGCCTGTCAACCCCACTTCAATCATGCTTTTGCTTATATTAGCATTTCTATTAATATTGAGAACTTCCCAGTTTTTCACATCTACTTTTATAGGGCTTCCATCATATATGTTGGAAAATATGTCTGCACTGTTATAAGCAATATAAGCAATCAAATTCACATTTGTCTGTTAAGAATAGTAGTATTCTTAGTAGTAGTATGTAGTAGTATGAAATACCAGCAAACCTTGGTTATTAGCTGTTGGTTGAATTTAAGATTTCAGATGAGATTAAAACCACCCTTTCATTCTTGTGGTTACTTTTCACTAGCCTATGTCACTAACCTAATGGTTAAAGTAGGAGATTTTTTCAGCATGGATCACTGAACTGCTGTCTTGAAGAGATACCTTGTATTAATGGAAACTGTTCTTGGCAACTTTCTACTCCTGACATCTTTTGATACACTTAGTGTGAAATGCACATTCTCTGGCTCTTTTCCTGTAGCAAGTTTTGTTTGTTCCTCTCAAATAAGATTTGTATAGTGCTTTCAGTGTAAATTATCAGCATTTAAAAAGCTGAAACTGTTTCACCGTTTCTCTGGATTTAAAAGCAAAGGTCTTAGGTATCCCTTAATAACAGAAGGATCTAGAAATCACTGTTGGAGATTGCAGAATCATCTTCCTCTTACAAGTCTTTTTGATAAGAATTTGAGATTAAAATTATATACTAGCCACCTCTTAAAATGTGTTCCTTCATTTCTGAGACCACAATTGCACAGAAACCTCAACTATTACATCAAGATTAGTAATATTACCACAGTTGCAAACATGCTAAATGTGAATTAAGGCCAAAAATAAGAAGAGTCTCAGACAGTGACTGCATGCTATTAGCAACATCAGAAATACAGACAAACTTTCCTGAAAGATAGTGGGAACAAAACCCACCATTTACAGGTTTTTTTTTTTTTCAGCAACATGCTCAATGAATTTCTGGAGAGACAGAAAGTTGTCTTCTTTCCACTGACTGTGTTGGCTGAAATTCATTTCATTGGCACAAAGCTGACACTGCTAGTCATTACATGGATCGGGAGAATACAACTTGGCAACAGCAAAATTCACTCTTCAGTCACCACGTACTGCTTGGATTACAGGCTGTAGCCTTCAGTGCCATCTGGAAAGGATGTGAGGGCTATATTCCCTGTTCTCAAACTGCATATTAAATCATGAATGTAGATCCTAGTCCTGACCTTTTGTAACTGAACTCAGCTGTATATACTTCAGACACCAAGACCAGATCACTCTATTCCTAACCTCAGATTGTGTAATAAAGTCCTCTTTTTCAGACCAGACGAGGGCCAACATTTACTCACCCTGAATGGATCAACCTCCTAATGTCCTGATAACTGTCACCACAATATCATTGTTTTACATTTTTTTATTAAAATCTTTATATCAATTACTTGTATAATCATTCACTTCAGTTTGGAAATTTCCATAGAATGAATAACAGTATTTCAAAACAAAAATACATCAAGTAATAACTCTGGTGTTTTTTCCCTTTCACGCTAGATGAAAATTGAATACATAATAATAGGAATCAGAACTAGAGAAAATTTCTCCAATTTTCTAAGTTAATTGCATGAAGTAAGTATGTTACATGTTAAAAAACAACCTTCTTACTTCTTCTCCCTTATCTCTTCCTGTCATGTTCTTCAGTTTTCAAAAGGAACAAACTTATCTTTCCTCTCTTGACCCCAGCAGGCATATCTGCACTCTAAAGATATAGATAGGTATACAGGGATATAGGCATATAGATAGGTAGGCATATAGATAGATAGGTAGGTAGGTAGGTAGGTAGGGATAGATAGATAGATAGATAGATAGACAGATAGAATCATAGAATCATAGAATCATTGAGGTTGGAAAAGACCTCTAAGATCATCGAGTCCAACCATCAACCCAACACCACCATGACCACTAAACCATGTCCCTAAGCGCCTCATCTACACGTCTTTTAAATACCTCCAGGGATGAGGACTCAACCACTTCCCTGGGCAGCCTCTTCCAATGTTTAACCACTCTTTCTGCAAAGAGATTTTTCCTCATGTCCAATCTAAACCTCCCCTGGTACAACTTGAGGCCATTTCCTCTCGTCCTATCACTAGTTACTTGGGAGGAGAGACCGACACCCACCTCGCTACAACCTCCTTTCAGGTAGTTGTAGAGAGCGATGAGGTCTCCCCTCAGCCTCCTTTTCTCCAGGCTAAACAACCCCAGTTCCCTCAGCCGCTCCTCATAAGACTTCAGCTCTAGACCCTTCACCAGCCTCGTTGCCCTTCTCTGGACACGCTCCAGCACCTCAACGTCCTTCTTGTAGTGAGGGGCCCAAAACTGAACACAGTATTCAAGGTGCGGCCTCACCAGTGCCGAGTACAGGGGCACGATCACTTCCCTACTCCTGCTGGCCACACGATTTCTGATACAGGCCAGGATGCCATTGGCCTTCTTGGCCGCCTGGGCACACTGCCGGCTCATGTTCAGCCGGCTGTCAACCAGCACCCCCAGGTCCTTTTCCTCCGGGCAGCTTTCCAGCCACTCTTCCCCAAGCCTGTAGTGCTGCATGGGGTTGTTGTGGCCGAAGGGCAGGACCCGGCACTTGGCCTTGTTGAACCTCATACAGTTGGCCTGGGCCCATCGATCCAGCCTGTCCAGGTCCCTCTGCAGAGCCTTCCTACCCTCAAGCAGATCAGCACTCCCACCCAACTTGGTGTCGTCTGCAAACGTACTGAGGGTAAGATAGATAGATAGATAGATAGATAGATAGATAGATAGATAGATGAAATAAAGTAATTTTTATGTCTAACGTATGAAATAGATCAATCAATCTATCTACCTACCTAGGTATTGGTAAAACATATTTACACACACATACTATTTCTTAAATGGCTTTTAGGGGTTAAGTAAGAGATTAAAGTAGCATATTCAAGCAGTGTTTTCATACAAGAAAATACAATTTACAAAGACTTTCGCATAACAGTTCTGAGCATAAACATATTAACACCTTCATAAAGACTTGCAAAGGAGTTTGTCTCAAATGATTTTGTAAGCTATATTTTTCAAGACAGTTTTTCAGACATAATTAAATTGAAAAATAATGCAACAAAAAAAAATTAATGACACCCTCCCCAAAACAAAAACCACACCCACAACCCAAAACAAAACAAAAGGAAAACAATTTTTTTGTCACTTATCAAGGCACTAGGAATAGAGAAATGAATTCCAAATGCCAGCAATGTGTACGATTCTTAGATCACAAAAAGTAACGTTGATATTGATGGGAGTGACTTGTTGCAGACCTACCCTATGCCAGTGTCACAAAAATACTAGTTTTGTCACTACAGTTAGCATTGAATCCCTATCTTATTCCCCCTTGAAACAGAAGACAGAAGGAAAGATAAATCTACTCATACATCTTAATCTGCCCTATGTAGAAAGAAACAGAGAATATACATATACATGGCTTGCTTCCTACCATAAAAAAACCCCAGCTATAAGCATTGCCTCTGCTTAAAATAGCTAAGGAGACAGGGTTCAGATCGAGTTGAAAGATACGGTCTCTAGAAGGGAGGCAGCCTGAGTTAATGAAATATCAAGGCCTCTTCACTCTCTTCTCTGGTTTCAGTCTTTCCAACATGCACTGTAGGAAAGGGAGAGCACACAAATACAGAACCTTAGGAGAGCCAGAAGAACACTAGTACATCTTTTCTGTAAACAAGCAAAGGTGGGAAAAGTACATATATTAGTTAGGGACAGTTCCATGTCAGAATAATAAGATGTATTCTGTGAGGCTTTGCAGGAACTCAGCTAAGTCTGTTACTATGCAGTATTTCTATTTAGTGAACTAGAGAATTAAATGAAGCATTTACTTATCACATTTACTTAGGACTTGAAGTTCAGAAGGACTGCAAAAAACTTGGAAAACAAAATTTAAATTGATTAATAAGAAAGGAAAAGCAAAAAAGAAGAGAAAGGAGAGGAGAGGAGAGGAGAGGAGAGGAGAGGAGCGGAAAGGAAAGGAAAGGAAAGGAAAGGAAAGGAAAGGAAAGGAAAGGAAAGGAAAGGAAAGGAGAAAAGATATATTAGAAATATAACCAAAAAAGGTGTAACATTCACAAAGAAAAGGACAGTTGTCTATATTTAAACTGACAGTCAGGCCCTACTACAATTTGTTAGATAGATAGATTTGTAGTGTGGAAGACCAGAAGAATGTGAATTCAACAAAGTTAGTCTGTTGAAGCAGGTCAAACCTCATAATGAATGTACAATCCAAAAGTACAAACTAAAAGGAATACAAAGTAAAATTGTCTATTCTGCCTCCATAAGCTGAGACACTGAGTCTAATTGTAGAAGCTGCTTTTTTTTTAGTTATATTTTCTGATTATTTTTCTCTTCTATGCTAAATTCTCCCTTCTATCTTTGCAGGAAAACAATTTAGAAAGTTTGGGAGAGATATTTTGGTATGTCTTTAGATGTGAAGAAAGCTGCTGTTTGGAAGAAACAAAGTATTTTTTATGTCCAGCATGAGTAAAATGAAACAATACGACAGCACCAACACATGGGCAAAACACCTGAATAAGGAAAAGTTTCTAGTGGTAAAGATAGCTGAAGAAATTTTTTGCAGGGGTCATGGAGACTCCAGTTATGACTTTAAAAGTAGTTAATATAAACATTTGTCATCAGTGAAAGTAGTATAGTTGATCCTGTTTTGGGACACATGAATGTACTCAGTCATTTTCAAACTTTCTTAGATATCCCTCCATACTGCTCCTTTATTTTTGCTAAACTTTTATCTTTAGCTCAAAAATAAGAGAGAAGGAAATTCTTCTACAAAGACAAATACAACTACCCTACTGTCGACCTAATGGTGTTTGATTGCTGCATGCTTTCTAGAAATTATTTTAAATTATTGTTGCAAAGGATGGCAGGACAACTTAATGACACAGGTGATTCTGCTTTCTGGTACACAAATGCAGTAACAGCCCCCTGTAACTCATCTCTGACTCTTCTATAGTTTTACCTAAAATGTTGAATTTCTATAATACGTCTTATCCTCATTGGCATCACTGGAAATAAAGGACAAGGTTTAATACAGGGATGGACATAGATTCTTCTATCACATGAAATCTCCATATGTATTTGCATCCTATGGTACCTTTACTTTTTTTCTGTAACTTAAGATTTTTACAGGATTTATAATTTTTCTGGGGAATAATAAAATCCCTTGTTACCTCTGTTTCATTTCTTAAACTCAACATTTCTGTGAAATATCTGAACATAAGAAAACATCTAAAACCACTGAACTATTTTCTTCACGTCCTGGGAAAATATCCTTTCCATCCAAAATATCTTTCTTATTTTAATTAGGCAAAAGTTCTTCTCTAATACATATTCATATACAGGACTTATATTGTTATCTGAAAATCTCATATAAAAATCCTAATGCATTGTTCTAATCCCAAAGTCTAATTAAACTGTTTCTGAATATATGTTGTAGAGGTCATTTTCAGCAGGTGAAATTGCAAGAGATTTATATTAAAATTATTTACTTTCACATACTAGTCTTTTGGTAGATTGTAGATTTTTTGGAGGTCTGTTCATTTATGACAGGCAGAGAAAGGAGAAAAAAGGAATCTGAAAAGCATCAGATGGAAGTTATATTTTGTTCTTGTCTCATTACCACTTACATATAAAAAGATTCTTGAAGAAAATTCCTTCAGAGCATTTTCAGTTATGAGGCGATATTTTAATTTTTTTCCCTGCTACCATTTAAACAGAGCACAGTAACTAACTTGCTTAATGCCAAAAGTTGAATCTGGAAACTTTAGATCTAATATATAATACATTCTCAATAGGGAATATGTACTTTGTTAATTTTGTAGAAAGGAAGGGAAGAAACTGCAGGCATTAAAACAGGGAAATTGCAAACATTTATATAATACTGCACTTCTCTGATTTCATTACTTAATCTAGTAAAGGTCTCTGGTTCAATTTCTCAAGTATCAAAGATTCATATTGGCAGCTCTGCACAAAAATGCATCATCTGAAGAGAAGAGAGATGTGTTTGTAACAGTTCATCACTGCGATATGGATACACAATAAAAAGTTATGACACATAACCCACACATTCAGAATTATGCAGAAGTTATGTGATATACCTTTCTCTTTACTTCTTTCAAAAGACAAAACACTAGGCAATTTTAAACTGTGTACAAAATTCAGAATGTAGAATATGTTAAGGTAGAATATTACAAACTAAAAGGAATGCCACAGTTTATTTTGTATCAGCATCATTTCCTGACTACTTTAGGAAGCAGCGTGATGTCATTTCATGCTGCTCTAATGGCAAGTAGAATTTGACTGTGGAGTGTTATGTTATTAGAAGTTCCTGTTTTCTTCACACATGTAGATGAAGCATCAGAGTATTAGCAAGAGAAACACCCACAGATACGTCCCTTTTCACTGGCAGGCAATGTCCATGATAAGTGTCAAAGGCCAAGGAGTATGTTCTTGTAGGGAGCTGGAGTGAGAAATCTATAATTTTGTTTGCATATTTAAACAAAATGGTTGTTCCTAACCAAAGGAAGCAGAAAGATCATTCTATAGACAAAAAGTGAACTTTCTAAAAAATTTTTTTTTTTTTTTAAAGAGAGTAAACTGATAGTTTCAGGCAACATTCAAGAGTCTGAAAGGACTATGTCATCATTCACCTGTGTGTGTTACTTTCATTAAAAAAACTGCAGGCACTAACAGCACTGAAAGAAACTGAAGATGTTACAGTACTGAGTGTCTATAAATGCCTTGAAACAGCCATATGTATGTTTCTTTCAAAGAATGATTCTCTTCCATTGGAAGATTTCCTCAGTACAGTCATTCTCTTTATTATTTTAAAATCATGGTTTCAAATACATGTTTCTAATATAGGTGTTTTGGGGTCGGTTCTTTGTTTTTTTTGTTTGTTTGGGGTTTGGTGGGCTTTTTTGTTTGGTTGGTTTTGGTGTTGTTTTTTTTTTTGTGGGGGCGGGAGAAATATTAATAGGTGTTAAGGCCCAAATCCAGCTTTCAATTATGTCTAGGCAATCTCAGAGACCAAAATCTTGGCAAGACTTGGAAAATGAATAGTGAGAACATCATTGTTCCACTGAACAGATGAAACATATAAAGCAAGCAAAACATATCATTCTATGACAGTAGCAAACTACTAAATATCACTGCTTAGATATATTCTTAAGGAAGGGTTATTGCCTCGTGCACATTGCACCAAACTCGGAGCAGTCAGTGCAAAAGGTAGGTTGCTCTTCTTGATGAGTTTAGACTGTCAATTCCTCCATTATGAACCTGGTGTGACAGATCTGAAAAGTCATTTACAAATTAAATATAATGTATGACACACTTTGAGTAAGAAGGATATTGTCCTAAATGTAGCTGCATTCTGTCACCATTGTTCACAGAGTCAGTGTCCAGGAACGTGCAACAATCACAAATGCAGCCCTCAGAAGGAATTCATCCCAGGTTTTACCTTGAGTTTAGTAAAGACTGAGGTTAAAAATTAGCATCAGAGACAATGGAGGGATCAATGAACATAGCATGAAACCCAAGCAGCCTAGACTCGATCAATAATATTTATATGATGTACCTTACCATCTTATGTGCCTTAGTTAAAAGGAACTTCCAGAAACTAGGGACACAATCAGGGTGAAAGAGGGACAGAAAATTTAATTCTCAGTTCCTTTCTTTTTTCAAAAAAAATCTAGTGAGAGGGAAAAAAACAAAATTCATCAGCTTTTGTTTTCATAGAGGGAAAAAAACCCGAAAAACATCTGATCATCTGATTAGATGGATCTCTGTGTACAGAGATACAAAATTTACATTAAGAATGATTAATAAGCATTCCCTTCTCTACAAATGAATAAAACATCCAAAGAGGGCCTGAGGGTTCTACATTTTGAAGCTTCTCTTTTAATTTTATCAGCTACACTGATCTGTCACAATATTCTACCCCCAAATTATTTAACTTAGGAAAAGAAAGGGAAAAATAGAAAGAAAAAAGCAAGAAAAGGAAAAAAAAAAAGCAAGGAGAAGGAGAAGGAGAAGGAGAAGGAGAAGGAGAAGGAGAAGGAGAAGGAGAAGGAGAAGGAGAAGGAGAGGAAAGGAGAGGAAAGGAGAGGAAAGGAGAGGAAAGGAAAGGAAAGGAAAGAGGAAAGGAAAGGAAAGGAAAGGAAAGGAAAGGAAAGGAAAGGAAAGGAAAGGAAAGGAAAGGAAAGGAAAGGAAAGGAAAGGAAAGGAAAGGAAAGGAAAGGAAAGGAAAGGAAAGGAAAGGAAAGGAAAGGAAAGGAAAGGAAAGGAAAGGAAAGGAAAGGAAAGGAAAGGAAAGGAAAGGAAAGGAAAGGAAAGGAAAGGAAAGGAAAGGAAAGGAAAGGAAAGGAAAGGAAAGGAAAGGAAAGGAAAGGAAAGGAAAGGAAAGGAAAGGAGGAAGAGAAAATTCTGGCTCCGCAGCAGCAAATCATGTACACTACATTGTTTTCACCTAGCTGCCTGGTGTTCAAATACCTGGTTATATACCAGATAGAGCATAAAATTATTACATTTTTCATCTTTTAATTGGCCAAAACCACAACAGCTGTCACTTTTTGTGTGAATCAAATTTCTGCCTCAAAACTTGTTTCAGAGCATTGGCACCTTCATAGTAATAGTAGTATCATCATCTCTTTTTTTTAATCTACTTGGCTTCTTCCTCCACACCAGTGCTTTTTCCTCTTATTGGATCTGCCACAGAAACTTGTCTGGCTATTGATTCTGTAGAGTATGCCAGTTCAGTATTGCAAGGTCACTCATAATTGCATCTAGATTGTTTTCTTTTCTTCTCCCTCCTCCCCCTTTTTTCCCCCAATCCCTCCTCCTTTCTCTAAGAAAGGCAACTGTTCTGAAAAACAGCCACGCTGGCATACTGTGAACTGGAATTTTACCAGTAATAAAATGAAATGTGATCATTGAGGGAGAGGAATGTGAAAAGAGAAATTAAGCCTACTCTGGAGTGGTAGCTTTTTTTGCAAATTAGACACTATAAAGAGAGGGGCACAGAAAGGTAATATCTTTCAGAAATAAAAGATGCCCAAACGGGCTAGGTCTGTAGTAAAATAAAAGCTAAGGCAGACAGTGTTTTACAGCATCAAGGGCCTAAAATTTTCTCCCTTTGGGATTTTGTGATATCAGTGTTTTGTACTTCTCTTTCAGCTACTGACAGGGATGGCATTTGCAGCTTCATGCCCTCTAGTCACATTCACACCTAAATGACAAAGTCAGACTTTATACTTTTCTTCATTTCCTCTTCACAGTCCACAGTAACCTTACCATAGATCTGCAAAGGAGGAGAAGGGACATTTTCTTCCTTTTGCCCTCCAGTTATGTCTTGGGTTAGCAAGACAGCACACTGCAGACATACTTAATCCCAACAGAACCAGCTGGTACTTCTGCCTTTACCTTATTTATATCTTAAGTACTAGAGGAGAAATTCCTGTGGTCTCCAGAATCTTAATACAGCGTGTAGGGGAAACACTGTCAGGAAAGTATGCATTGCCAATAATCTAATGGCTCTCAGGGCAAAGAGAAAATGATGTCCAGGTGCTTTCTGTTGGGGCAGTCAAACCCATGACCAGCAGAAACCTATGTGTTGGTGCAGTAAATGACTTCTGAGGTAGCGTATACTGAGCCAATACTGCCTACCAACTTCCCAGCACAATCTGTAACTCAAGGCTTTGCCACAAGTCCAAGGTGAGCAAACTGCCATCAAAAGGCCCAAGTGGCTCCTGGGGTGAAAGGGGGTGATTGTTTTTCTTCAATTTACAGACCTGCAATAGACACATTGGTTGTACACTACATATTTGTAGGGTTTGCTATACGTTAACTATCCAGTTTGACATATCGTTTGTTATACTATAAAAATATGGGGTGGGGAAAACCCCTCAAAACTCCACTTATGCTACCAGAACATAATTACTCCTTTTCCTTCTTCAGCACACACTTTCGTTCACTACTACCTCCCGTGGTAAAATTGTGCTTGGGGAGTAGTTTTCTGCTAATCATCCAGTTCATAAAAAATACTTCTCCTTCTGCTCCATAGCAAGTACTAAATGGTTTGGTGTGTACTGAAGTAAAGGTGCATAAAAATACTATGTTGGAAGTGCCTTGTTAAGGAGCGCCATTGTAACCATAATGAAACAGGTGATAAAATGTAAGTCATATTTGGAAAAGCAGATCCTTGCTTCTAAACATTGTGTTTACTTTCTTAATTACATTTGCTTAGTGACAGATACATGTGTTCTGACTGATCAGTTAAGTGCTTGAACCACCTGCCTCATCCTCTGGGGCAGCTAGCCAGACAACAGGTACGGTGTGGAGGTAGGAGAGCAAAAAACACTGAATAAACCCAAGATCTATAGCACAGTCCAGCAGGCAGCTGCACTTCCTTTTCTCAGGCATATCTGGATATCCAGACCTTTGCATGTTGAGTGCTGTGATCACACCAGTTCTGTCATGTGGTGATACAGGAGCAACTGAAGTGAAACATATTTTTCTGGCTAAGATTTATCTCCTACATAGCAGTAAAATTTATTAACTACTCAACACTGAATTCCATAAACATGCAGACACCAGATAGCTAATCAAAATCTATATAGAACTAAAGCTTGAGTTTCATTACAGAGTAAATGTGAATCCATATTTCTGGTACACTTTTAGCTTCTTATTTTATTCCCCAAGCCAAGGATTTTATCTCAGAACTATTAGTCCTTTGCACCAAAAACCACCATCAAGTGGTTCCATCAAGTGTCATTTCTGGAAGAAATCCTCATAAAGTTGAGAAAAATAAAATGTATGCAATAGACTCAAGAACTGTGGCTTCTTATTTAATTTTGATCTTTTACAAAATCATAGCAAATACTGAATCTTTACAGAGTAACAGCCCAGTGAATAAGAAATCAGTGACAAGAATGCTTACAATAGCGTAAGGAAAGCTTACTTTAGCCCCAGATACAATCATCCTGGAATAGATGTGGTAACAAGGAAGAACCATTACCTGCCAACCTAGAATTAGTTTCTACCTTTCAAAACCAATTTTTTTCCATAATTGGCTTGACTGAGAAACTAAGATGATAACAAATTCCTTAAGTGCTCACATCTTTCCCTGTACAGCTTCCACTTCTATAACCAAGGACTAAAATCTTGCTCTTACCTTTGCAATACTACATACTCACAATCTCATGTAGTAATTCTTCCCATAAAAGTATTTAGAATGAGATATTCTCTCAGGCTATTCAAATGAAATCTGCAATTTCAGAACCAAACATAGGTGCAGATTCCATGCATTCAAGTAGTTGAAAACACACAGAACAGTTTTGTTTATCCCTCCCCCACCTTATTTTTGAAGAGGCCATGCAAAACTCAGATTAAAATTTCATATTGAACATCTTGTCATCTAGGGTATTATGAAGAGGACAATCAAATTCCATAGCCTAACCTCTAACACAAATTCATAGAATTTAATCTGTTTCAGTTCATTGAGTTGTTTATCTTACTTTTTCACTGTGCAAAAACTGGACTAAAGATCAGCCTCTGTGAAACAACTTTGGCTCATTGGTCATCAGACTGAATTAATATGCAGAGTTGTGTGGATTTTTTTAATTCATTATTTATTTATTAAGTGATCTGAAAAGTTTACTTGACAGAAAGACTAAGGTTTTAATTCAGTTGAAAGTTCAGGTAATTTTCTTCATTAACTTGTTCATTAAAGATATATTCAACAGTCAGCTTCCACAGAATTATAAAATTTGATGAAAAATAGTTCCAAAATTCAGAGTAAAATAAGAATACTAGACATATAACACTTTAAAAAAAAAAAAAAAAAGAGAATCTACGTTATTTCAAATTTTTCATTTTAGAGTCACTTTGGCCCAGATAACATCATTGTGAGGTATACCACTTTGGTAGGTAAGCATTAAAATGCAAGAATTTAACATAAAAGCAAAAAGATGTCCTGTGTCTGGTGGATGTATATCACTCAAAGATCCTACATTGAAATAATTCACTTTTTTTCAGACTCTCTTGGCCTCCTGAGATATGAAGAATCCTTAATCTCATGCTCTTATCTCTGTTTCATTTTTTTGCCATCACATTTTTCTAAAGTATTTCCTACTGTACTGCTGAATAGCGATCACGCTTTTCAAGGGTCCTGAAGCTTAATGCATTGCTGACAGCAACTTGCTGCAGTATCAGGGAATTTGTAAAGGAATTCTTACAGAGTTTATGTTGGTATGTCTAAGAGAAATGGGAGTGTTTTAGCTTTGGTCTACCAGTTCAGATCCAGTCCATACTAACAACTACTTACATCCCGTAGTATCAGATGGCTTGTTGCATGCTGTAAAAATCCTCTTTCTACTAGCGAGGCCTGGAGGGGGAATGAGATAGGGGGGAATCATTTGGTGGTAATATTGTGGATTAGAGAAGTCAAATAATTACCTAGCATAAAGTGTACTTAAACCCTTCAATTTTACCAGTAATCCCTTATGGCAACCCAAACAGTTTACTTTTGAGACTACTTGTGACCCTTATATTGAAATATTAATCCTTATTTTAGTCAGACTAACAAAAGTGCAACTCCAGGCACACTGGTATATAGGCACCATTTTGGTTGCTCCAAACCAGTTTCTAATGAGAGCAGAATTTGCAAATTCTTTTTTGCTATAAACTTGCAACATTTCAACCAGATATTACTGTCGTGGAGGCTCACGTAATCAAATTAAGCAAGTGATAGATTAAAAAATAAACTTTATTTAAACCAAAATTGTTTAGCAGAAAACTAACTAGAAATGAGGCTTATCAAAATAATTCGACAACATCAGTAAACCACAGGTTGAGGATGGTGTACGAGGAATTAATACTGCACAGCTGGCTTTAGAAGTGAGGATCCAAAATGTGCACACTCACTCACCTATAAGATGAGGGCTCTCAACCTTGAGGAGTTTCCTTGGGTGGCATCCTGACCCAAGCTGAGAGTCCCCGACTGCAGACCTGCTGCTCAGAGGAGGACCAACTCAACTTGCCCTCTGGCGGGGTTCCATTTGTACCCTAGACAAATCTGATCTGTGGTCAATTCTAATTGGCTGAGGGCCTTAACTTTCTTACTCCTCACCAAAGTGTATATGTGACCATAATTACTGTCCCAAAACGTGTACATGATGGTCAGCACTTGCCCTCTTAAAGGCACAAAAATTAAGGGCACGAAAAGTAAGGATGCAGTGGTCTTAATGCCCCCAGTCTTTGTTAGGGCAGGCACACCTGCCACAATTACTTCTCTAGATCTGTAATAAAGTGTGAATCTTTTGGGAAGACATCCATTCTTGATCTAAAATTAATGGCATTGAAGGTTGGCACACACTTCCTAGGGATTGAATGGAACTACGCCAATTTACAAGCAGGTGAAGAGATATGGCTTTTAGAACATAATGTACCTTATTAAGAAAAGAAACATGAGGACCCTACACATGAATGACTGCTCTGTTAATACTGATTACTCCTTTAGACTGATCTTAGTATACTTCTCAGACTCTCTGAGGTTTTTCACTTTTACTACAAGGGGTCTTTCTAATTGTAACAGATATCAAGTTGCAGTGAAGTGAAAGCAGAGAGTATCATTTCTGTCAAGAAATTATATTTCAAATTTTTCAAGTCATGCCTGTGCAAACCATTCCTTTTAGCTAAATATCTATAGAACCAATACATAAACACAAAAAGTATGCTAAAGGTTCCATCATGCATAGTGAGCATTACACTTGCAAATGACTACAACAAAATGTCATTGCCTGGCTAGAGTCTTTATTAGGTTTTATTTGTTTAGAAAATCATAATTTTTGACAATGAATATATGATTTTTTTTTTTCAGTTCACTCGGAGAAGTAATTTGGCAAAATTCTTCAAGTTCTAAGAGTAAGATAATTTCCCAAACTTTTTTTTTCTTTTTTTTTTTTTTTTTTAAACATATAACAGGATACCTCTATTTGCCCAAGATTATTTTACTCTTATAGCCCTAACCATGTTATAGGACATAAGTTTGCATATGATCATTCAATGACTCTGTGTGCATTGTTACATAGCTTTTTTTTAATACAGAATTGGAGATATTAAACATGTTAGAAATGAATAAATTTTATTTTCTGGCAGAGAAACCAAAGTTATAAATCCTCGTGTGAAATGTTTATTCTTTGAAAGTTTTTTAGCTTGATTATTAACTACATGAAGCTTTTGAAGAATCATGCCTTACTACGGAAAAGCTATTGTTGATATCAGTGGAAATATTGCCTGCTGATGATAAGAGAATTTGGACTACTATTTGCAACGTAGTCAAAAGTCACCATAGGTCTGTCTTGAAAATGATTCTTATGTCTTCTTTTTCCAATAGTTAAATAGCTGCTATTTACACCAGTGGAATAACATATGAGTCTAAGTACTCTTGAAGGTTAAACCAAAGGTCATAACCTTATAATATACTGAGCTTTCTGGACGTACAGTAAATAAATAAAATAGCTGCCTAATCTCTTGGTTATTACCTTTATAAATTTACTTGAGTTCTAATAAAGTAATTTGTATTGAAATAATGGTTAATTTTTGGTTCACTTATAAAGCATTAAAATCACATGCTGTACAAACTAAGTGTCTTCCATATTTTTAGATAAAATGAAAAACTTTCATGTTTTTGTTTTAGTTTTTTGCTGCCTTTTTTTTTTTTTTAATTTTCCACAAGAATTTTATAGTCTACAAACTCATGGAACACCATGAACAACAAAAAATGTGATTTGCTTTTGTCATTCAGAAAATCTTAACATCCTATAGAAACACGGAGGTGAAAATATTTTTTTACTATATCAGGCACTCATTAATTCCATTTTACATTTATAATGATGTATTTATTTCAATTTTAAAATTAGAAATGTTAATTATGAACCCATTTAAAAGAAGTAAAAGGTAATTATTTCTTACCGTCTTATAAATAAAGATGTTTTTAAGCTAAATAGCTTATTAATTTAAAAGCTGCTACAAGTATGATTATGGCAACTATTAAGATTACTCATGGAGAATAAGTTATATAAACCTGTAACTGAAAACTTTAATGTTCATTAAAACTATGTAAGTTGGAAAAGAAAGGGTCTAAGTTCAAAAACATTCTTATGTATACATGAAAATGCCAGTTCTGTCTATTATGTTGTGCTGGAATTGAAAAACAAATATCATGTTAAGGACTACCATTTGGCTAAATCGGTGTTAAGGATTTGTAACAGCTTTGAGTCAGCTGTTAACAGCTGTGACAATAACCAAAATAGAGTCACTGGGGAAAAAAAAAAAGTTTGCAAATAAAAAAGAGACAATTTTGATTACCCAGTCCATCTGTTTGTCAGAGAAGGAATATTCCACATCATACTTACTCTGCATTTTTACCTATACCAGTTTTAAATATTGTAAATGATGGAACTTTAACAACTTCTGTTGCTCATTATTTCACAGATCAAGAGACAAATCATTTCATCTTCCTGTATATAATATACTTTTACTCCTCTTTGATTATGGTCATATTTTTAAAATACATAATGACAATTATTGTTGAAAAATCAATTTAGTATATGAGAAGCTGATGGGAAAGGAGGGAGAAGTGGATTTGTGAACCTTAGTGCTCTATTCTATAAAGAAAACTTGTACTAGTCAAGAACAGAATCTGAGTTTAAAAGACAAGTTAAAGACAGTAAATAACTTTTATTAACACAGATTAAAAAAATATTCCCTAGTAGTTTTACCCTTGATCCCATGAAAACTCTCACATTGTGGTCATGGCTTTTCTACTGACCTCTCCCTTTTTTCATCATTTTTATTTGAGAACAAAGTAAGGGTGGGGGGTGGGGGAGGAGATATCTAATCAGGTACGTTTTAAAATATCTTTACTTGAAGAGAAAAAAAAAACAACTACAAATCAAAAATCTTGCAAAAGTTATCTAGAGATCTAATTAAATGGATTTGAGAATGTGAAATTAAGATATTATTTGAAAAGTATTTTCAAAAAATCCAATCAAACCAGATCAGGATCAATAGGTCATTGAAACTTCTCCATACTACTGAAAATCATGTCACTCTGTGACAAGCCTTGCTTCAGCTTTGTTGTTTTAAAGTGTCATATCCTACAAATCAGACAGATGTATGTGAAAGATTTGGAAAAGACAGGCGGTTCATTGTTTTGATAGAAAATTGATTTCTTTCAGCTGTGCTTGTGTATGTTTGGCATTTAGTTTCTACAATTAATTAAGAAACTGGACATTTTTCCTACAGTGATCTACTGGACTACTGTTTTTTTATCAGGCACTTGCCAACTCTAAAGTGAAGTAATGGAAAAAATTATATATTTTACATGGGTTAGGATATTCAATGATAATCATGTAAATCCTAAGAGAGATAAATGAGTCTTTGACTGTCTCTGCATTCTTAAATGCTGAATGCCTCGTAATAACAAGAGAAATACAGATTTCTAAAGCTTATTGGGAATAAGTATCAGCATAGGAAAAGTTCTTTCTCCCAGCTCTTCGTCAAAATTCTGACATAAACAAAAGAGGCACATAACCAGTCATAACTTTTCTACTGATTGTTTAAACACAGAATAATTCTTATACTAACTATAATTTTAAGGCATATGGATATCATGTAAAACAGAATTTAGAAAACTGAGATTGGCATCTCTAGCATAGTTTATCTGCTTCTCTTCCTATACTACTGTCTTCTCTGTAGTAATCCAAATTCCACATCTGTGCAAGTGGATCCTTCTCACAGTTCAGTAAGACTGAATCACCTCTTTTTTGTGAACAAAAATTGCTATCTGTTGATAACAATGCAAATGAGCTAAACAGAGACATGAAAATTGGAGGCAGCCTGGGCTGCAGTGATCAAGCACTGGTGGAGTTCGCAGTCCTGAGGGAAATGGGACAGGCAAAGAGTAAAGTCAGGACCCTGAATTTTAGGAAAGCAAAATTCCAGCTGTTCAAGCAGTTAGTCAATAGGACCCCCTGGGAAACTGCCTTCAGGGACAAAGGAGCAGAACAGAGCTGGCAGATGTTTAAGGACACTTTCCATAGAGCGCAAGAGCTCTCGATCACCATGTGTAAGAAATCAGGAAAGGAAGGCAAGAGACCAGCATGGATGAGTCAGGACTTGCAGGTCAAACTAAAGGGCAAGAAGGAAATGCACAGGCAGTGGAAGCAGGGACAGGTATCCTCAGAAGAGTATAGGGAAGCTGCCCGATTATGTAGGGATGAGGTCAGGAAGGTCAAGGTGTGGCTGGAGTTGAACTTGGCAAGGGACACAAAGAATAATAAGGGCTTCTATAGGTATGTCAGCCAGAAAAGGAAAGTTGAAGAAAGTGTAACCCCGCTGATGAAGATGACTGGCAAACTGGTAACAACAGACAATGAGAAGGCTGAGGTACTCAATGACTTTTTTGCCTCAGTCTTCACTGGCAACTTCTCCTCCCAAACCTCTCGAGTGGATGGACCTCATGGCAGTGACTGAGGGAGCAAAGTCTCTCCTACTGTAAGAGAAGATCAGGTTTGTGACCACCTGAGGAACCTGAACATACATAAGTCTATGGGACCAGACGAGATGCATACCAGAGTCCTGAGGGAATTGGCTGATGCAGTTGCCAAGCCACTCTCTATGATATTTGAAAAATCATGGCAGTCAGGTGAAGTCTCTGGTGACTAGAAAAAGGTAAACATTGCACCCATTTTAAAAAACGGTAGAAAAGAGGACCCTGGGAACTACTGACCTGTCAGCCTGACCTCTGTGCCTGGGAAGATCATGGAACAGATCCTCCTGGAAGCTGTGCTAAGGCACATGGAGGACAGGGAGGTGATTCGAGACAGCCAGCATGGCTTCACCAAGGGCAAGTCCTGCCTGACTAACCTAGTAGCCTTCTATGATGGAGTGACTACATCAGTGGACACGGGAAGGGCTACAGATGTTGTCTATCTGGACCTCTGTAAGGCCTTTGGCACGGTCCCCCACAACATCCTTCTCTCTAAACTGCAGAGGTATGGATTTGATGGGTGGACTACTCGCTGGATGATGAATTGGCTGGATGGTCACATCTGGAGAGTAGTGGTCAATGGCTCAATATCCAGGTAGAGATCAATGACAAATTATGCCCGTCAGAGGTCCGTATTGGGACAGGTACTGTTTAATATCTTCATCAATGACATAGACAGCAGAATCAAGTGCACCCTCAGAAAGTTTGCAGATGACACCAAGCTGAGTGGTGCGGTTGACATGCCTGAGAGACAGGATGCCATCCAGAGGGACCTGGACAAGCTCAAGAAGTGGGCCCACGTGAACCTCATGAGGTTTAACAAGGTCAAGTGCAAGGTCCTGCACCTGGGTTAGGGCAACCCCCGGTATCACTACAGGCTGGAGGATGAAGGGATTGAGAGCAGCCCTGCAGGGAAGGGCTTGGGGGTAGTGGTGGATGAAAAGCTGGACAGGAGCCAGCAATGTGCGCTCGCAGCCTAGAAGGCCAACTGTATCCTGGGCTGCATCCAAAGAAGCATGGCCAGCAGGTCGAGGGAGGTGATTCTGCCCCTCTACTCTGCTCTCGTGAGACCCCACGTGGAGTTCTGCATCCAGCTCTGGAGTTCTCAGTACAAAAAAGACATGGACCTGTTGGAGCAGGTCCAGAGGAGGGCTACAAAAATTATCAGAGAGCTGGAACACCTCTCCTATGAAGAAAGGCTGAGAGAGTTGGCTTTTTTTTAGCCTGGAGAAGAGAAGGCTTCGGGGAGATCTTATTGCAGCTTTTCAGTACTTAAAGGGGGCTTATGAGAAAGACGGGAACAGACTTTTTGGTAGGGCCTGTAGCAATAGGGGTAATGGTTTTAATCTGAAAGAGGGTAGATTCAGACTAGATATAAGGAAGAAATTTTTTAACAATGAGGGTGGTGAAACACTGGAACAGGTTCCCCAGAGATGTTATAGATGCCCCATCCCTGGAGACATTCAGGGTCAGGTTGGATGGGGCTCTGAGCAACCTGATCTAGTTGAAGATGCCCCTGCTCATTGCAGGAGGGCTGGACTATATGACCTTTAAAGGTCTCTTCCAACCCAATCTATTGTATGATTCCATAATTCTATGACAAATTGCATTCCAACAGTTGGAAACCACAGCTCAGGTTCACTGCAAGAAGGACTTACACAAAATGCCCTATGTTTTATCAGCATTTTGGTTTTTTTTTAAAGTCAAACCTTCAGTCTTTGTAGTATGTCTCAGGGTACTCCTTGAAGCAAGTTCCCAGATTTTTTTTAGAAAAAGGTGAGCCCCATGGCTCACTGTACTCAAAAAATGGGCCTTCAAAGTTAAATCCCATATTTGTTTTATGGTCTGTCCAGATAGTAAAAAAAATGTTCTGGTGCTGAGAGGCACTTACAATATAAAGGAATAATGAATGTCCTGATACAGGAAGTCTTTAAAAACAAACAAACAAACAAACAAACATACAAAACCCCACCAAAAAACCTGCCTATTTTTGTTTAAGCTAGAATAAAGTGATGAGTAGCCTGCTTTAAGCGAACCAGAATTAATACACACTTCATAACGGTACACGTGTCAGATTTTCCTGGAATCTATGCTAGGTCATGGAAGAAGATGAGTTAAATAAAAATAACAAGTACCGACACCTAGTCTAAAATTCCCAGACATTCTGAGTTATATATTGTTTGATTACTGTTGTCTCCACAATCTTTGCCAATAAGCTGTGTATCTGAATAGTCTGATACAAGCCAATACAGATATCTACATGATGGCCATCTTAAATTTCAGTTTCAACTGTCCAGAATATCAATACACCTATTTCTATAACATTTAACAAGTGTAAGGATTTAAGCTTCCTCTAAAGTTGGTTTGGAATTTACCACATCTTTGTTAGAAACTGAACATTCATGCACATTTCATATTAGAATGTGAATTTCAAGAAAAGTCAACAATTTCAAGTCAAGATTCTTGGGTATGGTGGAGCTTCTGATGTGACCATGTAAGAAAGGTAACGTTGGCTGTAAGAAAAATGTATAAAAGTTAAGTATTATCTTAAAATTCTATCAAAAAAAAAAAAAAGAAAAGCTGGAGAAAAGGTGGAGAGTTCCCTAGGGTGCAGGGAACACAATTTTCTATCCTGCATTACAGCCTTTCATCTAAAGAAGGCATTAACAAATCCTTACTTAGGTCATTAAACTGTGCAGGTAGTCACCTAAAAATGTCTTACATCATTGCTGAAGTAATATTCTTACTGTTTTCTTACAATAGCAAAGATAATTTCCATTTTCTTGCAATAAAAGGACCATCATCCACATAACATTTCACAGTCTTAAGCAAAATGGATTCTGGAAAAGAGTTACAAAAGCGACTTGATTTTCTGAGAGGTGGTGGGGTGGCCCTATATGTTAGGAAGTGTTTCGATTGTCTAGAGCTCAACGATTGTGATGAAGATACGGTTGAGTGTTTATGGGTAAGGATGAGGGGGAAGGCCAACGAGGCAGATATCCTGCTGGGAGTCTGTTATAGACCACCCAACCAGGAGGAAGGGGAGGATGAAGCATTCTACAAGCGGCTGGCACAAGTCTCTCAATCGCTAGCCCTTGTTCTCGTGGGGGACTTCAACTTCCCGGACGTCTGCTGGAAATACAACACGGCAGAGAGGAAGCAGTCTAGGAGGTTCCTGGAGTGTGTGGAAGACAAGTTCCTGACACCGCTGGTAAGTGAGCCTACCAGGGGAGGTGCCTCGCTCGACCTGCTGTTTACAAACAGAGAAGGACTGGTGGGAGATGTGGTGGTTGGAGGCCGTCTTGGGCTTAGCGACCATGAAATGACAGAATTCTCCATTCTTGGTGAAGTAAGGAGGGGGGGCAGCAAAACCGCAATCATGGATTTCCGGAGGGTGGACTTTGGCCTGTTCAGGACGCTGGTTGAGAGAGTCCCTTGGGAGACAGTCCTGAAGGGCAAAGGGGTCCAGGAAGGCTGGACGTTCTTCAAGAAGGAAGTCTTAAAGGCGCAGGAGCAGGCTGTCCCTGTATGCCGTAAGAAGAACGGGCAGGGAAGACAACCGGCCTGGCTGAACGGGGAGCTCTTGCTGGGACTCAGGAAAAAAAGGAGAGTTTACCACTTGTGGAAGAAGGCGCAGGCGACTCAAGAAGAGTACAGGGATCTCGTTAGGTCGTGCAGAGAGGAAATGAGAAAGGCAAAAGCCCAGCTAGAACGCAATCTGGCTGCTGTTGTTAAAGACAACAAAAAATATTTTTCCAAATAAATTAATGACAAGAAGAGAGCCAAGGAGAATCTCCATCCTTTATTGGATGCGGGGGGGGGAACATTGTCACCGAGAATGAGGAAAAGGCTGAGGTACTCAATGCCTTCTTTGCCTCAGTCTTTAACAGGCAGACCAGTTATCCTCAGGGTACTTGGCCCCCTGAGCTGGAGGACAGGGACAGCGAGCAGGATAAACCCCCCATAATCCAAGAGGAAGCAGTCAATGACCTGCTACGCCACCTGGATGCTCACAAGTCTATGGGGCCGGATGGGATCCACCCGAGAGTGCTGAGGGAGCTGGCGGAGGAGCTCGCCAAGCCACTCTCCATCATTTATCAGCAGTCCTGGTTAACGGGGGAGGTCCCGGATGACTGGAGGCTTGCCAATGTGACGCCCATCTACAAGAAGGGCTGGAAGGAGGATCCTGGGAACTACAGGCCTGTCAGCCTGACCTCGGTGCCGGGGAAGATTATGGAGCGGTTCATCTTGAGGGTGCTCACAAGGCATGAGCGCGACAACCAGGGCATCAGGCCCAGCCAGCACAGATTCATGAGAGGCAGGTCCTGCTTGACCAACCTGATCTCCTTCTGTGACCAGGTGACCTGCCTAGTGGACGAGGGAAAGGCTGTGGATGTGGTCTACCTGGACTTCAGTAAGGCCTTTGACACCGTCTCCCACAGCATTCTCCTAGAGAAGCTGGTGGCTCACGGCTTAGACAGGTGTACTCTGCGCTGGGTCAAAAACTGGCTGGACAGCCGGGCCCAGAGAGTTGTGGTGAATGGAGTGAAATCCAGTTGGCGTCCGGTCACAAGCGGTGTTGCCCAGGGCTCAGTTTTGGGGCCAGTCTTGTTCAATATCTTTATCGATGATCTGGATGAGGGGATTGAGTGCACCCTCAGCAAGTTTGCAGACGACACCAAGTTGGGCGGGAGTGCTGATCTGCTTGAGGGTAGGAAGGCTCTGCAGAGGGACCTGGACAGGCTGGATCGATGGGCCCAGGCCAACTGTATGAGGTTCAACAAGGCCAAGTGCCGGGTCCTGCACTTCGGCCACAACAACCCCATGCAGCGCTACAGGCTTGGGGAAGAGTGGCTGGAAAGCTGCCTGTCGGAAAAGGACCTGGGGGTGTTGGTCGACAGCTGGCTGAATATGAGCCGGCAGTGTGCCCAGGTGGCCAAGAAGGCCAGTAGCGTCCTGGCCTGTATCAGAACTAGTGTGGCCAGAAGGAGTAGGGAAGTGATCGTGCCCCTGTACTCGGCACTGGTGAGGCCGCACCTTGAATACTGTGTTCAGTTTTGGGCCCCTCACTACAAGAAGGACGTTGAGGTGCTGGAGCGTGTCCAGAGAAGGGCAACGAGGCTGGTGAGGGGTCTGGAGAACAAGTCTTATGAGGAGTGGCTGAGGGAACTGGGGTTGTTTAGCCTGGAGAAAAGGAGGCTGAGGGGAGACCTCATCGCTCTCTACAACTACCTGAAAGGAGGTTGTAGCGAGGTGGGTGTCGGTCTCTTCTCCCAAGTAACAAGTGATAGGACGAGAGGAAATGGCCTCAAGTTGCGGCAGGGGAGGTTTAGATTGGATGTGAGGAAAAATTTCTTTACTGAAAGAGTGGTGAAACATTGGAACAGGCTGCCCAGGGAAGTGGTTGAGTCCCCATCCCTGGAGGTATTTAAAAGACATGTAGATGAGGCACTTAGGGACATGGTTTAGTGGGCATGGAGGTGTTGGGTCGACGGTTGGACTCGATGATCTTAGAGGTCTTTTCCAACCTCAATGATTCTATGATTCTATGATTTACATGTGGACTCATTAATGTAAGATCAGCAAGGCAGACACACATTCATATCTCTAAACCAACATCTTGCCCAGCTCACCCTAATGACACTTGATCTATCTTTTATCCATGAGTAAAGCCAATGATCTTCCTTACACATCCATGTTCTCTGACTTTATGTTCTCAGTGGATAAAAATAATCATGTGCTACACAAAAATGTGTGTCTTTCCTTTTCTTCTGAACCAGAATCTTTTGCTCCAGTGTAGAATAACTGTGAGCAAAGAAACACAGTGCTAGTGTCAGACTTAAGACTTTCTATTCAAAAGCTAGTAGTTGCATTACTTTGAAAACTGATGCCTCTGTCCATTTGTATTTCACTGTCCCCATGTGTTTTCATATAAACCATTGCTCTTGATTTCTGCATTTTACATATCATACACCAGACATGTTTGCTTCTAACAGAAAAAAAGGTTTCTGTAGAGAGGAGGAACATTTTTCATTGCATGATAAGGAGAGGTTAAGAGGAGTCCAAACTACTGTTTCAAAAGGCTTGTTGTTACTCCTAAATATATGTGTTTATAACTATATATATATATGCTTATGAATAAAGATGAGGACATTAGACATCACTGTGGTGGGAGTATTTGGAAGACTGTTAAACCAGGCCAGTGTAAGGTTTAAAACTAAACTTTACTGGACTACCACATTAACAGCATACTAGGTACTAATAGTTTGTTCTTACACACTACCAATCATGATCACTACAGCAATGAGTTTTTAACGATCATCAACTAGTGCACAACACCATATAACTGAGATCATCTGCTTTACTGATGTGGTGATTGATGGTCTTAGATATCAAGAATGAGGCTACCATGTGCTGCAAGATGCCTAAGTGGTGTTACTTTCCAAGGCTGCAGCAGGTGTTTTATCCTCCTCGTCTTCTGTTTTTCTTCCTCACTTTGCTGCTGATTATTTTCTTAGAGAAAAAAAACAAACTTTTTTTCCCTGCTTCTGAGGCTATGTTTTTCAATGACCTGTAATTAAATATCAGTGAATTGTTTATGGTCAACAGTTTTCAAAACGTGCCTATATTTTCAAGGTCTTTGCTACTATCTTCCGTTTAAACTATGTATCATAGAAACGTAGAATCATAGGATGGTTTAGGCTGGAAGGGACCTTTAAAGATCATCTAGTTCCAACACCCCTGCCATGCGCAGGGACATGTTTCACTAGATTGGGTTGCTCAAAGCCCCGTCCAACCTGACCTTGAACACTTCCAATGGTGGAGCATCCACAACTTCTCTGGCCACTTGTCCCGATGTCTCACCACCCTTTTCATAAAAACTTTAATCGTAAGGTCCAATTTAAATCTACCAGTTTTCAGTTTAAAACCATCACCCTTTGTCCTGTCACTACAGTCCCTGCTGAAAAGTCTCTCTCTGTCTATTTTATAACTCCCTGTTGTGGTTTAATCTCAGTCGGCAACTAAGCACCACGCAGCCGCTCGCTCACTCCCCCTGCAGTGGGATGGGGGAGAGAATCGGAAGGGTAAAAGTGAGAAAAACTCGTGGGTTGAGATAAAGACAGTTTAATAGGTAAAGCAAAAGCCGTGCATGCAAGCAAAGCAAAACAAGGAATTCATTCGCTCCTTCCCATCGGCAGGCAGGTGTTCAGCCATCTCCAGGAAAGCAGGGCTCCATCACGTGTAACGGTTACTTGGGAAGACAAACGCCATCACTCCGAACGACCCCCCCTTCCTTCTTCTTCCCCCAGCTTTATATACTGAGCATGACGTCACATGGTATGGAATGTCCCTTTGGCCAGTTTCAGTCAGCTGTCCTGGCTGTGCCCCCTCCCAGCTTCTTGTGCACCTCCAGCCTTCTCAGTTGGTAGAGCATGGGAAGCTGAAAAGTCCTTGACTAGTGTAAACACTACCTAGCAACAACTAAACATCGGAGTGTTATCAACATTATTCTCCTCCTAAATCCAAACCACAGCACTGTACCAGCTACTAGGAAGGAAATTAACTCTATCCCTGCTGAAAGCAGGACACTCCCCTTTATATATTGAAAGGCCACAATGAAGGTGTCCCTGGAGCCTTCTCTTCTCAAGGTTGAACAGCCTCAACTCTCACAGCTTTTCTTCACAGGAGAGGTATGCCAGCCCTCTTATCATTTTTGCGGCCTCCTCTGGACCTGCTCCAACAGGTCCATCTCTTTCTTGTACTGGGGACCCCAGAGCTGGATACAGCACTCCAAGTGGGGTCTCACGAGAGCAGAGTAGAGGGGCAGAATTACTTCCCTTGACCATGCTTTTTTTTATGATATGATTGGCTTTCTGGGCTGCAAGTGCACGTTGCCAGTTTTTCATCCTCTAGTATCCCTAGGTCCTTCTCTGCAGGGCTGCTCTCAGCCTATATTGATATTGGGTACTGCCCCGACCCAGGTCCAGGACCTTGCACTTGGCCTTGTTGACCTTCATGAGGTTCTCATAGGCCCACTCCTTAAGCCTGTAATATCAATAATATTGCTGTAATATCATATGAATAATATTGCCTGTAATATCATTTCAAGCCCTCATTCACCTAGCATGTTCTTAGAACAAGTCGATAACAAGCCTGAGAGGATGGGACTGGGTCCCTGCACAGTTACAGCTAACATTATACCTGTAGCCTGCTACTGGCAATGACAACACAACTGTTACTATTACTGTGCCATTGGGTACAAAAATGTTTACACAGTTATGCAACACTAGTGTACTTAAGATTGGTTTCAAAAAAATGTAGTAGTAAACCCTGCTTCATAATGCTTTTACTTTTATGCGTGCAACAGGTCTTTATTTTTACAAGTTGTTGTTAGCTATACTCCTAATTCAGACATAGGGTGTACTTTTAGGATGCATATGACATATTGTTTCAGACAGCAAACATTCTCACAATCCAGGGTAAGCATATTAATGTGCTACATTTATTAACATCTTACAGCGGGTATGTATAACAGGAGCTGCATATTTTTAATATGGGATTGAATGAAATAGGTGAGCAGTTCCCAAACTCAGAAGTTTTTCCACCTCCTTTTCTGTACACCTCTGAAGCATCCTTGGGAGATGTGTAGACTAAGAAGAGGAAGAATTGGCTGAGATGGATTACTAGGCAATCAGAACTAACAGAAAACAAAAGAAGGAAAAATGTCATGAAAGAGCACAGTTCTAAGGCTGTTAGCAAGATCAGAGACTCAGAAGGCAAAGGTAAGTTTAAAATTTAACTCAGCAAGGCTAAAGGAGGAATTCAGAAAAGATGACACCATCAGAATGACACAAACTAATAGTTTGGGTGGGTAGGGCAAAACTAGTAGTGTCACAGAAGATAGATATTGTCTCAGTCAGCCCCGTTCATGGCAAGGTATCTCGGACAACTAACTTACTTTATGCTCTAGAATATGTAGAGTATTAAGCAACTCTTATTAAGAGATCTTCAGTTACTGTGAGATTCAGGTCTTTTTAAAATCTATGACTAATATTTGCATGATGTAAAGGCCTAATGCAATCAGCCACTGTTGGGTGGGAGACTGTGTGAAGTTTATACCCAAAGATATTAAAACAGACAATAAGAGGCAATACAGAAAAAGGGGAAACTGCAAGCAGTGTGGTTAGCAAAGGTCAGGGCAGTAAAATTAAATGTTGGCAGGCAATGCCTTCTTACTTTAGTATTAGGAGTCCTTTGTGTTATTCGCAGAGCCTGCTGCTGGAATATGGAGGGATCTTGGGTAAGACTCTTATTCTCAATAAGCACTGTACTCCTCATTCAAAGGCAAGGAAAAAGTTAAGCATCTTTCTCAAATGCAATGGACACATCTGCCTCCTAAAAACTAACCACAGAGAAACGACCGGTGAGGCAAACAGGAAGGCATAGTGACATTTTCTCTCTTTCAATCAGTTTTAAAGACTCCCTTTCTAACCATACACAGCTGGCTGATTAGCAGATATGATTTGAAACTCAGTTTTGACAGATATATGCAGCTACATGGGGGCACTAAAGCAGACCTAGCACTCTTCAAACACTAGTTGTTTTCATTTTAGGATTCAATGCAAGTAATTGTTGGAAAAAGTGATTTTAACAGTACAGTTAAAGTACAGTTTACTTTCATAATACACAATCTTTTACAAGAAAGAGCAGGGTAGCTCATTAATCTAGAAAGAAGGGATATCCAAGAGACAACAGCTCATTTAAATTACAGTTTTCAGCCCTCATGCTGCATTTTTTTTCCCTTTTCCAACACATTCTATTAATCTTCAGTGGTCATAAACTGTAGACAAAAGAGGAAGAGACTGGAAAAGATAGATAATACACTCTAGGATAAGCCAAGAAAATGTACAATTGTGTTAAGCAGCTTTATTTGGTTAGCTCATGGGAGATGGAGGAAGAGAGTGGGTATGAAATACAAGATAGCCTGAAACAGTTTATTTCAGAGATCATCACACTAGTGACCTCTGTTTGTACTGGTTGTAATGCCAGCATTCAGCATATTTTTGGAAAACCATGTGAAAATTTATTAACAAACCATTTGAAGTGCAGAGCATGTTGTATACATCCATTCACCATGCTACATTACATTAATTGTTTTGGTACCATTACCAAGTAGGGAAAAACAAAACCAACAACACAAACCAAAGCAAATAAGCAAACAAAAACCCCAGAAATACAAGCAAACCAAGTTATACTGGATTGTGACTGTCACTTTCGACCATTATGAGAACTTAACAGCTTTAAACTTTATGAGAGACAGATTTTGGAAGACTGCTAAATGCAAGTTACTATTTAAACTGCTTCAGAAGTGATGTCTTTGATAATAATTTCAGCATTTTTTTTCCTCTCAATATTTTGGGTCTTTCTTAGCAGAAGACTTCATGCTGGAGTTTTAACTCTCTATTATCACTTGTCTTATAGCAGCACTGTTTTGTTTTTCTTAGGCAACCTTTGTACCAGCAACCACAGGAATATGATTTATTTTTATTTTAATTAAATTTCATTCAATTTAAAATGGTTCTGGGGGTGTTTGATCCAAAATCTGTATAAATAATCAAGGGAAATATTTGTACTAATTTGAATAACATTAGGATCAGGTCATAAGAGAGCTGTAGGCTTAAGCATCAAAAATTCCTCCTTGCTACTGTGGTTATCAGTAACAGTTCTTACATCTGAAGAGTCAGTGCAGTTTGCCATTGTACAACTAACCTCTGCTTTACTACTTACAGCTAAATTCAACACTACATATTATGCTTTGGACATACACCCTAGCAAATACAGAAGAAAACGTTTAGCTAACACACGAACTAGACATCTGAGGTATTTTGGTATGTTTGTGTCTTTTTTCTAGACAACGACCACAAAATCAAAAGGCAGTATCATGATTATAACTTGTGCTAATAGGAGCACTGCAAGGCTGAGCAAGTATCTGAGATCATTTCAACTTATATTGAAAGAGCTGTGAAATGGAAAAAATATATCTGTCCCACACTTAAAAAGATTTAGGCAATGATTTTCTAACATTGCCAATACTTGCTACATGCACAGGATGTTCAGCTACTGCCAGACTTGCTCAACAAACTTACAAAAGTTTAAGATGAGATAAATCTGTCCAATTTGTAACACCTCTAGTGCAAGATCACTGAAAGCTGCATTAAAAGAACACTCATTTGAATTTGTTCTAGTAAAAGAAATCCAAACCTGTTGGCAAATACACTGAAAATTTATTTTCTGCTATCTCCCAGAATTGGCACTATCTTTTTTTTCTTTTTTCTTTTAAAGGATATATTAACAATATTCTACATGTGGAAAAGGCAGAAGAAAATAATTCAGACATTATTTTACTTTTGTCTAGGTATCCTAATACAGGAGTAACAACATCATTATAAAAGGATCTGAATTTACAAAGCACAATAAAGAACAGGGCAAAAACCAACCAACCAAACAAAACCCCTAAACAACCACTTTCCGTTCTGGTAAATATTGTTTTTTTTATTAGTATTAAGAGGCCACAGGCTCTGTATTGGCCTGGTAGTGTAGGGTTTCAGGTCCTGGCTGGACTGGCCATGGCCCCTGTCTTGTTTTAGCTTGCTTTAAAAGGAGGATAGCAACTTGTTGTCACCTTATCCCTCCTCCTTTGTCCTTCCTGAGACAATCTGAACTGTTAGCCTTAGGACCCGGAGAGTCATTGGAAAGGTGAGCCAAACACAGAGTCAAGGGGTAGAAAGTGTGAAGTTTCTGTATGACAATGTTAACTGTTATTAATGAGATTTTTATGTCTTACTGAGATAATTTTGGATGATATTGTGCTGTTGAAACATTAATGTGACTAACAGCATACTCTTGGTTCCATGTATACAGTTTGTTCCCTTTTGTCAAAACAAGGTTCTCAGTGTAAGAACTGATCTTCTCTGTCATAGGAAAAAAAAGAAAAAAATACAGTGTTCAAAATAAACATTTGTATTAGCAAGTCACACTTACCCTTGGTTTAATAGTACTCATGAAATTATGGCCTTCTATGTCTTAATTCATCAGCTCATGCATCAACTTCAAAATTATTTAAAATATTCTACCAGAGCACTATCACTTTGTGGAGTTTGCAACATTCCTGTTTCCCTTTGCAGAATTGCATTAAATGGTGAGAATAACTGATCCAAATTTAAAAAGTTCAACTGTTTTTTTCTTCTCTTATTTGAATTGTGTACTGGACAGTAGAATAACAGAAAAAAATCAGTAACTTATCTGTTGTCCTCTAGGTCTTTGGTCTGCAATCACAGAGGTAGAAAAAAGAAACAGTATCCCATTTGGCTCTCAGGGGAACTATTTGGCTTCTACAAAGCTGCTGCTGCTGCACCTTGACTCTTGCTGATAGTAGAACTAGCTAATTTTTAGTGGGTAATTAGGTGATGTGTCTGAGTCACAAATGCTTGTAAGAACAACTACAGAATATACATCACTTCTTGATAGGGGTGATGACCTGCAGGTGGGTTGGGTAGAAAAATTAGAGACTAAACTTACACAAATGAAAAGCAATCCTCAAAATGCTATTCATTTTGTGGATCAGAGGAAAAAAATATATGCACAGACAGTTAAAACTGGAGACCAATAATTTCCGTTAAGCATACATAACAGAGAAGTTTGTGGATTTCCCAGTCACAGACAAGTTTTCATCTGTTACTTCTTCTTGGTAACTGTAGATTATTAACATGGTTGCTGAGCATTGATGATTGTTCATAACTGGAATGTGTTGTTAAGCTGACTGTGGGTTGTACCAGTGCTTAGAGCTAATGTGTTTTCAAAACGCCACAGTATGAACGCAGCGGGTACAAAGTAAAAGCAATAATAAAAAATTGAACAGGCCTTAAGTGCTATGATTATTGCTGTGGTCTAGTTTTTATCTGCCCTTTGGAAAGTCTGTTTCTTGAATATCCTTTGTTAGAAAGTATTGATAGCTATATTAGCCTCATATTTTCTCTCCTGGCAGCAGAATACAAGAACATGCTGCAGAAGGGAGGAAGTATTCTAGGTATTCACAGGCTTCAGGTGATTTTTCGAATGGTTGAACAAGACAAAAAGGAAAACCCTTGTAATCTACAGAAATATATCAGAAAATATTCATCTAATTTGGTAATTTTATTACATCCTTAAAAGTACTGATAGGACCTCTGTAATGGGTAAGTACTTATCTGTAGTAAACAAATAAGGAAGCACACTGGATCAGCCTTTTCTCTTTACTTGCATCAAAATATTCACTAGAGGAATAGTCTTGCAATGAAGTTTTAGACCAAAAAGAAACCACTAAGTTACTTTAGCGAAACAAAAATAGCAGGCTCCAGTCCAAGAAAGGAGAGAAGGGAGATAAAACAATCTCTTGACTGAGATGTGTACTGAATAGCACAAGAGCCAGGTGGGGGAAAGGAGCCAACAGGACCCCATGAAATTCAGTAAGGATGAGGCCAAAGTCTGAACCAGGAAGACAGAGCCCTGTAGGGGTGCAGGCTGGAGCTGGTGGGACCAGGGAGCATCTCTGGGGCATGGCCATGGGCTCTGGCGGGCAGCGATCTGAGCAGGGGCCACCCATGCACCTAGGTAGCAACTAGGGCCAACTAGGGCCACCTGGGGAGGCATCAGCTGGAGTGTCGGGGATCCCTCTTTAATCAGCAGTTATCAGACCACATTTGTACACTGTACAGTTTTGGACACCCACACCTCAATACAGGTGTGTACATCAATATTATTTTCATATATGGTAGAATTTAATTTTCTTCTTACTGAGGGCAGCAGGACACAGCTTTTGAGGAACTGAATTCACAATGTTTTTACAGTTAAGTAGCAGCATGTAGTCTATTCAAACTTTAGTCAATGAAACATTAAGCTTTAATGTTCCCCTAGGGTTCTTTTTCAAGCTCTAGTTTTAAGAGAACATGACACTCAACAATCAAGCTGCCTTGATCAAGCCTGATCCTTCTCTCAACCACACACACACATAACCATAGGATATGGAAGTCTGAATATATAATGTATGTATTTGTATGTAAATGTATGTATTTAATAGATAGTCATAGATGAGCTCGTAGGTTCTATTTCCCAGTAGAAAAAAAGATTTTTTTTTTTTTTTAATGTATGTAGATCTTTCTTCTCAAAGTACTTATCTAGAGGTAAGAGAATAATGATAGATAAAGAAATTCAGTGTGGATAAGATATCCCTTTCTATGCAAATAAACACTAATTCAGGGAAAATATTAGCTGGAAGTCAGCAATAAGTTTTCTCTTTTGATGATTCCAACCTTCTGAGGCTGGAATACCAGAAATTCAGTCAAATCAGAAAAAGTGCAGCAAAAGGTTTTCTTACTACAGACCAGGGACCCAAATGCAATGACTCAGATAAAAATTACAGATTTGGTGACTATATCTTTTCATTCACCTGGCTTCCAGTGCCAAACACATAGAATATAACAGTAAAAGAAAAGAAGGGAAAGTATGTGTATTACATTTACAAACAGAATTTTAGGCATATAAGATAAAATAGAAATGAGAGCCCTAATGAAAACTTCTGACAAACCCTTTTCCGATGTAGTAGTTCATTCTGCCTCTGCTTACTCCTGCACTTCCTGGACCACATGACAGCTATGAGATGCCACAGTGTTTGCAATAGTGTCAAAGAGCAATCAGTTAATGATCATTTAGTGTATCACAAGACATAAGTCTTTAACGTCACTAGTAAAAAGCCTTAGGTTTTATACTGACCTGGCAGTACAGGGTCTCAGGAACTGGCTGGGCTGGCCTTGGCCCCTGTCTTGTTTTAATTTGCCTTAACAAGTATCTGGTGGCCATTGCTAAACATGTTGGAGATGTAGCTCTGTAAGCAGTGCTGTATCTGGACAAGACCTGAGTCTCCCAAGGAGGCCCAGTGTGACCAGCAACTCCCCTTACATCCCCAAATGTGGGAGGAGGTGATTGTACAACTTCCAGGCTTCAGCTGGAAAGCAATGAGAAGGAAACACGTTGTGACATGGAAATGCAAAGAAACAAATTTCAGTCTATCTGGGACTGAGAGGAACCCCCAGAATATACACCATAGTTCTCCCAGTGAAGATCTCAGGAGACTGGAACTTGTTGTCACCCTATCCCTCCTGCCCTGTCCTTCTATAGGAAATCTGAACTGTTAGCCTTAGGACTTGGAGAGTTGTTGGAAGGGTGAGCCCAACATCAGAGTCAAGGGGTAGAAAACATGAATTTTCTGTATGATGATAAATGTGCTATTAATTAGATTTTTTTGTTTTACTGAGATAACTTTGGATAATAATGTGCTGTTGAAACATTAATTTGACTAATAGCATAATCTTGGTTTTGTGTATATAGTTCCCTTTTGCCCGTGGCAAGGTTTTGAGTGTAACATTAAATTCCAATGTCTTGTCTCTAAATGTCACACAAAACATACTCCCAGGCATAATTATATTGATAGTTGTATGTGAGGTGCTCAGAATGACCAACATTTGTAAACCACTTGGACAATTATTTGGCTCAAAAGTTGATAGAGAAATGAAGTTTTTCTTGGGTAAAATGTTGGGAAACAATAATGAACCAAGTAGAGCATGCATATATAAACTTAATACTCCAGAAAAACAAAACAAAACAAAACAAAACAAGACAAACGTACCAAAGTTTAAAAGAATATCAAGCATATGATAGATAGAAATAGAAATTAACTCGACTGGGCTTACAATGAAAAAAAAAACTCACAACCTTATTTTACTATGTAAAGGACATCAATAGAATGTTACCATTTTTAAAGGTATTTGTATGCATCTGCTGTCAGGGAAATACATAGATACAGACAAACTGTGCGTGTAATTGAGCATGATAATTTCCTTGTTTTAGGGAGACAGATGCTTATTCTATTTCTATGACTGGAGAAATTATTCTCAGTTTTTATCAGAATAGGAAAACCTTTTTCTCTGCCCCCCCTTCTTTCATTTAAATGTTTCAATTTATTTATCAAATACATTCTTACCTTTGGTATCAAAAGTTATATTTTAGTAATAATAAAATAGCTCATAGAATAGGTCTGTTTCTTTTTTAAAATTATTATTGCTCCTACTACTTCAAAGAAGCCCCATATATAAGCAGATGTAGAACTCAGAGAAACATGTATGTAACACTTCATAGGCCCTTTTTTTGAAAAGTAAGTCTTGAACATCTAGAGTAATCCTACTGCAATGAAACGGTTCTTCTTTAGCATTTATTAAATCCCATGAGAGTAGTCTATTATTACAGTTCTAACAAGTATCTGAAGTGAACTCTGATCACTTAATTCAAGCTTTTTAATTCTATCTTTTAAATACTTCTGTCTCCATTGGAAGTCAAAGATATAAAAGGATCAGTTAAGCAGGGCTTGGCTGTTTATTTAACCCTATTCTAACCTAACTATAGCAAGGTAGATTATTTACTAATATGAATGGGTATTAAAAAGATATAATTGACTTTTCTACTTCTTGATACAATGAAAAGTGGTTTCAAATAAACTCTCAAAATTCTGGTCATGAAAATGTACTTTGAGAGTAGACATAAAAAATAAGAGACATTAAGAAAAAGCCTACAGGTGAAAAAGAAAACATTTTGCCATCTTATTCCATAATCTTACTCCAGGTTTCCTTAGCTCTGCAAAACATAATGCTGTGTTTGTAAGCCCATGTCCCCTAATTCCCATTAGTTACTATTACAATTGTTTGTACTTCAATTATTTATGAAAAACTTCCCCACAAAACATTTGGCCTTGATGAGGAGAGTCATTTTACTTTCAGCTTGAAAAGTAACCACTCACGTCTGTGCAATTAAAGCACAGTGTTTCAGTTTAACATCTCTAACACAAGAGGACACTAAATGTGCCTCTTTCATTAGGGATCAAAAGTAAACTATAGCAATAAAGAGGAAAGCAATTTCAACAGTGCTGTTACAGTAGCAGCTGTGCTGTTATCACAGACACATAGCATGCGGGACCTATAGCAGTCAGCTCTACGGTGCTGGGTGAAAACAGAATGAGTGAGAAATGGCACCTGAGCAATAATTGGTTTTGCACTTCTTAGGCTCGCTACTACATTGTACTTGACCTCATTTGGAAAGATCTCCCATTTGTTTTTTTGCCAGGTTTTGTTGTTGTTGTTAAGTTTTAATGTAACATCTGACAATTCATCAGTGCTATCTACCTCTTCAGTATTATGCATACAGCTTGAAAAAATAGGTATTCTGGTTATTTAGCATTGCTTGAAATGACACCATATTATACACATTTACATCCCTTTTTCTATACATAAGCAAAAATAGCTGATCGTTCTTAACAAATATATTCTGCTCATTGGTGTTTTGAGTAATCTTGAGGTCGACCCCATAACATGGATTCCCTTCCACTTTCTCTGCTAGCCAAACCCCTGTAGAAAAGCCTGAGAGAGTTAACTTTAAGAATACCTGATTTTTCATCTTATGCCATTTCAAGATACAGGTCCAGTACTTTCAAGAAAATATTTCATCAATAACTTAATTTGGAAACAAAATCTTTTAATTTCAACACGACTTCTACTTCCCATTTATTATAATATTTATGACCAGAGATATATTTTTTCACATTTCTTCAGGGAAGAATAGCTTAAAAAGCAGAGCCAGTGGTCCACAGACATAAAAGTGCACTGATGATATCTGGAGCCTACCAGACAAGCATCTATCTTATAAAAGTTTAGGTCCATAGAAGTGTAATAATGCCAATATTAATGTGTTTTTTGTGAAAAATGGAATCTTGGCCCATGACTGCCTCGGGAAGCACGATTTCAAGTGTGTTGCACAGAACAAGGGAGTATAAAATGTATTCCTGAAGGTGACTCAGGGACTTCTTTAAAAATATGGCAGTATCCTGACAATGGAAATAATATTCATGAGATGTTAAATCAGCCTGTTTCTCACTTGCCCCACCTTTTTATTTTCAAGAATGTACCACTTACTCTTGCCTCTTAGATATTTGAGGTTTTATAGAAACTCAAGTCTGTGAGCCTTTAGTCCAGTCACACTTCCTCTTGCAAGTTACACAAGATCTGATTTGAGTTGGTATAAAGTGTAAACTTTAACAGAGAAAAATTTCTGCATATTAGGCTTCCAAAAAAAGTAGATTTTTTTTTTTTTAAAGGGTTGTATCAATATGAAAGAAAAAATTCTTTCCCTTAAACCCTACTGGGTAGGGTTATTGAGTACTTTAATTTGTGAAGAGTGAATTTCAGTAAAAGTTATAAAGTAAATTGAGCCTATATGTAGTATCCAGTATTCGAGTACTCTGGATTATTCTTTAACTGGATGTTATTTGATCCCTTAGAAGTAGCTTACTTTGGGTATAGTAGCAACAAAGACCAGAAAACTATGAAGGATTCCTGTACGAGAATCAGAAATATCACCTATAAAGCTGAGACTTCATTTCCTTTCTTGGAACATGGAGTTTATTTAAAAATGGAAGAACTTCTGCAGAATGAAAAGTGACTTGCTGAAGTATGAAATAATGTCTGATGTTTGAGAATGTTCTTCTGAAAGGTAGGAAACCATCTAGTAAATGGTGATGCAAGACTAGTCACTATGGATGAAGAGATGGTTTTATAATCCAGATTTAAAACACCCAACCTTTTGATGGCTACTAGTTCATTTTACTACTGGATTCTTCCTTGAAAATTGATTAACTAATTTCCCTTCCAGTATTCAGAAGCACCTTTTAGGATTCAACTTAGGACAAGATCTCTTTAATCACTTTTCTGCCAGATCTTGGAACCTAGATTATCTTAAAAATCTGTAGAATTACTGGTGGAGCCAAGCACGAGGCAAGGCTACAAGAACAAGAATATCGGGATGTTCTGCAATGTACACACAAGATGTTGTTTTAGATGTTTTAGATGTTTTAGATGTTTTATTAAGTTCTAAAAGTCTTGAAATATTAACGTGTCTGCTTCTTATTGCTAGGACATCTTTATAAAAGAAGCAGATTACTGAAGAGTCTAGCCATTTTCCTTTTTAAAAATTTTTATTCAAAACTCTACACTTCTGCAGAAACTTCATTTAACTCCTTCTTAAATTCAATTAAATACAAAGTACTGTAGAGTCCTATACCTTTTGTTTTGCCTATACAGTCATTTCCGTGTTCTGTTATGCAAACTAACAAGCATCAAATGTTTCAAACACTTCCTCACAGCAACACTTGCAGTCTGCAAATTAAAGACATGAAATTCTCAGGAGTATTTTTAATAATGCTTTGGTTATTCTATTTCATCCTATGCTTTAGTTTTCAAGGTTGTGCAGAAACAGCAAATGACCCAAGAAATGAGAATTTAGGTCAATCAAGTTTATACTTGGCAGATCTCTAAGATTTAGTGTGCCAAAAATTACAAAATAAAATATAGATAAGAATTAAATTAAATTAAATTAAAGCAAAGATATTGAAATATCAGATAACTAAGGAATTAATGGATTCAGTGTACACTTCTAGCACATTATATAGCTTGAAAAGTTCCCAAGCTATTTCCAAGTCTATGTCTTATGTTTTTAAATGAACTGAAGAGCTCATGACACTTTGGACATTTAAGTTACTTTTAAGGAAGGAATATAAGCTTCTGTATAACTGTGTTTTTTCTTCTTTTTTTTTTTTTTTTTCTTAAGCAGACAAAACTTTGAAATTACATTAAAAAAAAATCTGTCAAATTCATCTCTGGTTTCAAAATTGTCAGAGCTATAATCATTATAGCAGAAACAGTAAGGTTATGCTTTACCCTAATTAACAACAACCTTTCTCAAGAGTCTTAGTAAAACAAGATGAACTGGTTTTAGACTTCATCATCTTAAGAGCAAATTGGACCTCATCCCAAATAGAGTTTGATCACGCAAATGTCAAACCTAAAAAAATTCAAGTAACTTGTTTCAGTGGAATGTTTTGGAAAGCTTTTATATGGAGGAACAAGTTTCTAATTTTGAAATGTTAAAACTGCATTTTTAAAGATCTTACACTCAACACCTGAGAGGCATCATGCCTTAGAAAGTGAACTGCAAAGATAGAGATATCCAAAAAAGAAAGTAGTTAGCCAATATTAAATCTTAGTCAAAGTCAATCCAAAACTAATTGATCATGCCAAAAGCTTCTGGAAAATCTACAGTATTTTTACCCTGGTGATGTTTAGGGAAGGTAGAGAGAAGCCTGGCTTACCAGAAATTTAAGTATTTAAGTGTACTTCTGAAACACTCATGAAACCTTCCCTATATCTGCTTTACCCCTTTTCTGGGCAGTATTTGGAAGTAAAATTTCCCAGGCATTAGAATGGTACATTTGTTCAACACTATCCCAGTTGTCTGAGAGGTGAGAACCTCATGCTTAAAATGAACTGAAACCTACCCAAGACTTCTAAGTCCCACAGTGTTCTGGAGCTGATAGCATTGTCACAGTACACCTAACACGTGTTAGCAATCAAATGTCATTCAAACATCACACAGTTCTCCAGTATATTTTTAGATAGCTGGACAAGGAAATCATTATGTCTCCCTTTTATCTAGGTCACCAGACTTCATCTGGTGGTTAAAGTACATTAGAGGTAAGCTTCTGTGCCCCTCTGAGTGCCTTAACCAGATGAAGTCATGTTCACTCCTATATATATACTATGCTTGCCTTAAAGAATCTCAGATTTTTTTACAAGCAGTAGCACAATTTCAAAGAAGAAGTTGGAGCATGTCTCTGACCAGGTAAGGATGCAATGATTTATTAAAATTTTCTACATGTTCACTGTGGGAGGCCACGTGACTGGGGTTCTAATCAATTTAGCTGATTTTACACTCATTCTGATGGTTGCCAGTGTGACAACTGAATATTCTGACTTTGTGTTCAATAGCAGCAACCAGAGATGCATGAAATCTTTTTCACCCTTTTCAACTTCAATATTTCTAGAGAAATTGACTCACCACATATGAATGGATCAATTTTTACATGGGTAACTATAATTTACAGAGGTGGACAATCATCTTAAACAAGAGTGAAATGCTATATTGTCTGTGTTGCCTATTACAGTAAAGATTTTGTCCAGATATCTTGGGGTTTTTTTTCTGAAAAAAAAGGTATAGGTATTTATTTTCAGGATGATGTCAAGTGGACAGAGCATTTATGTGGCTAAGCTATAAGTCAGTTTCTTACATGGTGTTTTCTCTACCAGCTTGCTTTAGGTGACTCATTCCTCTAGATCACATCTGGAGTGGCAATTGATCAGTGGACTCATACAGTTATAAGACTCATATAGTAATACGGGAGACACTGTGACACCTCAAATTTGGTCAGTTTGGAACTTAAGCCCTTTATGGATTGCTACTATATGGTCACACAAAAAGCAAACCTTCTCAGCTGTTGAGCCTTAATACTGCATTTTTAAAATTATTAGACTTTATTTATTTATTTATTTATTTATTTATTTTAAAGGAGGGAATTCTGCATTCCTAGTGCCTATGGGGCCATCAGTGCGTGCCCCAGCGATGCCATAGGATGTCAGTCTTGTCATCCACCACAGCCCTGCCCTGCCCAGCCATTGGCCTCACTGGCCTCGGCCTATCCCAGTCCCCAGGCAGGTGCCCGATAATCTGGGCTGGGTCTGTCCCTGGCTGCCCCCCAGTCTGCCCTACGCCCTGGCTGGGGGCAATAGGATGGGCCCTGGCTGGCCAGGTCCTGCCCTGCCACCCTCCCTTCTGGGGAACTCCCTCCATTCCCAGGCCCTGGCACCATGGCAGATTTCTAGGATTATTACCTTTTATTGTCATTACTAAGGATCTGTTCTCTGTTTCCTAAGAGCTTTCCCAGTTAAGTCCTAGAACTGGTTTTTGGGTTTTTTTTTCTTGCATTTGTTTCTGCAATATTTTCAATGAAAATTCCTCCGATAATCTTGAATGATATGCCAATACTGACAAAAGATTTGTAAAGAAATTTTTCCTTCACAGAATATTTTAAATGCAAGCCATGTGAACAAGGTACACTGACTCAAACCGAGTAGTGTGTATAGTGTATACATAAGAATGGTATAACACAATAGCTGGATAAACAGCAAATATTTTATTTACACATTCAATCTGGTAGCCAGCAAAATACCACATTGGTAGAAGTGACATGTTCTTTGACTCCAAAATAGATTGGAAGCTCATATGAAAAGCAAACCATACATTTTTCAGTTCTCAAAAGGCAAAACAAACAGTAGGTAAGAACCCAACCCAAAGCACTAAAACGTTAAGTTTCTTGTGTGTCAGACCTAGAAACACAATGAGATTTTGTCATTGGTGTTCGCCTTCATTCCAAACAAATTTCAGTGGATTGGTGTGGAAGGAGGTAGAGGGAAAGGTCCTAAAGAAAAGTGAAATGCCCAGTAATAACTTAAAATAATAAAATCACATATATATTAGGGAACAACCATGTTTTACATAAATTATCAAGAGAAGGGAAGGGACAAAACATGAACATGTTTTTAAGTCATGAAAAACCTGTTGGAAAGTTTTTCCTTTATAATTCAAATTTACCAGAGCAGTAAGAGTTCTGCTGGCCTTGATAAATGAAAATAGTAAGAGACTGAATCCATTTTATTCTGATGTAAATTGATAGAAGGGAAAACAAACAAACTATTTCTCCCCTACACGCCCCACTCCAAAATAACAACAACAAAAAAGGAGAAGTAAGCATAGGAAAAAGGAGACATTGAAAGTGCAGACAATATTCCTGAAATTGAAATGCATATCAATTAAGTGGGTCTCACTTCAATGTCACTTAACAGTACTTAAGACCAAAACTTCAGATGTTGTCAACTGCTCCAATAAATTAGCTTCAATTGTGCTGGGGTAGTTCCTGCTGATATTAAGAGGGGTTTCTCTGATGTATAAAATATAAAGAAACAGTGTAAGACAGCACTGGGAGGAGGAGAGAGTGTGAAGAAATGTCTTATATCCATCCTAATTTTGAAATCGTTGTACATCATAATACAGCAAAGAGTTACCTGAGAATCCAGGTAACGATGATTTACAGTAAAAAGTGTAATTAGCTGCCCTGGTTTTGGCTGGGATAGAGTTAATTTTCTTCCTAGTAGCTGGTACAGTGCTGTGTTTTGGATTTAGGATGAGAACAAAGTTGATAACGCACCGATGTTTCAGTTGTTGCTAGGTAATGCTTACACTAGCCAAAGACTTTTCAGCTTCCCATGCTTTACCGACTGAGAAGGCTGGAGGTGCACAAGAAGCTGGGAGGGGGCACAGCCAAACTGGCCAAAGGGACATTCCCTACCATGTGACGTCATGCTCAGTACATAAACTGGGGGAAAGCTGGCCGGGGGGGGGCCGCTGCTTGGGGACTGGCTGGGCATCAGTCTGTGGGTGGTGAGCAATTGCATTGTGCCTCACTTGCTTTGTATATTCTATTATTATTATTATTATTATTATTATTATTATTATTGTTGTTGTTGTTGTTGTTGTTGTTGTTGTTTTGTTATTTTATTTTATTTTATTTATTTTATTTTATTATTTTATTTTATTTCAATTATTAAACTGTTTTTATCTCAACCCATGAGTTTTCTCACTTTTACTCTTCCGATTCTCCCCCCTATCCCACCGGAGGGGGCAGGGAGAGTGAGCGAGGGGCTGTGTCGTGCTCAGTTGCCGGCTGAGGTTAAACCACAACATTGGCAAATATTACAAATAAAAAAACATTTATAAGAAATTTCTCTAATCAGAATTTAGCTATTTCTGAATTAATGAATAAATATTCCTTTTGCTTAAAATCAACATATTCCTTGAGAAAGAGCTTTAATTTCTAATTATATTTCATAATCTGATTAAATAAAAAACTGCTGCCAAGTCTGCCTATATAAATTCTCAACAGTTTCATGTGTTTTTGTTATTGGTACTGATGAAAGTAGGGGAAGCAAGATATTTTTGCCTAGCAAAGGCATGTAGACAAAGTCAATATCAAATTACTCTCAGAAAAAGTAATTAAAATATTACCTTTAAAATAAGGTTTATTTGTTATAGCTTAATTATTCTTGACAATGCACAATTACTCTCTATAAAGAATTCAAAGAAGACGATTTTAGGGAGAGAAATACAGACTCAAGAAACTAGCATTTATATCTAAACACCACTACAAGCTGATTGTATTTATTGCATTGGTCCAAGATGTGATTCTTTGTTTGAATGAATTGTAGCAACTGAGGGTAAATTCAAAAAGGAAATACAAAATAAGTTGATGACGAAAAGGTAACAAAGTATATGCAATCATAAGGAGGAAAAACATGACTTTGAAGTGTTTTGAAGATATTTCTATACAGGTGAATTTTTAGACATGTATTCCTTTTGATGAGCTGTTTTAAATTCTTTCAGTGTAAAAAATCAAGCAAAATGAAACACAGAGTATGGCTGTAAGGAACTGGACCTGAACACCCCATACGCTACCAGCTTTGTATCTGGTGCAAACATGGTATGTCATGAGTGTGTTTGTACTCAATGTTAACTTCATTGTGCCAAATTTTGGTATGCAAATTTTGGTAAGCTGTTTCAAAGCAACTTTTTTAATACCAGAATTTGCTTTGTATTTCCTGGAAATTTTCAGCAGAACTATTCACTGATTTGACACAAAATCACAAGTAGGTTTTTTCCTACTTGTTCTGAAACTTTATATATCAGCAATAGAAGTAAAAAGCAAATCCAGAAAATGGTCAGCTCTTTTAACAGCAGCAGTAGATAATTTCAGTCCTTACGCTTACATAATCATCTGTGAAATGGAGTATATGGAAATCTGGTTTATTACGTGCAAACAATTTTTTTGCCTACCTCTATATAAACTTAACCTCCCATTCCATTCATATGTACCCTTTAGCAGACCTGTTCCCTACTAGTGAAAAAAATCAGCATAATAGACACTAACACCACTGTCCAGTGAAAACCAAATTACTCCTTTATATTTAGAGAGATTTCCTATTAATTTCAGTGAGAAGATTGTCAGATAACACCGCTTTAACTACAAACCCACTTCACTTTCTAGCTAATAAACCAGACAATCCATAGTTTAGAATACATTTATGCCAGGTTTACAGTTATTTTTTTAAAATCCTATGCAGTTAAGTTTTCAAATCCTGTAGGCACTAAGGAAAATAGGATAGTTCATCATAATTCTGTTCTTGAAGCAGAGATTGCAGTCGACAATGACAACATGATGAAGAGGCACATTATATCTTTAATAAATAGTCTAGGTTCTTAAGTGGCAGAAACATTTCTACAAAATGTCACTATCATCTCTTTTAATACATTTTGATGAATTATATCTATTTCTGAAGAGAAGTCATTATGTGAAGTTGTATTTAAAATTTATCTTATCATTCCGTAGCATTATTCTTAAATAACTATGTCCACCATTTAGTAGGTGTCAAAATACCTGATTAGTGTTCAAGATCAAAACTATCACGTGATAAAGAAGGATCAGACATTTTTATATATACATTTGCTTCAAAAAACCCCAGACTGAACACATTATGCCATTGACTGGATCTATTCATGATGGAAAGTGTTGCTTACTTTCAGCAAGAGGTCAGAATTACATGGGATTCTTAATAGGATTATATTTAACCACTTACTATTTTCTGATGCTTACAGTGACAAAAAGCAATTACGAATAGCATATTCAACTACTGAAAAAGTGATGATAAAGCTAATCTATCATTAGCAACATGCATTTTGTCTTTAAGCATTACCGGATTGTGTAAGTTTTCACTGATTTTCTACTATTTATTCTAAACAATTAAATCATAGCATATTAGTGCCAGAGATGAACATTATTATCTATTGTTCAAGTAAGTCTATAAACGGATGGATTTTACCCTTGAAGTTTCATTCAAAATGTAAAGTACTTCTCCACACTCATTTCACTAATGTTGAACCACATCTGTAAAAAAGGCAAGGTTTTTAACACAAACAATTCTGCCCCCCATGCCCCCAGTTCTTCATGGCTAAGTAGTGATGAAAAAAATGTTAATTGAAACAGAATTCTTTGGGTTCCTTCTCTCATTTTGGGTCACAGCTAGATTTGATAGTAGATTTGCAAAACTAGGAGGAGATTATCATTAGTCCTTTGGGGATTAGAGAAGAAAGCAAAATATTTGATAACTCTCTATTTTTCTTGGTTGGTTTGGCTTGATTTTTTTCCACAGGCATGAATTAAACCTCATTAGTGAGATAGTTTTATCTTAACCTTACTCCAAGACTGAAAAGCTACTGTATCAGTTTCAGAGTTTTCTTAGAAGGCATTGAATTGATGTATGTAAGAGAAACTACTAACATGTCTTTCATTGTAAGACAGACAGAACACAAAGAATAAATGGCAAAGGTTCTAAATGTAAAAGGATGGAGCAATTGGCCATATTGGACATGTCTTCTGGACAAATAAGCTGATTCATAGCCCTTTGGAGGGCTATGGAAATTTATCTACTTTAGCAAGTTTCAGATTTTTTTTATTAACAAATTGAGAATTTTCTAGTGCACTCGTTGCACTAAACAGAAGTCATCATTTTTTTCAGGGATGAAGCATATGAAATCTAGGGTGGGTAAGGTGACTTAGCTACTACTTATATATTTCTTTACTTTACAGACTGTTAGGAAGTGGTAGAGTCTCTTGGATGACATCTCCTCTGACCTTCAAGTAACTGCAGTACAGCTGAGGTCGGTGTTGATGGGGCAAAAAGTTCTTCTAAACTTAAATGCTACAATAAATCACATAGGAATAGGCATAGTATACCAGATCTGCGGTTCATTGAATCCATTATCTTGTCTCAGTGGCCTGCAATAGTGGTTTCAGAGGAGGAGCAGCAAGATACACCATTTATTTCTCAGAAGTGTAGGTTGTAAAAGCTGGCTTTTACTCTGTCTTCCCAAAAGCATTTTCCCTGGCATTTTGAGAGACTGGATAAAGTGCCTGGCACATGGACAAGATCTGTAAAATCTCATTGGACTTTATTCGTACTTTGCAATTAAGGTGTAACTAAGCTACTTTTGGTCAAATGCTGATATTGAGATGAGCTCTTCACAGCTGACAATACCTTATGATTTTTTTTTTTTTTTTTTTTCTATTAATAGAATTTTGGAACAGTTCAGAAGAGAAGATGTTACAGTTGAAACAGAAGGTTGGGAGATAAACTTCTGCTTTTGGATGCTCTGAAGACTTCTTACATAACTTTAGACAAAACACTCTCAGTGTTTTTCTGAAGTAAACAGAGTCTGAAATTTAGTTTAAGTCAGCCAGTCAAATTCCCACATGACTTAGCTTTCTAACAAATGTAAAACTTCTGGAGATCTGCATTTTAATCATGGAAGTACTGTTCTCATTACACAGCCGATACAACCATGAGGAGAAAAGTGGACTCTTTTCTGTAAGCAGCTATGAACAGTTTTTCCATCTTAGTTTCAATTTGAAAATCTTTAGTACCAATGGAGGTGGGGGAGCCAGAAACAGAGTTTGACTTCCAAAACCCAGACAGCATTTGAAAGGCTGAAAGCAGCTAGGAAGTGGAAGAAAACTTAATAAAATTAATCTGAGAGCCATTGTAAGGTTCCAAGTTGGCCTGTCATTCTCACTTCTTACACTGTTATTTCTTAGACTATAGCTGTACCTCGAGTTTTTGTATTTCATACCATAATACAATTTTCTGACATAAGAGAGTGAATACTTTGCCTAGCATTTGCACAAGGAACACTCTTGAAGAAATACTTACAGCAGAAGAGTTTACAGAATTTGTTACATTTTTTTCCTTGAGCGCCACATGCCTTTTCTATCTCCACTGTAGATTTATTGGTAAATTAGAAAGAAATAAACAAAGACTAGGCAATGCATTTGTTGGACTCATGCCCTTCCATGGTCTAACTTTGTTACAAGACTGATAATTATACAATTGTTCCTTTTGTTTCATTCAGAATATTTAGGGCAATAGCTATAATTGTGAGGAATTTGAACATTGGTTGCTGCTCCAGCACTTCATTCTAGGTTAATGGTACCTGGTGGTAGCAACATGCTTTGCAGTGTTTTCTATCACCTTTCATTTAAAAAAAAAAAAACAACAAAAACCTATTTCCACACGTGTGACTGTCAGCAACTTGTCCAAACCTCTTAGTTTTATTTCTATACAGATCACTGCTGACTACTTTTCAACACTTTGAGAGTTGGTGCCTAATTCCAGCTATTGCCAGTTTTCCTTATCTCCTGTGTCACATATTATTTTCACCGTTGAAATGCAGTCTTTTGGACTGGAGAGAGAGAGTTCATAATTTAGCACCAAACAGTGAGAAATATTTACCAGAGGTTTTTTTTTTTTTCTTGTTTTCTTTTTTTTTTTTAAAAAAAAAAAACGTTTTATGATTCTCTAACACTTTCTACAAAACAGATGACTGAAATGTGAGTCACACATGTAGGAAGGAATAACTCAGGCACCTGTTTTCACCTGGCCCCATTGCCTGGGCCAATAATTTATTCTTTCCTGATGGACATAGTACTAGAGTATTGAACCACTTCCAATTCCATTTTAGGCAAGATGGCATTTCGTTACCCTTGGAACCTACCTATTGCCAGACATTAAATTTACCCACCAGAATTCTTTAAAACACCATCAGGTCTTCCTTAAAGTGACATACCGAGTAATATGTAGATGGAAAGATTGAGATAACTTTTTATTTTGCCATTATTGCTTGGTTGGGTTTTTTTTGTTTGTTTTTGTCTTTTTAATTAACATGTAGAAATGAATTAGAAAGATGAGAGTATGTTTACTTGAATTGTTTTCCCATTCCTGTTTGGTTTTAAAGTGATGGATTTAAACTCTGGTGTCCCCTGATGTCTTGGAGAAATGGTATGTTAGAGTGCACATACCTTAACGGAAGGAATGGGAAGGCAGAAGCTGAATCGTTTATTGTACAAGTTAATAGCAATTTCTTCAGAGTGACGTATAAATCATTAAATTTACAGTGCATTATAGACAAGTTGTCTATAAACATAACCAATGTTTATACCCCTAAATCAGGCTCAGGACTCACGCTGAGCACTGACATCAAGGTAAATATACTACATGTCTTAAAAAGCTCAAATCTTTCAAGCTGCTTTAAACAGACATAATCAAAGTGGCTACCTGACAATACATTGATTTCTGTGACATCATTCTGTTTCCCTTATTCCCCTCTGATTACTGAGACATCCAGGTTAGAGAGAGTTTTAATATCTATTACAAAAGGAAAGAAAAAAGCTAGTATTTTCCCTCTTCCTAATCCTATCTGACTTATAAAGGACATGGACAAGTTTTTCTTTAACATGTTAACTTTGAACCATAGAGGAATTTCTTGGTAAACTGCAAACAGATAGAAAAATGTATGCAGAGCCTGTCTGTTGGAAGTTAATACAAAAACTCTGACTGCCTTCAGAAGTGCAGTATATGGTCAGGTGTTGTGGAGGTAATCTCTACATAGGTGTATGTGGTAAAGTGAGAGACTGGGCAGGGGCCACTGTTAAGGAACTCCAGTGAAATGAAACATAGGTCAAATCGTGCTAGTTGTTTTCTTTTAACAGAAAGTTAAAAAGGAACTACACTACAGACCTGTAAGAAGAGGTTCAGCTGATGACTTCTCTGCACTGTGCATTAAAAAAGGGTGCAGAAGACAAAGAACAAAAAACACCAGTCTTTGATCTGGGGTTTTGTTTGTCTTTTTCCACCCCCCCTCCAGAAAAATGCACTTGACTAAACACTCTTAGAAAATGCACGATTAAAAATCTAAAAATCTAATGTTTTAGAAGGTGATTCAGGTAAGGTTTACATGTTCCAGTCCATTCTTTCAAAATGCCACCCTTGAAAACACTTTAGCGGTAGTAAAGAGTTTTTGGAGACTATATAGCTGGTTCAGTTGTAAAAATTCAGGACACTTTAACTTTCAGGCAATAATTTCTGGAAAAAAAAAAAGAGAGAATGTCCATCATATGTACTGTAATGAATATTACAAAATTTCTCAAAACAGTGATCCACAGATAACATTCCTGTTGTAATTTTAACATCCTAGAGTAAATAGATCATTTATATTTAGTTTAGAGAACTACTGTTCTTTTGTGATGGCATCACAAAAGTCTGTGCAATGAGCTTGAGTTCATATTCATCTACTACATCTGCTCCCCTGGGAAATGGTGGTGGCAGGGCACTGCTTGGCACTGCTTTGATGGACTCATGGTTGGCTGCTCAGAAGCAGTTTTGATGGGGCCAAGGAGGAAGGTTTTTACAGAGTCTCCAGCCACAGAGTCTGTGATGTAGCAGCTGTACAGGGAAACACGTCAAAGAGGAATGCAGGGGCTATCCAGGGGAATACATGACAAAAAACCCTTGAGGGAGCTTCTTGAATACAACCCCAATCTGCCAAACCTACTCTTTTCAGGTCATTAGCTCTAGAAACTAAGTGTAATCAAACTTTCTGCAAATGAAGAGACCTCTTTTTCACCTTTTGCAAGCAACATGAAGTTAACATTCAGAGAGTAATACCACAACAGTGATTTTAGAAGGATTTCACGAGTGATAAAAGAGCAAAATTGTGTGACACAAAAATTTTCACTGAACTGTCCCTGTTTAAGCAAGTTCTCCCTTGGTTTAAAAAGTTATATACGAATTTGTAACAACTAATACTTGAACAGCTTAATAAACATAACAACAGTATACACATATACAATGTTTTGCTCCTTGCAGTAAGTAAGATGACATTACACATCTGTGTTGAATTGTAATTGAATATATGTGCAATCTCACAGGAATTCCAAAGGACACTATTTACATATTTAGCCGGCAGTATGGTACTAGGTTGAAAAGACAGTAATATTGTGCTAATTTTTGGCTGAAGTATGTTATGTAATCTAGTTGATCCTGCAGTATACTTACAACTGGGTAAAACTATTTTTCAGTGGAAACCACCAACCTAATCACTTTCTTTCATGTTAGATGAGAGAAGTAGGGAAAGTTTAACTATTTAAACATTACATATGTTATATACTAAATTTGTATATTTGAATTTAAGTTTTTTTGCCATCACTTGTGTTTCTTGTTTTCAACATCAACAGCAGTAGAATATGTGGCTTTCTTCTACAGTGTAGCTATTCTAATTTCTCAAAATACAAGAGGAGAAAAAGAAAGCAGAGCAATCAGCAGTTCAATCAGTTTGAGAGAGATTTTTTGGTTTTGTTTTCTTTTGTTTTAAATTCTAAATGAAAAGGAATCAGCAGTAATGCTAAGAAAGGCTCTAGAGAATAATAACCCCCACACACCTTTAAGGTATATTTCAAACTGTATTTTGTTTACCATCCATTCTTAGTGCTTTGGTTTCTTCAGTGAGAAAGACATAGTTCACGGGGAGTGGAGGCACACTACCAGGGGGGAGAAGAATGAATTAGATGACCATTTTAGGTTTTGTCCAGAACTTTAGTATATATGATTCTACACTTCCAAAACAATTTCCACAAATACTAGCTTGGGAAACTTCCATAAGAAGAAGTAAAGCAAAGTTTCTCTTGGAGTTCTCTGGCTCCACAAGCTGGCTGTTATAACAAAACCCAAATATGTTCGAGATCACCATTATCATGGTACTAAATTAGACCCATTCTTAGCAAAAGAAACAATGTTTTCTTGAAAAGGAGGATTACACACTTTAAACAGATTATTCTGTCCTGGGGCAGGAGGGGGGAAATGCCCAAAATATTTATTAGATTTGACTTAAAGGGAAATCTTTGTCCCATGAGAACACTGACATCTCACATAATTTCTTTTATCAAATTCTCACTTAAAGCAAGTACTGACTTCATAAAACTGCTTCTTTTTTGGGTTTTTTTGTTTGTTTTTTATTTCAGTAGTACATTCTGAGCAAGGCCTCATGATGTAGAATAACTCCACCCCTTATTGTAGCCAGATTACAGTGTCATTTTAGTTTCATTTACTGGCAACCAGGTGGTGCAGCATTCTTTTTATTTCACACAAGTTTTTATGTGATCTTAAGTTCTGACCAAGTATATTTAAATCAGTGTCTCAATAGCTACACATACTTTTAAATAACACTGTTATGTTAGTGAAGGAAGGACAATTCACTTCCAGTAAGGCAGAGTTTATGTGACCCTTCTGTTTTCCTTTTCCTTTTACCAAGGTTGATGGGACAATTAACAGTATTAAAGTTTAGAAACCTTCCCTGGTGTCTGAGCTAACCTTTCTCAAAAATAAATAAAGTAGATCATACTTCATAGAAATTGCAGACTTTTTGCAAAACCAGGTAGATTTCTTCTCATCAACTATACTCTGATCATTTTGAAAACATTTTATAGCAAACAATAGCAGTCACAAACTTTTCCCTTATTCATTGCTTTTTTTTTTTACAGATTTTGAGGTTTAAAATCAGAGGTCTGTTTTTACTTCTCCTGGAGAATTTCAGAAAGTAGCAAACACAACCTCTACACTTTTGGAAAAAACAGATATATAGAAATGTGCACAAAAAATATAATTTCATATTTTATATGCAAAAAGAAAATCCATTAACTTCACCCAAAATAAAACACATTTGCGAAGAGTAAACAACAAATGAAAGTCTCTGAAAAAGCTGCATAACATAGGCCTCTCACAAACATGGATATTAAGGTGACAGCAAAATAGCCAAAGAGATCGCCATTAGTGTGCTTGCTTTGTAATTTCTGTGTATTTCTACACAAACTATAACTATCATACACTTTCAAATATCACCCTTTACAAAGTTTGGATGTCCTAAAGTCATGATACAGATATGAGTAAAGGAAAACAAAAGACACAGAATTACACCCCAAAATGACACTTTTTGGTGTATGACAGACAACCAGAAATGAGAGGCAGCTTAGGTTTCTTGCAACAGCTTTATAGTCCTTCAGATCACTGAAGCATTCTGAGAATAGGCCACCTCAATAGCACTGGATTTTTTCTTCATCTTTATAAAGCATTAATTCAATCTTCTGCTTGTATAGGATGCTTAATTGAAAGCAGAGGAGGCATGAGACAGGAAGCCAATATTACACCATGATTAAGAAAGGATCTATGGGTGATCTCTTAATCTACACAGCCATAAGATTAAATTCAGTAATGGATAAAACGACTGGAAAACTAGTCACTCAAGAGATAGGGGACAGATATAGAACTTATAGAACTATATATAGGCTCTTCACTCTCCCAGTCCCCGCCTTTGCTTTCTGCGTCTTGGGCGGTGAGGCTTGGTCTTCACCGGCAAGTGCTTGAGCTTCACTGCCCAAGATGCAGAAGGCAAAGGCTGGGACTGGGAGAATGAAGAACCACCCACTGTGGGAGAACACCAGGTTCAAGACCATCTAAGGCACCTGAAGGTGCACAAGTCCATGGGACCTAATGAGATCCATCTGCGGGTCCTGAAGGAACTGGCAGATGAAGTTTCTAAGCCACTATCCATTGTATTTGAGAAGCTGTGGCAGTCCAGGGAAGTGCCCACTGACTAAACTACAGAAAAGGCCTCACTGACCTGAAGGTGAAAGCAACTGTGCTAACCTACATAGAAGCAGCCTGAGCCAAACTCACTGATTTGGGTGGTGACAAATCTGTGTGATGGTCTGACTGGAAAAGGGGAAACATAACCCCCATTTTTAAAAAGGGAAAAAAGGAAGACCCGGGGAACTACAGGCCAGTCCGTCTCACCTCTGTGCCTGGGAAGACCATGGAACAGATCCTCTTGGAAGCTATGCTAAGGCACATGGAGGACAGGCAGGTGATTCGAGACAGCCAGCATGGCTTCACCAAAGGCAAGTCCTGCCTGACTAACCTAGTGGCCTTCTATGATGGAGTGACTACATCAGTGGACACGGGAAGGGCTACAGATGTCGTCTATCTGGACCTCTGTAAGGCCTTTGGCACGGTCCCCCACAACATCCTTCTCTCTAAACTGGAGAGGTATGGATTTGATGGGTGGACTGTCTGGTGGGTGAGGAATTGGTTAGATGGTCACATCCAGAGGGTAGTGGTCAACGGCTCAGTGTCCAGATGGAGACTGGTGACGAGTGGCATCCCACAGGGGTCCGTATTGGGACAGGTACTGTTTAGTATCTTCATCAATGACATAGACAGTGGGATCGAGTGCACCCTCAGCAAGTTTGTGGATGACACCAAGCTGAGTGGTGCGGTTGACACGCCAGAGGGACGGGATGCCATCCAGAGGGACCTGGACAAGTTTGAGAAGGGGGCCCACGTGAACCTCATGAGGTTTAACAAGGCCAAGTGCAAGGTCCTGCACCTGGGTCGGGGCAACCCCCGGTATCACTACAGGCTGGGGGGTGAAGAGATTGAGAGCAGCCCTGCAGGGAAGGGCTTGGGGGTAGTGGTGGATGAAAAGCTGGACAGGAGCCAGCAATGTGCGCTCGCAGCCCAGAAGGCCAGTCGTATCCTGGGCTGCATCCAAAGCAGCGTGGCCAGCAGGTCGAGGGAGGTGATTCTGCCCCTCTACTCTGCTCTGCTGAGACCCCACCTGGAGTACTGTGTCCAGTTCCAGAGCCCTCAGCATAAGAAAGACACAGACCTGTTGGAGCGGGTCCAGAAGAGGGCCACGAAGATGATCAAGGGGATGGAACACCTCTCCTGTGGGGAAAGGCTGAGAGAGTTGGGGTTGTTCAGCCTAGAGAAGAGAAGGCTTCGGGGAGACCTTCTTGCAGCCTATCAGTACTTAAAGGGGGCTTATAAAAAAGATGGCTGCAGACTTTTTAGCAGGGCCTGTTGTGACAGGACAAGGGGGAATGGCTTTAAACTAAAGGGGGGTAGATTGAGACTAGATATAAGGAAGAAATTTTTTACGCTGAGGGTGGTGAAACACTGGCACAGGTTGCCCAGAGAGGTGGTGGATGCCCCATCCCTGGAAACATTCCAGGTCAGGTTGGACGGGGCTCTGAGCAACCTGATTTAGTTGAAGATGTCCCTGCCCACTGCAGGGGGGTTGGACTAGATGACCTTTAGAGGTCCCTTCCAACCCAAACTATTATATGATTCTATGATTCTATAACTATAATTTCATTAAAAATAGCAAGCATGGATTCACAAAAGGAAGAGATAATACCTAGGAATTTTCAAAGAACAAGCAAAGAATCACTTAGGGCAAATGCATATGTATTTTTCATGTGAATTTTTAGACAGTTCTTCACACAATGTACCTTGATATTTCTTAATGTAGATACTTTGTATACATTCTGTATGCATTCCTAACACAACTACTTGATTTTTTAGTTTATATATTCTATTTGGAGGGGCAAAAATATTAAAAAGTGATTTCCCCTTCAGGAATCAGGACAATCAAAAAACATATTTCTTCTGATTTATAAGCAACCCTATCCTTCAGTATCTGAGTGGAAATAACAGAGCCTTTTGAAGGCATTTGGCATTTAAGAACCTGCATTGCCTGGTTTAGATCCCAGCAACAGACAGGGCACACCAATCAAGTATGAATAATCAGGTGTTCCTTCAAAACATAAAATAATTGAAACACAGTGCATCACATAGAATTTTTTTGTTATTTTTCTGTAGGCATATTCAGTAGTAGCATCCAAACAGGCTTCCTTCTGCTCTCATAGCTCTTTGCTTAAACTCTGTGTATCTGAACTGTATGTTTGGAAGAAAATAGCCTCAGATTATGAAATTGTCATTTTGGTGAACATAATTTGAAGAATTAAAAAAACCCCAAAATGTTTCAATACACTACCCCAAGACACCCTACCTGTAATCTATTCTGTTGCAAAAAAGAATTCTCTCAGTGCTTTTAACTCTGCAACTGCTCTTTTTGTATACAGTCCTTTTCCATACATATTCCCTACAAGTTCTCTCCTCACATCTTTCAAGGCAAGGTACAGATGAGGTCAATCACTGTTTTCCTGGCAGGTGGTGTTTTACCTCCAATAACCTGGACTACACCAGTACAATAAATCAATACAAATTAAGACTTTTCATGAACATTTTTTTTTTTTTTTAAATGGCAGGTAAAATCAGTTGCTTAGCAGAATGAAAAGACAGAAGGCAAAGGACTAGAAAATTAAGTACTAAAAGAACGGAAAACAAAATGCAGTGCTGGAGACAGATTACTTTTTGAGTGAATTGATAAGTACGTTCGTCTCCTCAAACATTTGTTTGGTTACTGCTATTACTAACAACTATTGAACATCAAAAGTATTTTTAAAAATTCCTAGAGCAACTAGGGAAAGAAAATAAGTAAGAAAAAAAAATATCTGGCACTGAAAAGAGTATCATTATAAATAAAACTTACAGAATTTTTTTTTCTTCTTTTTTTTCAGGCACGATTCTATTTGTAGAATTTACTTTCCTCTGATATTTGGTCTCTCATCACAAAAAGGCAGAAAATATATGTAACGCATTCAGATGCAACAACAGTGTGAATGAAGCACTGCACTGAAGATATTTTAAAAACAAGACAGAAGATGTTTATTGAGTGCTATCTTTAGCATCAGACACCATTACCCTGAAAAAACACAAGCCATAGGGTAAACGTAAAAGTAACATTGGTAAGTTGCTATTTGGGAATTCTGAAGAGAGCCTTTTCACCTTTGGAAAGATTGTGTCTATTTACAAATTCATTAATATACACATACAACTATATACACATAAACATATAAATATATACATACATGAATATGAATACCTGCATATACGTATATATTTCGTGTGACTATACATATACACATATTTGGTTATACACATAAAGTTTAATACTTACATTTATTTCTAACCCAAGTTCTGAAGCTCTCTTCTCTCTTCTTTTTCTTCCTCTCTATTTTTGCAAACAATTGCTTGTCACATACCCTCCACCATCTGGGAAGCAGTACTCATGATTTTGATGTACTATTGTCAATTGTTTGGACCTCTCTTCAGATGCATTGTTATTGTGTCTCACCTGTGCTTTTATGAGTTTTTGTTTTAAGTCTTGTTTGAGGTCAGCTGAGCACAGGTTCAGCATCATTAGAAATACCACCTTGGAAAGGGAAAACATAACTTACATGAGTGACACACAACCTTCAGAACATGCTTCTGAAGCAGTTGTTGTAAATTGACCAAGAACCTTTAGGTACAACAGAGCTATGAGGATTTGTACCAGATGAATAGGTAAGCTTAAATTTTAATATTTTGGGGGGTTTAAAGGTGAGGAGAAATGAGATTCACTGCACAGAGCAGCACATCTACAAAACAGTGTTGAACTTTCTACCAGCTAGTTGTAATGTAATTATATATGGTAGAGTTTATTATTGTTCTTAAAAGGAGTCAGTTATTCCCCATATTTATAATTACTACTCCTGTGGCATCATCAGGACGCATGTCAGAGACAAAAAAGGTCTATATGGATTTTTTATTGAACTCCTGGTATGTTTTGGGATCATGAAATATCTTGGAAGTGTGGAAAAGCTGACGTGGTACTTTTTCACCTGAAAAGCTAGGGAAACTTTCCACATCTCAGGGTTTTATTCAAATGTGTTTTTTTTCCTTCCAGTTTGAGAGTTCTATCATCTTCAGATATGGATCTCTTCTTTCAGCATCTCCAGACAAACCTTATTAAAATTTAATGATTAATACCATTAACCCTTTTTCTTTTTTGGGTGGCCTCTGAAGAGATGTAGAACATCTGCTAAAACAACATGTGAAGTCTGACAACTAATACCTCACATTACAATGGCTCCAAGCTTCTGTTGTCTTACATGTCATCTATTTCCACTATTGAAAAGACTGGATCATCTTTTAATTTCCTAACCAGTATCCTGGTGTTATTCAAAGATAAGGATCCTGTCTCACTCTTTGCTCTGCATAGAGAATTCTCTATGTTTAGAACCAAAAGGGTACAATTTCTCATCAATAGGAAGGAAATTAAAGACTGGCATTAGCTTTTTTCTGTGAATGAGTAGTAAGCAGACAGAAGTATAAAGGAATAAAAATGGATTTAGAGAAAGTTCATAGCCTAGTCCCCACTGCTTAGTAGATAGAAAAGATAGTGATGCATGAAGATACATTTAAAAGATATTTTTCTACATTTTCTTCTTGGGGTGGGTGACAAAGGTTTTAAAGGAAACAGTATGGCTAAAGAATGATTAAGAATGTAGAAAAAGTACTCTTCTCTCCAGCAATCAATAAAGTTATCTTCATGTATGGTTACATGAACTTCTGTTCATCTTAATACTGCTATAGGTCTTAATTTTATTGGAAGTCTACATTAAAGGATAATGTAAAGTTATTAGCTAGGCTTGAATATCTACACTTGAGAGTCTAAAAACTGGCAAAATAATTCTTGTGAAGACTGAAAGTCCCTCATAAAAATACTTCTAAAGATACAGCTTGGAAGGGGAAAGATTTTTTATTATGTTTTGTTCAAAAAAACCCAAATTTAACTGACACGGGATTACATGAGGGGCTAGGGCTTTTGTAGCTGCTCTTGTGGAATTGACTATGCCTGTAGTCACTTAGATGATCTCTTATCACAGAAAATAAGTTATGAATTTCAGTAATAACAGAATGGTAACATGGAAATAAATCATTAACTGTATTTGCATGTTAGAGATACAAAATGGAAGAAACTGTCTAAGATTATGGCAGAGTTTGCATCATTAGAGTACTTTGAAAAACAGATTCGACAGACTTTCATAATAATCAATTCTAAATGTTAAAGAATTTTTTACTAATATTTTAGTCTCTGAGGATCAAGGCATTTGTATTTAGCCCCACTGGACATACAAGTTGTGTACATTGAGAATATGTGATTGGAGTACTTCAGTTGTATTTAATCAATCCTCTTGATTAAAGTATGTGAACAAATTCTATAAAGAAACTAGAACAAATATTTCCTCAATTCCTACTCTACCAGCAAACAAAGACTTCTTGCCTCAAACAAAGCCTATGAATATATGTCCATTGGGAAATGGAGAAGGATTCTTCCAGAGACTTTGATTTTAAGTCTTGGAGAGAACATTGCCCAAACTCTTTCCACTTAAGCAATAATTAACTCAGGTTTGTTTATCAGGCTCTCAGAGAAGAGGAAAAGGGAAAGGGAAAGGGGAAGGAGAAAGGAGGAAGGGAGCGAGGGAGGGAGGGAGGGAGGGAGGAAGGAAGGAAGGAAGGAAGGAAGGAAGGAAGGAAGGAAGGAAGGAAGGAAGGAAGGAAGGAAGGAAGGAAGGAAAGAAATATTACCAAAGAGACCCTATTTTGTCCTTCCCTTCCCTTTCCTTTAAAAAAAAAAAAAAAGTATAAAGAAAAAGAAAAAAGAATAAAAATGGAATTAAGATATTTGATTTAATTTTGAATGAAAAAAAAGACAACATATACATTAAGAAACCTTCCCCCCCCTTGCAGAATTCCTTTGGATTAGATAGAACTTAATTTAAATTCAGTAGCCAACTCAAGAAATTGTAAAGAAACTCACAGCTTCCCACTAAACTGATGCTTATGTAGAACAGCTCTCCATTCCGTCTTAAGAGTGCCATACAATTAATATAAAACAGAATATACTTCTCAAAGATATATTGTAAAGGCCCAGCAATATTTCCTATTTTTCAGCTTGGTTTGGGTACAGAAGAATCAATCCCTCTCCCTAGCCAAATTCAGTTCTGGGAACAGATGTCATAGCTATAACCAAACCACATGGCTGTTGCAATTACAAAACCCACACAAGTGGAAAAAAATTGATTTTATTTCCTCATATATTTTTAAAAGGAATAGTATTAAAATAACTGTTGTTTATAAAAATGGTCAAAAGTTCTCTTTTTGTTTTCCTGACCTCTACTACATTGCAGCACAGATGATATGAAAATAGATATAGAGAAATGTTCACAAGCACTATTGACATTTAAAATGTTAGTGATTTCTGTTTGTGACTTAGCTGATGTACTTTCAGATGTAGGACTCATTGCTTAACAGTTTCCTATTAAGTATTTGGACAAAAAAACCCAACCAAACAAAGCAATAATAGTTCTGACAGTATCAGATATGTAATTCAATATTACCTCCATACTTCCTTTAATAAAACTTACTATAAGTAAGGCAGCTCATAGTCTTGCATGAGGTCATATTCAGGTTGCAAACATGCAAAAGAATGGTAGAACTGTGGCTGACACTATGGATGTATTTAATTTTTTAAAAATCTTCCAAGTGCTTTGTACAGGTTTTGGCTGGGATAGAGTTAATTTTCGTTATAGTTACTTGTATGGGGCTATGTTTTGGTTTATGACCAAAACGTTGATAACACGGATGTTTCAGCTATTGCTGAGCAGTGCTTATACAGTGCCAAGGCCTTTTCTGCTTCTCACACGGCCCCACCAGTAAGCAGGCTGGGGGTGCACAAGAAGTTGGGAGGAGACACAGCTGGGACAGCTGATCCCAGAGATATCCCATACCGTAAGACATGTGCTCAGCAATAAGCTGGGGGAAGAGGGAGGAAGGGGGGGATGTTCAGAGTTATGGTGTTTTTCTTCCCAGGTAACCATCACAAGTGATGAAGCCCTGCTTTAGTGGGGAAGGCTAAACATCTGCCTGCTGATGGGAAGTAGTGAATTAATTCCTTACTTTGCTTTGCTTGAGCACACAGCTTTTGCTTTACCTATTAAATTGTCTTTATCTCAACCCATGAGTTTTTGCACTTTTACTCTTCCGACTCTCTTTCCCAACCCACAGTGGTGGAGTGAGTGAGAGGTTGTGTGGGGCTTAGCTGTCTACCGGGGTTAACCCATAATGCACTTCTAGTATTATTAGGTCATGCAGTTAAAATAAACAAAATCTGTAATTTTTTCACCCTTAAGACCAGCATTACAGCCACAACTCTAGCATAGACCTAACTTTCAGTCAAAATAGTGCTCTGTAAAGATACAACCTTAGGAAATTCTCATAAGGCACAAAAACTCTGGTGGGGTTATCAAGCAGATTTTGCCAACAGTTCTTTTGTATTTTTCTTTGAAGAGACTAATTCTTTGTGAATTTACATGAAATTAGGACCTGTCTGTTAATATTCTTTTCCTTGTTTACTAGTTCTAGTAAAATAAACTATTTGTACTTGTAATATATCTGCTAATTATATAAAGTCTATAGCATACATGATATGTAAAGGTTTGAGGACTTGAGTTTTCATATCTTTGAAATGTTACCTCTTCTCAAAACCGTGTCTATGAGAGTGTTGAGCAAACTTAGCCTGGCTCTACTGATCTAACTGAAAACATATGGCTTACTCTGGGTAATGTTTGGAGAGATTTGTCAAAGCAATATTATCAATTAGGTACCCAGCTTCTACTGGGTGGTCACGGGGGTTTGGGAGTCTGAAATCCATCTGTTATCTTTCTATAAAATTTTTCCCTTTTTAGTGTGGTTATAATTGAAATAAGAGGATTAATTAACACATAAAGACAGGAGAGGGGTCAAAATTCATGAGAAGTTGGCATATAAATTTGTAACTGTTGCAAGAAAATTCAGAACTGTTGTGAGTTCTGTAAACAATATAAAGTTAAGTGCAACTGTGTACAACTATCGGTCCAACTATCAAATTTTAAAATTCTGCCATAGGGGCAATGAAATACCCAAATCAACCATACTTTGTCGTAAGGTCTATTATCTGTATTGTTTTTATGTTTTACTCAATATCATAGGACAAAAACTTACTAAAATTAAAGTATAGCCACTGTCTTGGGCAATATTTAATTTGTGGGCTTAAATGAAATAATAGCAAAGATTTCAAATAACGTATATTGCACATCAGTGCAAGAAGAGCTTGCTGCAGTTAAAATAAAAAAGCTTCCCACAAGAAAACAGGAAGGAAAGAGTGAGTCAAGGAATTGTTCAAATAGCAAAGGTAGCAAGTCTGCTTTCCTACCCACAAAGTAAGCTAGCAATAGCTCACTTTCCCATAAAGAAAGAAGGAAGTCTACCCAGTGTTAACACAGTGGCTGGCATCAAGTAAATGTGCTGCTCACTAGCTGGGTGACCCAGCCTTGTTGACTTCTGTCAAGGTTATAGGGAAAGAGTCTGAAAGCAGCTGGAAAACAACCTTGTTTATGTACTATATGTAAACTATACCTTCATGTTATACATAATTTAATCTTCCTAATATATCCTTCCCAATTTTGACTGACTTCAAATCCCTCTTAGAATGTTTTCTTTTTATTCACTATGATGTCTGCCTAGTATTGAGAGACTCTTAAACAATACAGTAAAGTGGATTGAGACGAAGCTAAAAATGTTTCACTTTCTCTCCAGATACAGCAAAACCAATATGTATAAATATAAATACACACACACAGAAATCCCCCACCCTACTTCCCCCATATACATATGTAAGCATTTACAGATGGGTTTGAAAACTGACCATGGAACCAAGACCTAAACATTGCTTCTAGCTAAATTGCTAAGAACCAGTATGCTGCCCAGTGTCAACTTTGGGGAATAAATATATTTTTGGAAAATTGAATTTCCTCAGGCAAGAACACAGAGATGTACTTTCTATGAGGAACTGTTGGCTAAAAACCACCTTGTGGCTGCTGGACATTTCTGGTGTCCCAGTAAAGACAGGCCATGCTTTATACATGTACTTGGACCGAGAAATCTTGACATAAAGACCAGAATCAAACCTACCAAAACTGAGAGATTACTTTAAAGCAGTAACATTCAGGCCTGGTCCTCCTAGAATTGAAGAGCATACATTTTGGCTATTTTAACCAGAGAACATAGCTTCTGCATGGATAATTAAATTCCACCTGAGATTGTATCAAAATTCTTCTCTACACGTTTGTTTTCTGCAATGATCACCATATGTTTCTCTTTTTCTGGAAAACAACAGAGAGAGCAGGGGAAGAAAGACCACAAACTGTCTTGCTTTTATAGAAACTGACAAGAAAGTTATTTATTTCCTCATTAGTTTTGACAATGATCTATTTGTTTATTTTTATTGTTAATGGGGAGATAGGTTGTTGCATGCCTGTGGCTGATGGCCTTCACAAAGTCCTCCATAGAACTAGCTCCTTACATCATTTTGAGATCACTAGCTATTTGTAAATTCATGAATGTCAGTGTATTTGATATCAAAGCTGGACTTGAATTTCATTCAGTAATCCTCCTAAAATACGTTGATAACTGCTAGCAAAATCCTTCCTGTGCAGCAGACTAATAAAGCCGAAGAAACCTAGACCAGAGTAGAAAAAGACCATCTCCCATACAGAATGCCCCTGCAAGCTACTAGTTCAGTATACAATGGTTCAGTTCAAGCAGAATACTGGAAAAGCAGTGGGTTGTGTTTCTCTTACACCTTAGATGATGAGTGTCATATTTATAAAAGGAACGACATCCTGTATTTTCTCTTTGAGAAGCTTCATAACTGGGTATTTAGGCACAGCTAAATAGCTAGTGACTTGAGCGTCTGTGTTTGACTGAAGTTAATGAAACCACTAGAAGTGGTTGATACTGTGCTTGACAGTGTTCACAGAACTAGTCTCTTGTAAAATAAGTTGTTCAGCAAACTGATACTATGCCTGCTGAATTGCATGATACCGTTGTTGTTTTTCTCACATCAATCAACACACAATGCTTCTTGCTTTCTGTGATAGCCTATGGCTTTGATCTGATCCTGGTGAAGATAACAGACAAAGCTATCAGCATGATGTGTTGTGACAAGCACCCAACCAATTGTCCAAAAAGTTACAAATCACAAATCACAGGTGATATGAACATAAAGAACTTCGTCACTCATGAGGTCATGCATGACTGCTCTTTGTACAACCATGAAATGTTATAAAATATTTTTCATAAAACAGAGTATCCCAGAAGAGATATGACACTTCTAGTCTTCTCCAGCTATGAATTTTTCACAGTTCAGTAGAAATCATGGGAAAAGGTACCATTGGCTTCCAAGTTAACTACAAAAAGTTTTACTTTCTCATAGACACAAAGTGAAGTGGAGAGTATTTTTTTAAAGAAAACTTCTGCTGGCTTTTAACTAGTAGTAGCAAAGCCCTAAAAGTATATCAACAACAATAATTAAGAAATAATACAATTTATGTTGTAAAGCAATGTTGTGAATTGCAAAAGGAGTCATCAATAAGTTCCCTAACTGGGCTGCTGACATGGAAAGGTAAATGCCAGTTATGTAACATCTATTTTTATGCATGCTGTAAAAACATGGAAAGCTTTCTGGCATAGAAAGTCATTCTCTTCTTCCAACAGCTTCTACAAGCAAGAAACTCTTTTCTCTACCTCCAGAACTGACAAGACCATTCCTGCATTCAAAATGTGGTATTCACCTATAGGTCATGAGTGTTGTTACTAATGACTAGAAGTGGTGAGTTCTTGCATTCTGAAGGCTGTTGAAATTCTCTTTAATAATATTAAATAAACTTCATTTTTCTTTCAAGTAAAGGTTTACTACCATTAACTTTTAGCCTTACGTGACCTGCTGGATGTTAACCACTCCAAGATTTCGTATTAACCAGTCTCAGGAGTGATTATTGCATATGCCAGAGATAGAGTATGAATAGATATATATTTGTACACTTTCTCCTATTTGACTATGTTTAAAATCTATTTCATGGGAAATCCTTCTGTTTGGACATCGCGCTGTCAAATACAAAATGCCAGGAAAATCACGGCTTGATGATCATTACTTCATCTCTTCTCTCTTCCTTGACAAGACTCAGAAGAGAACTGAGCCTGCAATGGAGCAGGTTTAGATGAGTTATATTATAGAAGGACTTTTGGACCAAAAAGTAACACATCTGGTAACTGTTTAACTACGCCTTGTTAGAATCATAGAATCATTTAGGTTGGAAAAGACCTTTAAGATCATCAAGTCCAACGGTTAACATGACACTGCCAAGTCCACCATTAAACCATGTCCCCAAGCGCCACATCTACCCATCTTTTAATACCTCCAGGGATGGTGACTCAACCACTTCCCTGGGCAGCCTGTTCCAATGCTTGACAACTCTTTTGGTGAAGAAATCTTTCCTAATATCCAATCTAAACCTCCTCTCGCATAACTTGAGGCCATTTCCTCTCGTCCTATCGCTTGTTACTTGGGAGAAGAGATTGACACCAACCTCGCTACAACCTCCTTTCAGGTAGTTGTAGAGCACGATAACGTCTCCCCCGAACCTCCTTTTCTCCAGGCTAAACAACCCCAGTTTCCTCAGCTGCTCCTCATAAAACTCCCTCTCCAGGCCCTTCACCAGCCTTGTTGCCCTTCTCTGGACACGTTCCAGCACCTCAATGTCTTTCTTGTAGTGAGGGGCCCAAAACTGAACACAGTATTCAAGGTGCAAGCTTAAGGATTGAGGAGTAGTACTGAGGTAACAAAGGATACTGATGAGTTTCTGGATACAGTATGGAAGAAGTTGATAGGTAACAGCTTTACCAACAGAAATCCTTAGCTATAAAAAGAAGACTGACAACCAGTCATGAGAAAACTATACATTAGAGATCAAGACAACCTTTCAACTAGTAACTCCTTCTAGAAAGCTTGTCCCACAAAACTCTTTTCTGTTATTTGGGAACATGGCAACACAAAGCTAATATCTTCTTATATATGATACTGAGGATGCTGCCAAACACAGCAAAAGCCCAGATCAGCTGTCTGTGAAAGTGAAGGCAAATAGACTCATACAAACTAAATAAAATAAAATAAAAAGAAAAATCTGATGAGACTAAGGAGTCCTAAAAAAGCCATTAATAAATATGATACTGAAGGTGATTAAATATTTATAATTGAAGGAACACCTTCTAGCGGAAACTTCCAAATTAAGTTTTCTCTGGTGAGTTTTAATATGATAGTGCTATTACATTTTCTTAAGTGTCATTTATTATGAATAAAAGAAGTGGAGGACATAAGTTTTAAGACCTGTCTACATTTCTCATTGTCTTCTGTGACTCCAGGATTGAGCTGAATCTTTGTTCTTATAATGCAGGCTTCCTGACAAATCAGAAAAGAGGAGACAAGGACTACAGTCTACACAGTCCACAGCCAAGCCTTGCACAACAATTAAGATAACTGGCTCAACTTCTTCCAGTACCAAGCCTTTATTATTTTTCTTTCAGATTTTTATGCTTTAAGTACTTATTCCTTTAATTGTTGTTTGCTTTCTATTAAGAACCTGGCTGAGCCAGCAACATTCCTGTGCAACATTACTACAGAACAATAGGTACATAAGCAGCTGTACGCTATGCTTGAAACAGGCCTATACCTATAAAATTTTGCTGTACCTCACAATGTGATCTGATTCCATACCCACATCGCTCCAACAGTGGTGGTCCAGTGAGGAAAAACAGATTTGCACTACACAGAGGGCAGAGGTGGTATTACAATGTTAATTCTGGTGCTTCTTAACTTTTCAGTTATTAGATCTGCAACTTTAGTAAGGCATAGACTATGTACTTCAATGTTATATGCAAAACAAAAGGGTATGGAAATTCTTGACAAACACCTCCAACACTAGTACTAATGAAAATATACTTGAAGAGGAAATAATGTCTTATAGGAAGATGTGGTAGAAAGAGAAATAAGTAAGAGATTCTTGGGTGACAGAGCCTGTTCTGTTCATGCTCCTCAGGGCCGTGGATGTGAAGGGATGACCTTTAGGTTTGCTGCCCAGCAGTTCCCTCTGTCTCACGAAGAAACAGGAAAGGAAAGCAAAGAGCTTTGCTTTTTTTTGTCAGAGAGAACTCCCTGTCCCGGTGCAACCCAGAACACAGATATGATATTCCCTCTGTGCCTTGTGGGCAGGAAACGGGCAGTAACATCTCTGTCATTGTTCACCAGCCAAATAGCTGACGTTCACTGGGGAAATATTTCACACCCTTCGAGATGTGTAACTGTATGACTGAATTCCTAATTAGTAATCCAATTTATTCCTTCATTTTTCTGTATCTGTTTGTGATTTCTCATCAACATACTTATCCTTGGTATGCCAGTTGCCATAACAACAACTTATTTTGATCTCTTCCATCATTGTTTTCATGGTAGAGGTTTTCAGTTTAAAGCTATGTTGCATCCTTCCAGGATTGCTCAGAAGCTGTTGATTCTTTGCTCAGGAGAATAATGACCTCTTCTATTTGGCCACAGGTGAAGGTGGTGATTTGGTACAAGCTTATTACAAAATAACGGAAGAACCCATATAGGCACATCTCCTTGAAAGCAAATAAAATACAGCATCCCTTTAAAAGAGACTTTAACATGCATGATCTGAATTAGATTTGGAGCCACTATAGGAAGATAAATTAACTATTGAAACTGCTATAAATTATTAGGGTAATTTCTTCAGCACTTGACTTGGAGTTTGCATACTGGAGTTTACTGTCTTTATAAAAAAATGGGATTTAGTACAAGCACAGGCTATAGAGGCTGAAAAGGGCTTTACTGAGCAAAAGCCAGTGGGTCACACACACATTAAGTAAGAGACTTGTAAGTCCTTTGTGGCTTAGCGAACTGAATGAACTAGCTTTTATAGGCTGAAATTGTGCAACAGATAAAAACAGCAGGGCCAACAGCCCCACCAACTTCAACATAAGCAGGGTCAGAATCATGTCTATTTCTGTCTCTTTGGAGCACTACAGTTTAAACAGTTTTGGCATAACCTGCCCTCTCTTTCTTTGCTTAAATGAGCAATTGTCTGTTAAGTAGTAACTAATTATTACCCTATAGACTCATTGTTGCAGAAATACTTTTTTTTTTTTGAGTAATCACTCACAGATGTCCGTTTATTGAAATTGTCTTGGGAGAACAACAGTGCAATGTAACAGTTAAGGGATGAGTAGGAGTATTAGTACAAGCAAAAATAATTAAAGTAACATCAACAAATAGAACATGTCCTTTAGCTTTATTTGTAAGAGAATAAGGGGCAATTATTGGTAACCTTGTAAGAGCCACAAAACTTAACAATGCTAGTGGCAATGTTCTTTATCTGTGTTGTGTGGGTGGAAGTGTTTGTTATTTGTGTATTTGCATTTTAACTGGCCCAGAGAGAGAGGGGGAGAGAGAGAGAAACAGACTCCATTTTATTTAAACAAATATATGTTTTGTTTTTCAATCAGATCTTGTATTCCAGGACAGTACTGCAGTAGCAGACCTATTGCTGGGGGTGGGGTGGGGTGGGGTGGAGAAAAGGAAAATAACTCAGAAAACAAGTGCTACGTTCATCTAACCAGTTTTATTACTTTGCATGTTACAGTAATTGTCTCAGATAAAAAGGTAGGGTTTGGGGTTATTTTGATGGTGATGTATTTTAGCCAGCATAATATCACAAATATGAGCAAATGCTCCATGTGAAAACTACAAGACCACTCAGAATTTATGTCAAACAATCATTTAATCTTGCATCTGCTAAATCCTGCATCATTACCCTAGTACGGAAAAAGAAAGGAAATGGAATATGGTTTGTCAAGTATAACCAATCTCTTTCTGTGCAAAATTAAGTTCTAATTCAATATATGAGGTAAAAAAAAAAAAAAAAAAGGCTTAAAATTCAAAACAGTTTTCCACAGCTCTTGCAAAAGTAAAAATAAGGCTACTTATTTATGTGTTCAAGTAAATTTTCAGGATTCTAGTTAAAGGCATAATTTTAGAATTCTTCTAATAAGACACAACTGAGAGTGACAAAAATAGATATTTCTAATCTACATTAATAATAAAGTCTTCAGATCATATCTTCTTTGTTGTTATTTTTTTTTAATTCTTTCCTGTACCAGAACTTAACAGATACAAACTAAAAGTTCATTGGCATTGAAACTAAAGAACTAGACAATTCTAGTATGCATTGAAACTGATATATTAGAAAGGATCTTAAATAATTATTTTGTGTTAAAATATTTCCTTTTTGCATGTGTGTGAAAAAGTTTTGCTCCATTTCTACTGCTCTGTAAAGGATTTCTCAATAGCTGTAATACTGTGATCACCCTTTTTGTTTACTTTTCAACTGGTTTCAGCAGCAAATAGATGACACATCTCTTCTATGATTTTGAAGCCCTGGTCAGTTAAGATGTTGTATGTTAATGAGCTCCTTATTTTTACATGTAACTTCCTTCCATATGGACAGGGCGAAACATCTCCACCAAGAAATTAATGAGAGGCATGTGGGTAGGTTGCATTCATTGTTAATTGTTATAAACTGTAATTTTATTCTTCTGCTTCCCTTGAGACTCGCTTGGGAGAGTTTTCTTACAGTAGTACCTTTCTCTCCTACACACCTACAGAGGCATCTGCCTCTTTTGGAAAGCATCTTTTACTTGTTTAGTAACAAGTAAAGCTCCTATTTCTTCTTCTAGCTGTAAGCCATATAACCAAGGCAGTTGTTCAGGAGATCTCAACAGGCCTAGTACTGCCATAGAAACACCGTTTCTATGTGGAGTCCTCCTGTCACATCTGTAGAATTGCTTTGAATATTTACAGATCAACATATTATTATAAAAGAGAGACTCCTGGACCCTCCCTTCACCATGCCTTCCCACCCCTCTGCTCTGCTAGCTATTATTTTCATTTGGAAAGAAAAGTGTTTAAAAATGTTTTTTCATCCAAATCTCAGCTATATATCTTCTGAAGAAAATTATACTTTTAGATGTTTGTTTTATTGTGTTGTATATGCAAGGTTCAGAAACATAGTTTGATTTACATAAGTGTTGCCAGTTTACAATACTTGAGATATTTTTACAACAGCATCAAGAATTCATAGCACTGGCACTATTCAGTTTTATAATGTCTTACACACAGTACTTTCAAACTAAATGTATATGAGCATGAAAAAGTCTTTATTTTAACTAGCTATGGGGACACAAAAGTTTAAAAAGAAATAGAACTGCCTTTTTCATGCATGTTTGTAAACATAGTTTATCTACAAATCCTGTTCCCATGGAAAACTGAGATGGACTGTTGTTCTGTGCTGCTTTTTATCTGTAGATCAACTAAAAATTTCAGTGGATTGGATTCATTGGTCAGCACCTAAAAAGTCAATATCTATCACCATCTTAAAGTACTCTCAGATAACTACTTTTCTCCTAAACATGGTAACTTACACTAGTTTTGTTATAACAATTGGAATATAGAACCAAAAAAGGACATAAATAAAAATCCTGTCATTTTGTATTTCCAATCTGTTTATCAAATCCTGCAGTCACACCCAAGTTTTGCAAACACTTATGTGTGTACTTACCTTATAAAATATACTTATTAGATACTTTGGGCTTTAGGTTTGCCTTTTCTCCATTGTAACATAAATGTTATTACATAAAAGCACACTAACAAATGAAACTTCAATTTAGCAAACATTAAAGCATAAGCATCAGAAGAAGGCAGGTATCATTTTACATTTCAGAAAGAAAGGAAAAATGAAGCATGGTACAGTAGATACTCTACTGATAATCCCTGGTAACAGGGATTACTTGAGGGAACTGAACACACATAAATCACTGGAATCAGATGTGCTGGGATCAGAAGGGAAAAATGACATGCCAGAAAACAACTGGCAATTTATCCATGCTTTGTTCCAGGGGAAAACTATGGTTGCAATTCCTCTTGCAGCATATTTCAGGTCAGATGAAGGAGAAGGTGATTTGACATGGATGAACCATTTACAGAATGACAGAATCACAGAACAGTTGAGGTTGGAAGGGACTTCTGGAGATCATCTGGTCCAACCAACCTGCTCAAGCAGGGCCATCTAGAGCTGGTTGCCCAGGACAGTGTCCAGAGAGCTTTTGAATAGCTCCAAGGGTGGAGACCCCACAGTCTCTCTGGGCAACCTGTGCCAGTGCTAGGTCACCCTCACAGTGAAAAGGTGTTTTCTGATGTTCAGAGGGAACCTCCTGTGTTTCAGTTTGTGTCCATTGCTTTTTGTCCTGTCACAGGACATCACTGAAAACAGCCTGGCTCTGTCTTCTTTGCACCCTCCCTTCAGATATTTGTACACATTGATAAGTTCTGCCGTGAGCCTTCTTTTCTCCAGGCTGAACAGCCTCAGCTGTCAGCCTTTCCTTATAGGAGGGATCATAGAATCATAGAATCATTGAGGTTGGAAAAGACCTCTAAGATTATTGAGTCCAACCGTCAACCCAACACCACCATGCCCACTAAACCATGTCCCTAAGTGCCTCATCTACACATCTTTTAAATACCTCCAGGGATGGGGACTCAACCACTTCCCTGGGCAGCCTGGTCCAATGTTTAACCACTCTTTCAGTAAAGACATTTTTCCTCACGTCCAATCTAAACCTCCCCTGGTGCAACTTGAGGCCATTTCCTCTTGTCCTATTGCTTGTTACTTGGGAGAAGAGACCGACACCCACCTCGCTACAACCTCCTCTCAGGTAGTTGTAGAGAGCGATGAGGTCTCCCCTCAGCCTCCTTTTCTCCAGGCTAAACAACCCCAGTTCCCTCAGCTGCTCCTCATCAGACTTGTTCTCCAGACCCCTCACCAGCCTTGTTGCCCTTCTCTGGACACGCTCCAGCACCTCAACGTCCCTTCAACATCTTCATGGACCTTCACTGGACTCTCTCCAGTATGTCCACGTCTCTCGTACTGAGGAGCCCAGAGGTCAACACAGTACTCCAGGTGTGCCCTCACCAATGCTGAATAAAAGGCAAGATTCACCTCCACTGACCTGCTGGCAGTGCTTTGCCTAATGCAACCCAGAACAACACTAACATTGACTAACCTGATCTCCTTCTATGACAAGGTAACCCGCTTAGCAGATGAGGGAAAGGCTGTGGATGTGGTCTACCTACACTTTAGTAAAGCTTTTGACACTATTTCCCACACTATTCTCCTGGAGAAACTGGCTGCTCACGGCTTGGACAGGTGTACTCTTCACTGGGTAAAAAACTGGCTGGATGGCTGGGTCCAAAGTGCTGTGGTGAATGGAGTTAAATCCAGTTGGCGGCTGGTCACAAGTGATGTTCCCCAGGGCTCAGTATTTTGGCCAGCTCTGTTTAATATCTTTATCAATGATCTGGATGAGGGGATCGAGTGCTCCCTCAGCAAGTTTGCAGACGACACCAAGTTGGGCAGGAGTGTTGATCTGCTTGAGGGTAGGAAGGCTCTGCAGAGGGATCTGGACAGGCTGGATCGATGGGCCCAGGCCAGCTGTATGAGGTTCAACTAGGCTAAGTGCCGGGTCCTGCACTTGGGTCACAACAACCCCATGCAGTGCTACAAGCTTCAGGAAGAATGGCTGGAAAGCTGCCCGATGGAAAAGGACCTGGGGGTGCTGGTCAACAGCTGGCTGAACATGAGCCACCAGGGCAGTGTGCCCAGGTGGCCAAGAAGGCCAATAGCATCCTGGCCTGTATCAGAAATAGTGTGGCCAGCAGGACCAGAGAAGTGATCGTTCCCCTGTACCCAGCACTGGTGAGGCCGCACCTCAAATACTATGTTCAGTTTTGGGCCCCTCACTACAAGAAAGACATTGAGGTGCTGGAACGTGTCCAAAGAAGAGCAACAAAGCTGGTGAAGGGTCTAGAGCTGAAGTCTTATGAGGGGCGGCTGAGGGAACTGGGATTGTTTAGCCTGGAGAAAAGGAAGCTGAGGGGAGACCTTATCGCGCTCTACAACTACCAGAAAGGAGGTTGTAGCGAGGTTGGTGTCAATCTCTTCTCCCAAGTAACAAGCGATAGGACGAGAGGAAATGGCCTCAAGTTATGCGAGAGGAGGTTTAGATTGGATATTAGGAAAGATTTCTTCACCAAAAGAGTTGTCAAGCATTGGAACAGGCTGCCCAGGGAAGTGGTTGAGTCACCATCCCTGGAGGTATTAAAAGATGGGTAGATGTGGCGCTTGGGGACATGGTTTAATGGTGGACTTGGCAGTGTTAGGTTAACGGTTGGACTCAATGATCTCAAGAGTCTTTTCCAACCTAAATGATTCTATGATTCTGTGAACATTCTCTGCTGAAAGGGCATATTGCTGGCTCACGTTCAGTTTTGTGTCCACCAGGACCCCTATGTCCTTTTCTCGCCAAACGACTTTCCAGCTGGGTGCTCCCCACATATGTTGGTGCATGGGATTGTTCCTCCCCCAGTGCAGGACTTTGCATTTCCCCTTATTGAGCATCATAAGGTTTCTGACAGACCATTTCTCCAGCCTGTTGAGGTCCCTTGGAATGGCAGCACAAACCTCTGGTGTATCAACCAATCCTCCCTGTTCCATGTCGTCTGCAAACTTGCTGAGAGTACACTCTGCCCCATCATCCAGATCATTGATGAAGATGTTAAACAAGACTGGACCCAGTAGTGATCCCGGGGGCACACTGCTAGGTACTGGCCTCCAGCTAGACTTTGCTCCACTGATCACCACCCAGTGAATGGCCCAGCCATTCAGCCAGTTCTCAGTCCACCACACTGTCTGCTCATCTGGCCCATACTTTATCAGCTTCTGTATAAGGATTTTATGGGAGACAGTGTCAAAGGCCTTACTGAAGTCCAAGTAGACAATATCCACTGTTCGTCCCTCATCTACCAGTCATTTCATCATAGAAGTTTATCAGGTTGGTCAGGCACTAATTCCCCTTGGTGAATCCATGCTGACTGCTCCTGATGATTTTCTTGTCCTTCATGTGCCTGAAAATGGTTTCCAGGACTAGTTGGTCCATCACCTCTCCAGAGGTCAAGGTGAGTCCTGTAGTTCCCTGGGTCCTCCTTCTTGCCCTTCTTGAAGATATAAGTGACATTTTCTCTCCTCCAGTCTTAGAGCGCTTCTCCCAATCACCATGATTGATCAAAGATAAATGAGAGTGGCCTCATGATAACATCAGCCAGCTCCCTCAGAACTCTGGAGTGCATCCCATCAGGGCCCATGGACTTATGTATGTCCAGTTTGCTTAAGTTTTCCCTGATTTGATCCTCTTCCACCAAAGATACTCTTCCTTGCTCCAGACATTCCCCCTGGTCTCTGGGACTTGTGATTCTTGAAGGCCAGTCTTTCTAGTAAAGAATGAGGCAAAGAAGGTATTCTGCAGCTCAGGTTTTTTCCATGTCCTGTGTAACTGGGTTCCTCACCTTATTCAGCAGTAGGCCCACATTTTCCCTAGTCTTTCTTTTGTTACCTATGTACTTACAGAAGCCCTTCTTGTTGTCATTGACATCCCTCACCAGATTCAATTCCATTTGAACAAACCACAAACCTCCAGTTTGAGGCCTCCAATAGAGGAAGGATGGCAATAAATATGACCATGTTGAGCAGAGGCCACTGAGAATGTGGGGCTGAAGCCATTGCCCTGCGAGGAGTAGCTATGGACTGGGACTGGTTCAGCCATGTTAAGGGACTGTTTTGGAGCACCCAACAACATCCCCAGCACTGGTGGCTGGGCATGGAGGAGACACAGCCAGGCTCTTCACAGCGGTGTGTGGCGGGAGGGTGAGAGGCAGCGTCACAAGCTGAAACACAAGAAGCTTAGGCTGGAGATAAGGAGAAACCTTTTCCCCATGAAGACAGCCCAGCCACGGAGCCAAGGCCAAGGAAGATTGGGCTGTCTCTGGCACTGGGGGGGTTCACACTCCAACTGGGTGAAGCCTGGAGCATCCTGGTCCTACCCCATGGCTGAGCCTGCTCTGGGTATGGAGACTGGAGACTATTCTTACAGCTACAAACTCATACAGCCAGGATCCCAGTTTCTTGAGATGGCTGTTCAGTAATAAATTGATGAATCATTAGTGCCTCCTATAAGAAAGCCAGCAGAGAGCATAACCTCAGTCTCCTTAGCCCAAATTGTTTGGCAGTTATACATGTATGGAGCACTAATAAAGTGTTCTTTGCCTTGGAAAACTTAATTCTTACCATCCGTTGGATTTTTTCTGCCATGTAAGTAAACATATCCTCAATTGTTTTGCTGAATTAAGGACCTTGACAGTCAAGTCCAATCTATCTACTTCATCATTCTGCTAATTCTGTATACCTTATGAATGAATATTTGCAAAAAAATCCCACAAAACAAAACAAAAGGAAACAAGAAAAAAATAGCTAAAGTAAATTCAAGCAAAGTATTCACCTTTACATATTGCTTTTATGCTTTACAGTCAGGAGTAAGAAGGAAATTTATCTCATCACAAAAGTAAAACACATAGATAAGTTAAATGGCTGCTGCATGTCAGTGCAAATGTATCAGAAGTGAATATATGTGTTTCCTTTCTCTTTTCAAACTTATGCAAATGTTTTTGTTCCCTTTCCCCAACAGGAACCTTTGAGAGGTCATTGGTGATCAGTTGTTTCCATGTAACCATCATCTCCTTTGAAAAGGTCTGTTCCTATTTTTTATTTTGTAGGAAGTGAAAAAAATACCAGTTAAGAAAAGGTGGTAACAATAAGAGATAAAGGAAAATAATCTTTCTGGATATTTCTGTTTCAGACAGTCATTCAAAAAGGTCACATTGGTAAATGAGAATTTTAGCCAGATAAATGAAGCGTAAGATTAATGATAAGACTTATTGGGGGAAATCCTGCTCTTAACAGATGTGTCCACTTGGATGACGTGGTGAGGGAATGCAAAGCAAGTGGTTCCAGACACTTGTCTGGCAATAAAGCCATCTTGCTGAAGCAGGTTGGCTAGACTAGGAAGTATGCTGCTGAGCATAAAACACAGCACAAGCTGGCAGAGATCCTGCTGTGTTATGCAGGGCACTGATTCCTTTACCCTCTTCCTTTTAAAATCACCTGGCCTAATTACACAACAGAGAGCATAAATTGATCTTTTTCATAATGATTCTTGCAAGGAGAGTAAGAATGCTCAGCTACACAAAGTAAATCTCTTAGCAAAGAGGCTAGAAACAGGGTAGACTGGGTCTATAGATAGAAGTTCACGAGCTTTCTTCTATGGGACATCAACTATCTGCTTTAGTATGAAGAAGTGGGTTTAGGTGACAACTTGACTAACCTGAACTTACTAAGAACATTTTTAGAATGAAAGGAAGAAATTTCTGTAGGTTCAGGACTACTGTTAATAGAGGTACTGAAAGTGCATAATAATGTTGCTTTTACAGGAGGAATAAAAATAATTTGATTATGACTGAGAAATAAAGTACAGGAAGAGCATGATTCTATTTGATAGATATTGATTTCATTTAGATTTGCTAAGTATGGGTAATTGGGTGGGCGTTGTGAATAATATTAGAAGATGTGAATAACAAGGGCATATGTTAAAGATGTAATTTTAATGAATAGAAGAAGATTGAATTTTAATGACTAGAAGAAACTGAATAGAATTAGGAAAAAACTCTTGTAGCTTTCTCTTTTAGTTTAACCCTGGGATCCTGGATGTAAAGGTGACGTTTAAAATGATATAAATAGAATTCTTAGTAACTTGACTGAAATGGTAAATTTGGTCAGTCTTTTTTGTTTTGTTTTGGTTTCGTTTTTTCCTATGGAGGAAATCTATACTTTAGCATCTGCGTAAAGACTAGATGCAGGCTAAAGGATCAGAAAAGCAAATGACTACTTTTAATAAAGACTATTATTAAAATAAATTTTCATGACACATATTGTGCTGAAGTATAATGGTTTAACCTTTATGACTTACCATAAAATAACCTGCCCTGCAATCATCAGGATTTCACAGCAGTAAAGTTCAATTTGGCAGAATTTTCCCATATGGTTTTAAGACAGAAACTGTAATGTAGGAGAAAATGGGGGGGTGGGGGGTGGGGTGGGGGGGGAATGGAGAACAACCAAAAAAACCCCAAAAATACTACCAAGAAAAATCTGCACTCTGCGAATCTTAGTGTTCTCATTCTGCTTTTCAGGATTACTAATGTTGATCCTTAAATACATATACATATTTGGGACAGAAATGAGGAATAAATCTGGAGGAATAAAAAACCAAAAAACCAAACCCACGAGCAATAACTTAACCTTCCTGCAGGTAAGAAATCAAACTATCCAGTTTCAGTGATAAAACCCATAAGTCTGTACTTTAGCAGTGATGTATGGATATAGCCACAAAATCTAGATTTACCACACTTCAGACATGCAGTGGCGATATGTGTTATCTTTGCAGCTGCTACATGCCATGTTGCACCAGGCAGTGATAATTAGAAGTCATTGTTTCTGTAAGACTCTCACATCTGCCATAAGAACATGAATGTGCCACCTGTAAATTTGAAGATAAACATGTCTCTACATTTATTAAGATAAGTTGTTTGCTAGTACGATAGGCTTTTATTTAATTGCCACAGGACTAGTTAAAGACCTAATTTGGAAGAAGATAAATGTAAATGAAACAGCATATATAAACTTTTTTTAAAATGTAAAATCCATTTTTTAATAAACACCACTACCTATTCATTTCTCCTGCACTATATCTTTGTTTCTCAGAGAGATACCTTTTACTTGGTCTTCATGTCTATAGCTTGTGAACACTGTAGATTCCTATGAAAAGGCAGGTTCATATCCATATTGTATAGCTAACAGAGGCTTCAAGAAAACATCCTCAAGATCCTGTATAGCTTATGGGAATCCTAGTTTTAACCTTTAGAATATAATAATTTAAATATTCACCAACTAGTGGGATGAGCTATGCAATTATTTTTGAAGTGGGATATGCAGCCCTTATTAATTATTTTTTTAAATTACATTCTGAGGAGTTGAAATTAGTTTTTGTTTGAGTTCTCATGTATTCTAATGTAGTGTTAACCCTTTCTCATTAATTTCCCAGATTCATGCAATGATCTACAGGCAGCTCTGAACTAATATAATTTGCTGGAGCTCTTTCCTGTAAAAAAGACTTTAGAATTCCTGATGTGGTGTGATCAATATAGTTAAAGCTGAGGGTGGCAACCATATCCAGTATAAGGAGACCATAGTGACCAAAGTAAATTACCTTTTCCTAGTGCCTTACCTTTTTTGGTAAGAATCATGTATATATTAGATGTTAAAGTGTATGAATAGCTGTTCTTGAGCTTCTCCTAGGACTACCAGAAGTTGAGGGTTATTCTGTCCCTCATTGAAGAGGAATTATTTTCAATTCAATTTGTGATGTTGAGTTATAAAAAAAAAAAATTAGTAGTCTACTTATAAACATACACAGGTAAATACTTGTAGTACAGAGCTAACATTTTGAAAATGCCTCAATGATGTAAAACTCCTAGTCTCATTTTTTGAAGTGATTTAGAATTTCCAGAAAAAGAGAACAATGAACTTATGAAAAAAATCCTATTAGAGCTGTATTACATAACAAGAACAAAGTGGATTGCAAGGACTCTTTCCAACATATGAAGTATGGTTATGATGTATTTCATGTTGCCCAAATCTAATGAGTTGTGCAAGCTCTGTCTCCACAGTACAAATATCTTACTTTAATATAATGGATGAGAGAAATTATGTTAAATGAGTATTCCACAACTTGAACAGGCTTTTTTTGCACTACTGGATTCAGGGGTAAATTCCAGTGCTAGGTTACAAGCTTTTAATCTGACAAACTGGGATTTGCTGTAGTCTTTCTTTTTCTTGGCATTTTTAAGATGTGGTACTATAATCACAATCATCAACAGCAACTAGGATCTATGTAGCAGGGAATTAAACAAGAGAAAAAATATCAGTTGATGATACCTCTCTCTACCCCAAGTTAAAGGTACTGCATATTTTCTTCTGAAGTCATCAAATCACACTGAAAATTTACCATATCACTTGACTTCAAGTTAACAGATATAAAACTAAACAGTCTTCTCAGCAGTAAAACACACACACACAATCAAATCAATTAATTCCAAACAGGAGATATAGTGCAAAATCACTTAGCATTTGACACTTGTACATTACTGGATAGACTTTTCAGATATGCTGATAATAATTTTTGTACAAGAGAAGAAGGGATTGTCCTTTCAGAACCTTTACCAGTTTTACCATAGACTTATAAATAGGTGAAAATCCCTTATTATAGAGATATTTACAATATCCTTCCCATGAAAGATTTAGTGGTTCATATCTGCTGAATGATGTTGTAGCTCACATTTATAAATAAACACTCTGTGTGTGTAGTTGGGGGGGAGTGGGAGGGGAAGAGTGTGTAGGGATTGCTATCTATTTCTTTCTAAATATATTGACATACATTTTGACAATGGCTGAGTTGGCACTGTGTTGTACAGTGTACTGTAGCAGATGAGTATAACATTTTCTTGTCAATTTTAAAGTGGTGTCTTATCCCTGCCACTTAAAAATAAAATAAAGAAAATAAAGAAAGAAAATGGGTGAGTGGGTATAGTAGTGGGTAGGAAAACTACAGTAGGTACACAGCTCTGTTATTGTCCATGTAACCTTCTCACATTGCCTCTTCTGTCTCCCTCTCTCTTGCTACCATTGCTTGTGTCCTGCATTTTGACTGTAAACTCTTTGGAGCACAAACTGTTGCTCACTCTCTGTCATAGTGTAGCATCAATCTTTGGAAGCTGATGCACTGCTGTTTCCTTAAAAAGAAAGTTATGGAGACTGTAATAAATATTATTACTGGAAACATGGTTTTTAGCTATTCCTATAACATTGAATTTCAGTACACATTCCAGTGCAAGGCTTTCAATGGCTGGCTATTCCATCAAAACTACTGAACAAATCAGGTTTTCTAAAATTTCTTTCTGTATGAAAATTTAGTTAAAAATACTGCCCTGTGTTTTTTTTCTATAGCAAGACATGGGACTTTTGGTCACTACTGCTAGTATTCTTATAATATTGGACACCCATGAAGCTTACTACTTCCACTCCAAGACTTAATGTTTCTCTTACAGGCCACAGGAACCATTTCCAGACAAAGAGAGAGAGTGGAGGGAAGAGAGGGAAAGTCACCTCTACAAGTTACGAAGAAATAGGTGCAGACAGCTAGTTTCTCTGAGTTCCCATGACCTTTTTTTGAACAATCTTTGCTTCCTGATGCATTATTTGGTCAAGGAGCAAGAACCACCTTGTAAATAAGCACCCATTTGTTCATTGTTTGCTGTTAAAATATTCTATTCATCTTATTTGCTAAACAGAACAAACACAGAAGTAAACAGATAAAACCAGTAAAAGCCAAATACTAATATAATTCCATTTTTAATACAAAAGATGCAGCAAGCAGCAGAGCTACCTCTCTACAGACTTTTTAACTACAACACTTCCTTTATCCCCTTAGCTATTAGAAAAACATATAATATCCTGAAAGAAATCCTGTTTCAAGCTCCAGTTCTGTTAATTTTTACATATTTGAGTAGCTTCACCAGAACACAACAGAGCTTCCTGTGAAAGTATGGCTAGTCATGTCTCTAGCTTTTTGTAGGCTAAACACATATGAGAATTTCAAAGCAACTATCATTAACTAGGCAATAACATCTGGCTAAACATGTATCAAATGACAGGCAGGTGATTTAAGACAATTATAGTCCTATAGGTTATTTCAGAATTACCTCTCTTTTGTCACAGCCTATGATATGTAGCCCTCAGTGCAAGATCTAAAGATCTGCTTCGGTTGAAGGCTATACTAACTCAGATGGTAAGAGCATAAATTAAGAAATTTACTGGTGCTCAACAGATATAGCGTAGACCCTATTTTTAATTGTTCATACGTCTGTATATATGTGTCCCCAGTTTGGAGTTTTGCAAGTACTTAACCACAGACTTGATGTTAATAACATAGAGGTAAAAACATTCTGTAAGGGCATCAACCCAGATTTGAAAACCTTACATTTCTTTAGAAAGCTATCCATTTATTAGGAATGTTGAAGAAAACTCAACAGGTTGTTAATCAGAAATACATTTGAACTACTACTACAATAATTTGGTCAGGTAAAGAAAATATGTTCATGGCATACATAGATATAATGCAAAATACAAGATCTGATCAACAAGTCATACAGTCAGAAAGACTTTTTTTTAATAAGAATACATTAGAATGGCTCAGGAAAGAAGTATTAGTTTATCAAGTTGAAATATAATTAGTGGCTGCACAGAACAATGTACTTATATGCAACTTGCAAAGACTGAGCTATCCATCAAGATTTGCAGCACTCAGGCTCAAGTTGAAAAAAGACCACTAAAGAACTGGGGGGGGGGGGGAGAGGGCGCGGAGAATAGAAAGCAAAATCCACTCATCAGAAATGTTACTTACAGATCACATTACAAGATCTTTCAGTAAGAAAATTTACTTGTATAGTAGATCTGACGTAGTTCTCCCTTGTGTTTGGAAGACTGACTCATTCGCTACCTGTAAGATGATTTAGTTATCTATGGAAATATTCTGAATCACAGCCTTGAATGATATTCAACAGCACACTTTCTGAAAATACATATTTACAAATAAGGAAAGCCATCTTTCAGAGTGAATTCATTCAGCCTTCTGGATTAAGTTGATTTACATAAGCATTGTGGAGAGGAGAATTACCCCCTGGCGTTAAACCCAATCTCCACAGATGGTCTTTTTGATCTGTTAATCAGATTTCCTGTATCCTTAGACAATATCTTAATTGCTTATGCCCTCACATTAAAAAAAAAAAAAAAGAGGGAAAAATATTTTCAATTATCCTTAAGGAGGCAGGAATAACCATTTATATGCTTTTCACAATACTGTGAAAGTATATTAAACATAGTTCACCAGGACAAAAGAAGACTTACAATTAATAACAAAATATACTGAAAGTTCTGTGTGTTTTTCATTATCGTTTTTTCTGCATAAATTCTAGATCAAATGTCCTCTGGAATTGAATCCATATTCCAGAAGCTTTCTTTTGTGACATTTCCAAAGTATGTGGATTACTGTGGTGAAATTTGCATATTTAATGCAAAACTCTTCCACGTAGTACAGGCTTTCTGGGTTCACCACTGCACAGCACAAAATCTGTTGGTTCTGTTTCCACAACTCTAGTAACATCTTCAAAGATAGTCAGAGACTTTAATGAAGAAGCACTGTAGGTTTTTTCTCTCCTATGATATTTGAGACGACCACCACTGCCACACCACTGGGTCCAGTATTTTTGTCTTTATAGCAAGAAAAGGTGCAAGACACAGGCTACCAGACTTCCATTCTCACTACTTAGCCATGAGACCATTCCTTTTGTTTATGCTAGCTGGAGGACATTTAGTTATTTGTTTTGCATAGAACTATTAATATATCTCTTTAACAATCAATTAGTATTTGATTATAGTAACTTGGTTCCTTCACTTTTCTCCTCAGTCTGTATTCTGTAGGATTTCCAGCAGATCTAACAGTAAAGACAATGTTCGTATCCTTACTGATAATTTCATGTGATTAATTTATGCATGCAAAGAATCAAGCAGGAAGGATAGAAGATGATTATTTCGTTTAGAAACAAGTGAAGCAACCTACGTGCCTGGTAGCTTATAAAAAAAAAAAAAAGACTCAGTAACCATAACTACAATATATGCACCTGTTTATAATGCTGATTCCAAATTGTCGAACAGCTGCCAATGTTAGAGTACATACTCTTAAATGGAGGCATGTATCTGCCAATTATTGCATTATCTAAACACATTTTTCATATCAGTCACTAAAGTTTTAAGAAGCGTCTTGAGAGTCAGGATGATATAGTGTCTATGATTAGGTAAAAATGACTTTCTGAATCATAATGTATTATGCAGGATACCCCTTTATCTCTCCATTCTTTCCACAGCTGATAGTTCTAAAATGAGATTATTGCACCCAGCAACATACATTATTTGAACACTAATGAGTATATTATTCTATTAGAAGGAGTGTGTGTTAGTGTGTGTGTGCATTATAATCTGACTTAGCTATTAGACAAAAACTCCAAAATTGAACCAGAGAGCCAAAACTGGAACAGGAGGTGAGAGTACTATATCTATCTAAGCTTTATAGAACTAAAGCAAAAGATACACACCAGTTAATTCCTTGGATCACTGCAGAAATAACAGCTATCAGTAATGTTAGGTACATATCACGTTAAAGTTGACCTTTAACTAAAGTGTGCAGGCCAACCAAGTAGAAGCCACAGCTGCTCCCACATTTCCTTCTGTGTATGGATGAAAGTGGGGAATCTCTGGTCATTTTTCCAACAATGTCAGTAATCTCTTACAAACATTTTAGACAAAACTTTCCCTATGCTGCGTAAGAAGCCAGTAAACAACGTTCTGTTGTTCATGTCTACAGACATTTTTTATTAGTAAAAATAGTACCAACAGCACAGCGATAACAGAAAAAACAACAAAAAAAATTAAGCCTTGCCTTCCAAAGCATACCTGTGTCACAAGCTACTTGTATATCCTGAAGGACCAGAAAGTGTGATCTTAGTTTTATACAGCACAAAATAACTGGAGCTAATATAACAGTTCAAGGAGAAACTGTGTGCAGTATGCACAACCAGTAGACTCAGAAGCATAGGCTGGAGACATTTAGACATCTATTTGGAGTTGTTACTTGCTTAAATAGTGTTCTGGTTGTTCACAAAACTGAATATGATCACATATGCATGTTGAAGTCATATCAGTGTTTTTTTTTTTTTTTTTTATTTTGTACTTCTTCTAAAACCACAATTAACACAATCATAGAAACCTTGTTTGGTCTTCAGGCTGGTATTTTCATGCCTGGTGAATGTAAGATATCACTGCATGGAAGAGTGGCTCTGCTGGTTGCAATGCACTTTTGCTGCTCTATTGACACAAAGACTCAAATAAATTGACTGAACTGAGTGAGAAGCCCATATGCAGTACTCAGTAAATCCTGAAAACATGGATCTATTTTGGATAGCTTCCCAGAATTGTTCTGTCAGCTAAAGATCTTGCAGGAGGCCAATTCCTCATTTGCCTCAAAGATTGCCTGCATGCCTTACCTCAGTTCTCTCTCACATTATTTTCTTTGGTGACTCTGATTGCTTAATTTTTTTTAGTTTGTCACTTTTAGGTTTTGTTTTGATTTATCCCATGGAAATTCATGTGCCAAAGTTACTGTGGTTGATATTTGAAAATCCAAACACTATATAAATGTTCAACATTTCCCTAACAGCTGGCATATAGATTTTTTTTTTTACATGTATAGTTTGTGTCAGCACATACAAGTTTTTCATTTGTTAACCATAGCAAAACTTACAGTTATAGAAAAGCTTAATCATAAATGCATAAAAAGAGGAATAATATTCTCTACTAAAATCTGTAGACTAAGATTTATAAAAAGATATAGGTTTCTCTAGTATCCTATTTATTTATCCTCTATCAAATTGCATAGGATTTTTATACTATTGTTCCTTGAGGTTATACATCTCTGTTGGTTTGGAAGGTTATGGTACTTTTTTCTCTGCCATTATGCAAAAGGCGTGCCCTTTTTACCTAAGTAAAACACAAAGATGTTATATTCCTTAATTTGATAGCCTGTAAATGCATTTGTTATTAAGTGTTTAGTGTCCTAATCCTGCACACAAAAAATAATAAACCAATTAATTATTTAAATAGTGAATCATTTGAGATGCTGGCAAGAAATATTATTGTCATATGGCCAAATGATGGTATCTACACTGCTTAGTCTGAAAAATGTGAGGGAGCACCTGTCGTGCTTTCACTTTTCAGCCATCCCACAAATTCTATTGAGAAAATAAAGAGAAATTGAATGTTGTGATTCGTTTGCCCAATATCTTGGATGTCACTGGTTGTACATAGCAAATATACATATTTAGAATTTTATCTCAGCACAAAATAACTGGAGCTAGTATAAATTCTATATAAATTTAGAATTTTATCTCATTGTAAGGAGGTGTATGGCAACAGTTTAATATGAGTAAAAGGAAAAAAATTAGAATGCCAACTTCATCATCAAATGGTAAACAATTAAGATGCCAGTTGTGATGCATTCAATCTTTTTTTTACAGGCCAGCGCAGTCAATATACTCAAGTGGAATGAAAGTGATTGAAGTAGATCAAGAACATTTGATGCTTTTTTTGCAGGCATTGCAAAAAAATCGGTACCTATCCATAAGAAATGCTGCTGTAAGCTTGGGAATACTAGCAAAAACCTTGAAGACTTTTGTTACATCCCATGAAAGTAATTAAAAAGTAAGAACAAATTCCTAAAGAACTGATGAAATTTTAAACCAGTATAATTTTCATCCTTTAGAAAGAAATTATTTTCTCCCACATAGGCATCTCTAATTTTGCTGTATAGGATTAGATTACATAAGGATTCTAATATCATAAATCGGTTCAAGAGAGCTATGGCATTTGATAAAGCTGAAAGTCTAATATAGAAATTTATTCACATCTCTTATAATATAGAACAGTATATAATCACTGCCCACTGGCAAACAGACATCCATCTGATTCTCTGTGTTTCTTGAGGCAATAATTAGAACATAACCAACAGGTCAAACTTAGCTGTGCCTAGATCAACTTTCAGAGGCTATGGCTCTGAGAAGTGGAGACACAGGAGGTGGTGTAGAGGAACACAGGCATAGGCTGGTAAGCAAAGGGGCCAGGCCTGGCAGTGGAGACCCTATGGCTACAAACAGTGCTCTGGTGCTCCACTAAAGAACTGCAGGACAGGACTGGAAAAAGTCAAGTTCAGGCAGAAACAAAGAGGAAAGATAAATAGTGTCTGACATATGCAAAAGGCACCATATATAGTAAAATCAGATGTAACATGAACTTGCAGACCAGGGAAGAAAAAGCAAGATCTGAAAGTATGTTAGCAGACATATAAAAGTGACCTCAAGCTCATGCTAGATTGAGGAAGAAGAAACCATCCATAGCAACATCATATTCCTGGTTGAAGGACTCAGGCTGATAACAAATTGTTGTGCACCTCCTCTCCTGTTCCCCTTCTCACAACACCAGGGTGATGTCATGAACCTTGAGCCCCCAGAGGAGCAGCAGAAAAGTAAGCATGACACCAGGAAAAGTGAGAGTTACTAGGAGGTGTATGTATAACACATTTAACTGTATTATTCTTATTATTACTGATATTTTTTCCTGCATAATAGCATTCCTTTTTTTTTTTTTCCCTTCCTTTTTTTTTCTTTTTCTGTAATAACTATGTCTGGAACAAAAATTAGGGTTTCAGTTTTACTAACAATAAATTCTTGGCTTTATATATAAAGTGTGTTTGCTCATGACAAGTTTTTGAGTGTAAAAAAAGTAACCTAGGGAAATAACCAGGAAAAGTAGGTGAAATGGCTAATGATTGGATGACATCAGAAAAAGTAACGCTTGACTGGACAGCCACACAAAGTTGAGATCAGGCAACTGGCACCATAAACCCTGGGTGATAAATCTTTGGGGGTGGTGGGTAGGGGAAGGTGAACCAAAGACCCCAGAGGACCACCTGCCAACAGGCCTGGCTGAGGTGTGGGAGCAGTGGAGCTGCAAAAGAGGAAGCATCAGACCCACCCCCTCATCTTCACTGCAGCCTGGACAGCATAAGCAAAATGCAGTGCATAGATTTAGGCAGTGGCATCACCACCCCATCCTTATAGCTGATCTGAGCCTGTCACCCATTGGGGAAAGTGTGTTGGAGACTGACTTCTGCTGGGCAGCCATGCAGTGTGTTGTAGATAGTGCATAAGAGTGATGGGTCATGTCTGAGTGGAGGGTGTGTGTGTGCTGTGCTAGTAGTTGTTGTTGCTGTTTAAGAAGTGTTTAAGAAGTATTTGTTTACTAAAATTTATTATTGTTTTATTGATTTTACTTAATAAAATAGTATATGAACAAGCATTTGAATGAAGGAAAGGTACACCTATTTCTGTGGCATAACCACCCCCACAGTAATTGACCAACTGCCAAAGCACAACATAACAAAATTTGGTTCACAGTGTGCGGAGAAGACATCAAAAGTTTTGAGAGCTGAAAACTCATCCTTGTGTTCGAGTGCCAAAGCTTCCTGCACAAATTGGTGGAGAATGTTACCAAGATGGAGCTGCCCAAGACAACATAAGGTGTTTAAAAGAACTTAGATAGGTAGATAAACTCTCTGTTAACATCCAGTTTGGTTTGGGTTTTCCCTTAAGGGAAAACAAAAAAAAAAAAAAAAAAAAAAAAAAAAAAAAAAAAAAGAAAAATGAGAATCACAGTTTGAGACTTTGTTTCAATATGAACAGAATTAAGGTGTTATAAAGTACGGCAAAGGAGAAAAGGGACAAAAGGATGAAGAGTTGTAATACATGTTTGTGCTGTAGGGGAAAAAAAAGTTGGTTCTCTGCCTTCTCTTCCATTTCCAATGGTTAATGAAGTGTTAGAAAAATAATATAAGCTTAATGTTAAAAAATAACATATGAAGTCAGACTAGACTTGACATAGAGACTTCATACCGTGCTTTTCGAGAGCTAAATGATATTTTGTCTTCCCCAGCTATCAATTTTTTTCTGTCCTTTTTATCCCTCTAATTTTCCCTCTTTAGTCTTTTATAAGTACTTTTTTCTCCTACTAATATTTCATATTTTACTCTTCCTTCCACCTTCCCCATCTCCTTACCTCCCAACCCCCTTCTCGTTTAATACAAGAGAAGGAAGTTTATTGCTATCATTCCTTTCTTTAATGCTTTAAAATAGTGGGTCAACATATATAAACCACAAAACCTGTTTAAGCTTTCCAATACAATTCTTATGGTCTGTCTCACCTGACTGTAAAACTATTTATTGGAAGTTATGCCACCACAGGTGAAGTACTTGAATGAATCTGTTTGGTTTGATCAAAAGGCCATAGCACGCTTTTGTAGTTAGAATCAGAATTAATTCAGCATTCAGAAAACAAGAAATAGTTGATAACTGGAGTAGGTGCTGCCTATTACATATTACAATGGGGTTTATTTACTTTAGATTATTTGGCATTACATTAGCATTGAAGCTGGATAAGGACAAAAGAGAAATAAAACTCTTTTAAGAGGCTACAGATTGTCAACCACTGTGAGTGCATTTTGAAGTTCCAAAGAGATAAGGGCAGATGTAGAAACAAATATGAAATGGCATGTTGGTACATTAACGTACCTAATATTTGTTTGGTTCTCTTTTCCCTTCCCTTCCCTTCCCTTCCCTTCCCTTCCCTTCCCTTCCCTTCCCTTCCCTTCCCTTCCCTTCCCTTCCCTTCCCTTCCCTTCCCTTCCCTTCCCTTCCCTTCCCTTCCCTTCCCTTCCCTTCCCTTCCCTTCCCTTCCCTTCCCTTCCCTTCCCTTCCCTTCCCTTCCCTTCCCTTCCCTTCCCTTCCCTTCCCTTCCCTTCCCTTCCCTTCCCTTCCCTTCCCTTCCCTTCCCTTCCCTCCTCCCTCCCCTCCCCTCCCCTCCCCTCCCCTCCCCTCCCCTCCCCTCCCCTCCCCTCCCCTCCCCTCCCCTCCCCTCCCCTCCCCTCCCCTCCCCTTCCCTCCCCTCCCCTCCCCTTCCCTTCCCTTCCCTTCCCTTCCCTTCCCTTCCCTTCCCTTCCCTTCCCTTCCCTTCCCTTCCCTTCCCTTCCCTTCCCTTCCCTTCCCTTCCCTTCCCTTCCCTTCCCTTCCCTTCCCTTCCCTTCCCTTCCCTTCCTTCCCTTCCCTTCCCTTCCCTTCCCTTCCCTTCCCTTCCCTTCCCTTCCCTCCCCTTCCCTCCCCTCCCCTCCCCTCCCCTCCCCTCCCCTCCCCTCCCCTCCCCTCCCCTCCCCTCCCCTCCCCTCCCCTCCCCTCCCCTTCCCTTCCCTTCCCTTCCCTTCCCTTCCCTTCCCTTCCCTTCCCTTCCCTTCCCTTCCCTTCCTTCCCTTCCCTTCCCTTCCCTTCCCTTCCCTTCCCTCCCCTCCCCTCCCCTCCCCTCCCCTCCCCTTCCCTTCCCTTCCCTTCCCTTCCCTTCCCTTCCCTTCCCTTCCCTTCCCTTCCCTTCCCTTCCCTTCCCTCCCCTCCCCTCCCCTCCCCTCCCCTCCCCTCCCCTCCCCTTCCCTTCCCTTCCCTTCCCTTCCCTTCCCTTCCCTTCCCTTCCCTTCCCTTCCTAGCAGGTAACCGTAGCAGTATCATTAAGCAGGGGGAATTCACATGGTGAAGTTTGAGGTTTCCAGTGCCATCTTTTAGTGCTTTCTGTGTTTTTTTGAGGAAGAAATGAGACCTGAAGTAGTAATAGGATGTGACAAAGGCCATAATAATCTGTGTCCATTTTCTTATCACACAATTTTATTTAGAGTGGTATATAAAATACTCCATCTGGAACATCCATTGTTGTAGGCAGCATCAGAGCACTGTTGATTTGCTACAACTGCTGAACTGCTATTTTCTATCCATTTTCTATGCAATATACAAGTCTTACACAGTAGGAATGCAGTCTTCTGCCTCGGAAATACCGTTCTGAAATACTAAGATCAAATGTAACTGACAGTGGAGGTATGCACACAAAGATTTATCCAATATCAATGTGTAATTTTGTATAAGAAACATAAATTTAAACTTTTTCTTCCACTTATACACTGTCTGTGGCAATGACTCTTGAGGTCATTGGCAAATATTGTTGCCATTCTTCTGTCCTACCTAAAAATGAATAAATGCACTGCTGGAACATTTTTGTTAGAACATTCTCTGGGAATTTTTTTTTGTTTCTACACTTTGATTTTTTCCCTTATTTGTTTATTCCATCTAGTTGTTTTTTTCTCAGGTTTTGGTTATGATTATGCTTTTGAATAAATATATCTTATCATGTACAGTGTTAGGGATCTCTAGGTTGTCCTGCAAAGCAAATGATACTAGTGACAACTGAGATTCTTTCATTGTTTTCAGTAATTAAGCACTGAAACTGATTCATACTTTTCCAGGAAAAAAAAAAAAAAGAAATAAGAAAGTAGGAAATACAAAATGAGAGTAAATATCACAAGATGAGCTCAAGTTATAATGCAGAATAGTAGGAATAGCTAGGTTTAAAACATTCTCTGCAAATTTCAGCTTCTTCCCAAGCGGTGCAAAGCTGTTTCCATGCTCAGTTGCCTTTCATACTAAATATATAGACTTCTTGCAATCATATTTTAGCACACGACTAGTGAGCAAATCTCCAAAAGGTAAGAAAATAAGACAAAATTCTATTTGCTAGAACTAGCTATGTCTTCTTTATCTGCAAGGATATTTTTTACCTATCAAGTAATGCAGTGCTCTATTATTTTAAAGTTGTGCTTTTCCATGGGCTACATTTTTTCTCTTCTTCCTGTGCTTTAGTAATCCTTTCCCTCTGATTTCTTATTCTACATTTGCAGTGGAATACCTTATTCCTTCTGTGGAGCTTTCTCCTTCACTCTTTCCCAATCTTCACTTTACATATATTTCTGTTCATGCTGATACCATTTATTCAGGAACTTTCCCTGGTTTCTAGTCTTCTCCTCTGTCTACCCCCAGGAATATTGGTTGCTGCCTCTTTTAGCGTTCTACAGAACTCCTGTGACAAGATACATGGTCCCTCAGATTCAGATGATGTGTCTCAGAAATACTTAGAGTGCCATTTTTTTGTTTCCATTTGAGCAAGAGTCTGAAAAGTGTACAAAGGAAACTATATTTGAGAAATTTTTGTTATATAAATAGTGTTGACAAACATAAGCAAGATTAAGATCAGGATATTCAATTTCTTATTGGGAATTCACTGGCTTAAGTATGAGAGGTTGCCAGTGTAACACGTTAGGTATTATAATTTTATAGAGTATGGAGGTCTCTGGAGATTTTTCCTGGAGAATAAAAAGCTACTTGCCCTGTATCTCTTTATAACATGTTCTTCTGTCAGGCTAGTATTAAATTGCTGAGAAAGATGGGGGTGAAGAAGAGAAAGGCTTCCTATGAAAAAAAAGGGAAGCAGTGCCTCTATGTCTTGTTATTAACTTCTTGGCAGTAGGAGGCCTAGAAGATATGTGTGTGGAAGAGGGGAGCAAGCAAATGCAAAAGCAGTACTGTGACTGGCACAGAAAAGAGAGAAAATCAGAAATTTGAGAAATCGGACAGCACAGCCCATTGGAGAATCAAATTGCTGGGAGAACAGAGAGGAAATTAGGCTGAGCCGAAAGTCAGCAGCAGGTGAGAAGATGAACATATTATGAAAAAAACCCTGCTTTTTTTGGGCCGCCATAGGAGCTTCATGGATTGAAGCAATATTCAGTCAAATCTGCAAAAATAATAATTTTATGAGTTAACTCAAATTTCATCTATTAGGTGTCTATTTATTTCCCCCTCTGCACTGTATGGTTTCATCTTCTCTATTTCCTAAATGGAAGAAGAGAGGAATTGAGTAACGCAACACATAACAATTGAGACTGACAGTGGCCCTTGCAGTTTGGAAAGCCTGTATTATGACAATACATTGTCAAATACTATACAATAATAGCTGTGCCATTAATTTTTTTTGCATATTTAAAGCAATTAATGTGAAACTTCAAGTGGCATATTTGTGTGTATGTAAATGGGTGCATGTATTCACATACTTACAACTTTACACTTGCTGGCTAGAAATGTATACCTTTAGAAGAGGCATTTCATTTAGAGAAAGAATATTTTCTAGATTCTATCAGTTTTTACAATTATTAAAATGAAAACTTGAAATGAAGTAAGATTAGAAAATAGAAGAGAAGAGAATGGAAAATAAGATAAAATAAAATAATAAAACAAAACAAAACAAACAAAACCAAAACATAAACCAAAACCAAGGGGAAAAAAAAAAAGCTAAAAGGGGAAAGCTTAGACAAGACACTGGGTATCTGGTTTTATACTTTGTCCTAGCTTCTTAGAATCTGCTCTCTCCCTTCTGTAACACAAGATAAAAAGTCTGCAGAATATGACAGAAGTTCCATTATCACCTGGTACATTGGAACATAAAAGTAACTACTTGAGCTCAGTCATTCCTTATTAGTATTTAAATAATATCTAGAAGAATTTAAGCATAAGAGAATTCCTCTACATAAATAATATCTACCTTTAAGATTGGATTGGACTGGACTGATGTACATTTGATCACATTGGAGTGATGGATACTTGTTTTACTACAGCTTTTTTTTTATCTTTCTCCCTGTACTTTGTCCTGAAACATGCTTTCTTGTTTTTTGCAGTAGAGTTAGGGACACAGATGTGGCAAGTCTACCTCCATCAGGTTTTGCCCAGCAGTGTTTCTCAGCAAAGAAGGAATATGTCACTGACCATGTTCTTTGCTCTCCACGTTAAAGCTAATGGGGTGACAATGTGTAGAAATGTTCAAAATGTGTAGAAAAGAGTGCATGTGCAAATATTTTGGTTCAAGATTTACGTGTCTTTGGGAAAGCAGTCAGTCATACAGTGTTTTTAGACAAACTGCGTATGCATGCATGCATATGCATGTTTTAAGTGGATGGAGCTCGGAAAAATAACAGTGTTATGAGCCATATTGCAGCTCTAAATTAGAAGTCAGATCTGGTATTCAGGTTCAGGTTCAGATGAACCTGCTTGTGGTTTGCTCTTAACTCTTCAAATTCAGATAAATTGGCATTGAATAATATCCGAATTATATGCTGTAGGTTAACCCATAGTTTTTTTTCTCCAATGCGTCCACAGCTGATACGGTTTTACCTTACTAGGAGGAGAATAGAGAGCCTGATATCCCTTGGACATAATATTCGAGGAATTTCTTGTTTTCCAGCAGCCCCCTATGCTTCTGTTTCTGAAATACTGTGGTATTAAATGATACAGCCATTTTAAAAGTTGGTGAAGTATCATACTTCTGTGAGTGCCAAAAGCCTATAAAGGTATATGTAAGCTACAGACACCCCATGTGGGTACAAGTACAGGTATATGCAAGTGCATCCAGTATACTTGTATGCAAGTGTGTTTTCCTGTGTATCTATAGAAATGCTTTTTTGAAGCTCATGACTACAGAGTTGCTAATACCTGAAAACACCTTTACATTTTCATAAATCTGAATATAGATAAAATACTCACTGTGAAAAATTACTCATTTTTTTAACAAGGAAAGTTACAAATTTATATTAGGTAAATGTCCATCTCAATCTTCTTCATTATACAATAGGAATAGCAGAGATCAGACTCTCTAGGACTCTAAACATGCCTTAATTATTTACAATAGTTTAAAATAAATTTTAATCCATACCTGTTGTTTTAGGAGTTTCATACTTGTTTTGCTTTGTTGCAACAGATTTTGAAAACTGAGTGTGACAAAGAGACTGTGTATAGTATCCATATGTCGGTATCATGGGTATGCCAGTACTAAAATATGTACACATACAGCTAACATGTAAGAGTTTTTCCTATTTCTGTGACATAATTCTTGGCCAGTTATTTAGGATAAAGCTACCTTCAATTTAATCTTTCTAGACATTACATGTATGTATACACATCTATACACAGAGATGAGAAATAATTTTGGAAAGAACTGCAGTAGCCTGCATCCATTCTAAGACATTATTATATTAACTTTTTCGGCAAGACTCCATTCGTGGTGTTTATTTTTTATTAAAACTCTGATTCTTGACAGAATAGCTTACTGGTACTAGAACAAAAATAAGTATATAGAAAATAACCTTGAAATGCCATAGATCATAACATTACCATCATCAGTATTTTAAGTAGTTTTAGATTTTCTTTTGGTATTGAATCAGTTTGCAGTTTTATTTGATTTCTAACTATGCAATATATATAATTTTGTACTTGGGGTGGGAATTTTATCCTTAGGTTTTTTTCACTAAAAGCACAGCTTTTAGAACAAGAAAAACCTACAAAACCCCACTTGAAACAAATTAGAGTAAATATTACATGTTGACATGTTTCAAGGCATTATTATTATGATGATTTTTCGGAATAGGAAAGGTTAAGTTGATCTCTAACATTTGCACAGCAACAGCACATCTGTGTACCTTGGTGTTGATAAAGACAGATGGTACATGGAGTAACAGCTGCCAATGTAAAACATGCAATATGCAATGTAGGAGTTGAAAAGAAATCATTTGGGCCAGATCAAAATACTAAGGTAAGACCGCATGTATCACAATGTGTCAAGATTAATTGCTTTTCTAAAATTAGAACTACAATATCCTGAAACAGCACTATCTGATGCAGATCAGAAAGGTTTTGAACAATGCAGCTCTTGAAAATGGAGTCATTCAGATGCTGCTGAGACTCATTAGTCTTTAGCACCTGAATGCAGTATAGTAAACAGAGCACTAAGTGAAGAAGGGGGCTAGGGGTTGGAAGCAATACCTAAAGGCTCTGCTTGGTTGTTGCCTCCTCAGGGTCTGACTGAACAGCTTTTAGAAGGAAATGCATTCTGTATGAGATCCATGACAGGGTCAGTGGTGGCAGCTTAATGTATTTTTAAACCTCATTACCAAGAAATTCCACTCTTGATCTAAAACCAAGGTTTGATATGGTTTTTTATTTACCTTAGGCATTATGGTACTGGTGAGGACTAAGAAGGCTGTTCTGACTAGAGTAGAAGTAACAAGCTGAGATGATCAAGACAATTACTTTCAGTGGGATTAGGCTTCCTGGTCTTCTCAGGTTAGAAACTGAAATCATATTGTTCATGCACTTGCAGAACAGGAAAACATGGCAATGTAATAGCACCAGGGACTACTGGGATGGCAAGGATTATACTTCTGCTCAGGAGGGAAGGATACCCTTCAGTCCAATTCAGTAGTTAGATCAAATGGGGACATGAGCTCTCTTAGTACATGTCTCTTCTTAATAGGAGCCTTCAATAGAAGTCTTCAAGTATCATCAGATGTACAGTACCCTGCTATTCACTTACAAATGGCCTAATGGGGTGTTCCCAACATGATATAGTGATAAATCACAGAAGTGCCAATTAAAATGGAACGCTTATTGTGTCAATCATTTAAAAGTAATGTTAAGCTCTCATAACACTCTTTCAAAAATAAAAGGTATAATAAAAGCTTTATATGCAGAGCTTCCTCTTCACATTACTGCCTCCTGGTAATAGAGGGGTTCTTACAAGTGTGATTATAATTGAAATTCTTTTGCTTTATAATTTTCATGTTTTCAAATTCCAATTACTCCAATTGAGGGTCTTCTTCATCTGCTAAAACTGGACCCGAATACTGTCTTAGGGCATTCTTGTTATAAATAATTGGCATTTACTGAAATTTTTAAACCTCAACACAATCTGTCTGACATCCACTCAAAAAACCCCAACACCTCTGCTCACAAAGCAAAACATAAAGGTATGAGAGGAAATAAAAGTAGAGAACAAATATCTCTGATATTCACTATGAGGATGAAAGTACCAGTTACCAGCTAAAATGGATTAAAAAATTGTCTTTATGGGACCTGCTCCTTTTTCCTCTCCCTGTTTGCCAATCTGTACATTATTGGTCTGGATGAAGTTCAGATATGGCTCTTTCCTTGTTGTCACTGCATAACCTTTTTTTTTTCTTTAACCAAATTATTTTCTAACTTTGTGATGAGAAGTCTGTATCACACTGGCGCGATTAGTCGTCTTTATACCAGTCTAGGGTAGCATAACTGAGAAGAATAAAAGCAAACTGTCCTTGCCATGGGTCCCATGTTTTTTGAGTCAGCTTCTAGATCGCCTCCAAGGGTTACATGAAAATTCTCATTAAAGGATGGTGTTTCTAATTTCTGTCTGACCAGAAGGGCTTTTTCCACCAAATGTCACAATTTCTCTTCCTCTCCTTTAGAACATGCAATAATTATTTTATAGCTCACCAACACATTTGTGCTGCAGCCTATTTCATGAACAATTTGGATTGCAGAATTGTAAATTTCCATCTACATTTGTCCTTTCTATTTAATCACTGCTTTACCACAGAGGTAAGCCTTCCCTTCTCTCTTTAACTTCTTTTATTAAGAGCTTAGATGCAGCAGCATGTTTATTACAGACATTACAATTGTTATGTGCTAATCTTACATACTGTATTATTAGCAATAACAGGGCACAACAGAGTGAAGCCTTCACCTGCATTTGTTTCCTTTTATGGATTTTTGTTAAAACCATAAGTGCAGATTTTCATTGCAGTGTGTGTGGGTTTAGCCATGCAATTCACATTAATATTAAAAGGAATCACGCAGCTAAGTCCCTGCACGCCACATTGAAAATACTCCTTAATGTTATTTTAATGAAGATTCTTTTATGAGTAAATTATTTCAGAGCAGCTGAGCAGTTATTATCTTCCTCAGTTACTAGTGATCGCCCACAGGGTAAGTGTTCTCTAATATTATGTTGCAGCCCCCGTGCCTTTGCCATGTTGTTATGGGACCTTTCTAGTTATAAACGATTTTCATTGCAATGTGCAATTAGAAACTAGCCAACAGAGTAAAACAGCAAAACTTATTTTTGGCTGCAAGTTGGAGCTACCCTTGGGGGTCTTTAATTTATGCTCTGCCCTTTTTGTATAATCAAGGTTTTTTTGAAATGCGCCCAGTTTATTCCTTAGAGGGAACGTTTCTCTCCTTCTTGAGGTTCATTCTACCTTGTTTGTGGTTTATGAATCTTTCAAGGTTGTTCTGGATAGTTAGTCTTATGCAGAATGACAGTATAAACCTTTAATGAAACTTCAAACCATGATTTACTCATTTAGGCGTACTAACAGTTTGGTTTTGAAACCTGGCATGTTGCACACAGAAATCCACTGCATAGTTAATTAGCATATGCGAACTCTGTTCTTCCATACACAAATTATATTCACTAGCAACTACCTTTTCTTTACATAGAGGTAGGTACCACCACAGACCTGCCTACATGTATGTCTTCCTATTCCCACCCCGCCCTTCCTCTTCCTCCCCCTGCTCGGGAATACAGCATTTTATTCTTATCTCTTTGGTCTGGAGCACTACAGACCAAAATACTGTGGATTGAAGTGCTGCTAATGGTACTTATTCAGAAAATGTTGATTAGATCTATAAAGAACATCTGTAAATTGTTATGACATAAATTTTCAGAAAGGAGTTCTTTCTTTTGCTTTTTTTTTTTTAACAGTTGATGAAATAAAAATTGCTTACACAGGCCTAGCTCATTACTTTGTTCTTGTACAAGCATTGATAATCTTTTGTCAGTTCTACAGCATTTTTTTTGCCTCCTTCTACTGGACTCATCCTTTTATCTAGGCGACAGGACTCGAAGTGTATATATATATATATATATATATATATATAACTAACACATATATATAACACAAAACCTATTTTGAGCCATCTCTTTTATGTGAGTGCATTCTCTTAGTGTGATGGTAAAATGTAATCCATAAAAATGCCATTCTGTGGTTAAAAAAATTGCATCAGTTTTATAATTTATATAAAGTTATTCACCATGGAATTACTTTGATAGCCATGAAACAGTAAAGGTAGCCAACTGCAATGTTTTGTTTGTTTTTTTGTTTTTTTTTCCCAACTCACGTCAGGTTTTACAGGTTGATCTCTAGAATAGGTGAAAAAATCTCCTCTATGGGTTACATGAGTACTCTTCCTAGGGATCAATATAATAAACTCATTTAAGCTGTAGACTATTATAATCAACAGAATCAAGAAAGCCATTTACCGTGTCCTTGCTTCCCTCAGTATGATCCCATGTAAGTGATTTCTTTGAGATCACATCTTAAAGGCAGAGAAGGTTTAGCTTGTGAATATATGAAAACTGATTAACTTCTGTTGACACTGGCTGATCTCACAAATTTGTTTCTTGCTGCTTACTAATAAAGAGTTCATGTGATGTGTCACAGCCTATGACAATAGTAATGAGCATTAATCAAATTATCTGCCCCCAATTGACTTTGTATCACATTACCCAAAAGAAAGCAATCCACAGACTCAATTAGTTCAAAAGGACTTTTTCATCAGCCTTAAGAAATAAAAACTAGGATAATAATTTAGTAAGTCTAGGTTTCTTTCCTTCTTTCTTTCTTTTTTTTTTTTTTTTTTAAGTGGAAATTCTTAGATATGAATCATACATATTTCAACATAAAATAAAAATTTAAACATGTAGTTTGTTTCAAGATACAGTAAATGTGAGTTAAACATTGTTTTTGAAAAGTACTCTAAATATTTAGTAGACATTTTCAAAAAGCATTCTAATTATAAAATCTATGTTTCACTCATTCCAGTCAACTGTGTATAAATGAACATACTTTAAGCCACATTTCAGAAACTGTATTCATTTCAGGTCCTCTGCCTCCTTTTTTCCATTTCCTCTATTGATTTCTGAATAACAGAATGTTAATTGATTAGAATGAATGTGTATACTCCAGCCAATTTTGATATTTCATTTGCAGCTTGCTTTGTGTAATGCCCTACTCCTTTGATCTAATAATGAAAATGTGTCAGTATATTCTCATTATAGAAACAAGGTAAAGCAGTCCAGGTCTCCTGGGGACAGTAGGACTACAACATGTGAATTTAAATTGCTAAGCTACAACCCCCATACTCTATATTTTGTGAATTGTATGTATGTCGCATACTTACTTTATACCTTTAGCAATAACACAAATGAAAATTTAGAGACTATGTACATTAACCAGTATTTCTGAAAATTAAAAAAAAAAAAAACCAAAACAAACAACAAACCCAACCTGAAGTATCAGTGTTGCAGATTATGTGTGCTAGAAGAATAAAACACAGCACAGAACCAAGCACCCTAGTTTTGGTCTCATTTATTATTTTGACTTCCACAGCAAAGTATATATCCCTTTATTTGGTCTTGGACTGAATTAAACATGACACAGCTGATGGTAGTTCTATGCAGATTCATTGATATATTGGAGCAATACCAAGAGGCCAATGAAGCAATGTTTTATTTAAAGACCCTTTCATACCTTGTTGCCTATATAAATATCTTTATATATTATTGCCTTTTTTTATTATTATTCCTCTATTTACAGGTGATAAGTATTTTGTATTGGATGTGTCTTTGAAGCAGAAAATAAAAAGGAGGGTATAGAAAATATTTATCCATATGTAACTTCGGTTATATCAATCAAAAGAAACCTTGAAACAAAACAGGCAAGCAGCAGGCAGGTGAATTTTTACTTAATATAATAAAAGGATAATGCCTTAATCTATGACTACTTGTGCTATTATTTTGCTAAATGGTGTATTTGTTGCTGAACTGAAGATTCTGAAAAGGTAGTCAGAAAAAAAATTACTGAAAAACTTTTGTGCTTGTCCCAGCTCTCAGCTTTGGAGTGGTAATGTTATTTCAACATCTGGCATACATATCCATAAACTCACCTGTCAGCCTCAGGAAGGTCACAGTTGGAGTCTTGTTTGTGGAATTTGTAGAAGGTGATCATGACTGAAGTAAAAAATATCAGAGCTGATTTGGCTTAAAAAATTTGACTTTTTTGATAAAATATGCTGCTGGATTATCAAATATTGTAGTTTGAATATATAACAAAATTTCTTAACAGAAAGATCCCATTTTTTAAATATTTTAAATTTCAAGAAGAATGTACTGCAAGTTTTTATAGTCTATTTTGAGAAGTAATTCCTTCTATCTGAGCCTTTTCTTTGTGTAACAGGAGTTTCAATATGTTGGATGAACAGTATCAGTCTATAAATAGTACTATTCTGTTTGCTTGATATTAACCATGTAGTGTGATATGCATCACATATGCTTGGAACCTGGCAAGAGACATTTCCTTGGTTTTACAAAAGTTTTTAAGATGAAGTAAAATTACCCATCCTATGCTAGCATTAAATCAAGTTTTTAAAAGTAGAGTGAAAATAAATATAGATTTTCACTCATTTGAAATTTAAAATTTAACATTGTACAGACCTTTGTCTTGAAAGTCTCCAAGGATGGGGATTGCACAGCTTTCTGTGTACCCTCTTCCAGTGCTGCATTACTGTCCTCATGATTTTTTTTCCCCATTAATGTCCAGACTGAAAATTCCAAGAAAAAACTTGTGGCCACAGTACCTTTTGTATCACCTACCACTATTTAAAACACTTCTGCTCCATCACCTTCACAACATCCTCTCAATTATTTGGAGATCTGTTTTTCTCTTCTTCAACAGGATAAACTACTCCAGCTTCTTTTAAACCTCCTTTGAGGTCATTTGACCTTAGTAGCTTCTATTGAACCCTCTCCTGATTTTAGTGTCCTCCTTTGGATGTGTGTGGTGCACAAAACTGGGCAAAATATTCCAGGTGAGACCCTGACACATAGAGGAGGATTATAACTTCCTTAAATCTGTTGGCCGCACTCCTCCTAGTGTAGGTCAGTCTGCCTTCTGCTTTATTAACCATGAAAGCACACTGGTGGCTCGTGTGGAACTTGACATCCACTATGATCCACTGGCCTTTTTCAGCAGGGCTTAGTCAGGCAGTCAGTTCCCAGCCTGCCCTGATTTATAGGTCTATTCTGAAGATTTCCTATCTTCCCCTGAACATCAGGAATTTTCTGGTGTGGTCTGGTTCTATCTCTGGCTCGGTCCTCAAGCTGCTCAAGGTCCCTCTGAACTGAGGTGCTACCATTTGACATGCACACCACTGCTCCTGAACTAGTATCATAGATAAAGTTGCTGAGGGCACATTCTGTCTTATCACCCATGCAGCTGATAAAGTTAATGCACAGTATCAGCCCCAGTGCCAAGGCACTTATTTTGATAATGGCTTTCAAGCCACTGATTACTTGCCTTTTAGATTAGGGGTCCAGACAGTTTTCAGTTCAGCTAACAGTGCGTCCGTCCAGCCCATACCTCCTCTGCTTCCAAAACTGAATGCTGTGGGGAACAGTATCAATAGCATTAATAGAGATAAAGGTATATTACATCCTCTTGTCAATAAAGCTGGACGTTTAATCACAGAAGACAAGCATGCTGGTTAAATGTGATTGTAACAGTGTAAATCAGTGCTACACTTTCTTATTAGCTTCACATGTCGCATGTGTTTGGAAATACATTGTTCATCCAGGCAGGCCTCCTGGTGTTTTTGCCTGATTTCCTCTTTGTTGGGATGCATCGCTCCTGAGCTTGAAGGAGGTGATCCTTGAATATCTCCCAGCTTTCTGGGGCCCCTCTTCCCTCTAGGGCTTTGTCCCATGGCACTCTACCAAGCAGATCCCTGAAGAGGCCAAAGTCTGCTCTCCTGAAGTCCAGGGTAATGAGCTTGCTGTGTGCGCTCCGCAGTGCCCTAAGGGTCTTGAACTCCACCATTTCGTGGTCACTGCAGCCCAGGCTGCTCTTGGGCTTCACATTCCCCACCAGCCCCTCCTTGTTGGTGAGAACAAGGTCCAGCATAGCACCTCTCCTCGTTGGCTCCTCTACCACTTGGAGAAGGAAGTTATCATTGACACATTCCAGGAACCTCCCGGATTGCTTATGCCCTGCCGTGTTGTCCCTCCAACAGATGTGCCCGCAGCTCTCATGAGGGCAGCTGACGAGGTGTGGGCGGAGCCAGGAGTAACGGCAGCAGATTTAAACGTGATGTAACCGCCACCAACTGTCACTCGCAGAGGCGATCAGCTCTGGTGCAGGCACATCCCACAGCAGAGGGGATGTGGCAGAGCGCTGGATCGTGGCATACAGGGGGGTTTCCTGAGCCAGGGAACCCACAGGGGAGCACAGAGACCCGCCGGGAGCCGGCAGCTCTCATGAGGGCGGCTGATGAGGAGTGGGCAGGGCCAGAAGCAACGGCTGCCACCTCCCGCTCCCACTAAAGGCAGCCCCAGGGAGTGCTAGCCACCAGGAGCGCTGCCACCAGGATGGACAAACAGGGCGTGGCATGTCAGCTAGGGCGTGGCACGGCAGTTTGCGTGGCAGTTCGCCAGGAAGGGTGTGCAGGGAGGGCACCTCTTCGAAGGAGGGGCTTTCTATGGGCCAAGTGGGGGACTCAGCGTACACATAACCCAGCAACTAGGCACAGGTCAAGGGCACTCATCCTACCCGACCCTCAAGGCAGAATGGTGGGCACTCGTCTGAGGGTAAAGGTCGCGGCTCCAGCTGGGGGGTCTGCACCATCTACCCCAGTGGCGGCCGATGCCTCCATGCAGATGGAACTGCTGAAGGGAGAGGCTGCAGTGCAGACCTCAGGCTGCAGGGAGTGCCTGGACCTCTCTCCTGGGGCAGGGACAGGCAGCAGACCTGCCTGCAAAAGGTGTGTCCAGGTGGAGGACCTCCCGCAGCAGGTGGCTGAGCTGCAGGAGGCAGCGAGAAGGCTGCGTAACATCAGGGAGGCAGAGAAGGAGCTAGATAGCTGGTTCCAAGTGCAGTCTGCAGCAGACCCGCAGCCCACGGCCAAACAGCCGAAAACTCCCCCACTGGCACACGCAGAAGGGAGCAGGGGGGCCAATAATGCACAAGAATGGACGGTTGCAAAGGCAAGGACCAGCAGGAGGAAGAGACTTCCCCCGAAGGCTGAGGTGCCCTTGCAGAACCACTTCACCACTCTGCAGGCCAAAGAGGAAAGTCCTGTCACACCAGGAGAAGTGCTGGAGCTGAGTAAGGCAGCCCGATCTGCCCCCTGTATAACAACCAGTGCCACTAAGAAAAGGCAACGGGTGATAGTAGTAGGCGACTCTCTTCTGAGAGGTACGGAGGCACCCATGTGCCGACTGGACACACTCTCTAGAGAGGTGGGCTGCTTACCAGGGCCTTGCATCAGGGATGTCACCGAGAGGCTACCAAGCCTCGTACAGTCCACTGACTATTATCCGCTGCTGCTGTTCCACATGGGCACCAGTGACACAGCCAGGAGCAGTCTGAGGACTATCAAGAAGGACTACAGAGCCCTGGGAGAGGCAGTAAGGGACTCGGGAGCGCAGGTAGTTTTTTCATCAATCCTGCCGGTTAAAGGGAAGGGGTTTGAAAGGGCCAGTCGATTCTGGCGAGTCAACAAATGATTACGGGACTGGTGCCCCAGCCAGGGGTTTGGCTGCTTAGACCATAGGACTCGCTTTGAGAAACCTGGTCTACTGGGGGCTGATGGCGTCCATCTGTCAGAGGAGGGGAAGAGCATCTTCGGTCATAGGCTTGCCAAGCTGGTGAAGAGGGCTTTAAACTAGAGATGCCAGGGGAGGGGAACCTCAGTCCATCCCACTCCTACCAGTTTGATGCCAGGGCCAGCAACAGATGCCCAGAGCCTGGAGAAGGATCACAGGTCAGCAGGAGAGTGTCTGAAGAGCAGCACAAAGGAACTCCAGCCAGTAAGACAGCTTCATCGGGGGCCCAGCTTCAATGCCTCTATGCAAATGCACGTAGCATGGGGAATAAACAAGAGGAGTTAGGACGTGCACACCCCTGCAGGGCTACGACCTTATTGGCATCACGGAGACGTGGTAGGATGGCTCCTATGGCTGGAGTGTTGGGATGGAGGGACACAGGCTCTTTAGGAAGGACAGGCAGGGGAGACGAGGAGGGGGTGTCGCCCTCTATGCCAATGACCAGCTGGAGTGCATGGAGCTCTGCCTGGGGATGGATGAGGAGCTGACCGAGAGCTTATGGGTCAGAATTAAAGGGAAGGCAGGGACAGGTGACATTACAGTGGGGGTCTGCCACAGGCCACCTGACCAGGAAGACTGAGCGGATGAGGCCTCTATAGACAGACAGGAGCAGCCTCACGCTCACAAGCCCTGGTCCTCATGGGGGACTTCAACCACCCCAACATCTGTTGGAGGGACAACACAGCAGGGCATAAGCAATCCGGGAGGTTCCTGGAATGTGTCAATGATAACTTCCTTCTCCAAGTGGCAGAGGAGCCAATGAGGAGAGGTGCTATGCTGGACCTTGTTCTCACCGACAAGGAGGGGCTGGTGGGGAATGTGAAGCCCAAGAGCAGCCTGGGCTGCAGTGACCACGAAATGGTGGAGTTCAAGACCCTTAGGGCACTGCGGAGCGCACACAGCAAGCTCATTACCCTGGACTTCAGGAGAGCAGACTTTGGCCTCTTCAGGGATCTGCTTGGTAGAGTGCCATGGGACAAAGCCCTAGAGGGAAGAGGGGCCCCAGAAAGCTGGGAGATATTCAAGGATCACCTCCTTCAAGCTCAGGAGCGATGCATCCCAACAAAGAGGAAATCAGGCAAAAACACCAGGAGGCCTGCCTAGATGAACAAGGAGCTCCTGGACAAACTCAAACACAAAAAGGAAGCCTACAGAGGGTGGCAGCAAGGACAGGTAGCTTGGGAGGAATACAGCGAAATTGCCTGAGCAGCCAGGGATCAGGTTAGGAAAGCTAAAGCCCTGATAGAATTAAATCTGGCCAGGGACGTCAAGGGCGACAAGAAAAGATTCTGTAGGTACACTGGGGATAAAAGGAAGACGAGGGAAAATGTGGGCCCTCTCTGGAACAAAACGGGAGACCTGGTTATCAGGGACACGAGAAGGCGGAGGTACTCAATGACTTTTTTTGCCTCGGTCTTCATCAGTGAGTGCTCAAGCCTCACCGCCCAAGATGCAGGAGGCAAAGGCTGGGACTGGGAGAATGAAGAGGCACCCACTGTGGGAGAACATCAGGTTCAAGACCACCTAAGGCATCTGAAGGTGCACAAGTCCATGGGACCCGATGAGATCCATCCGCAGGTCCTGGAGGAACTGGCGGATGAAGTTGCTAAGCCACTACTCATCGTATTTGAGTAGTGGCAGTCCGGGGAAGTTCCCACTGACTGGAAAAGGGGAAACATAACCCCCATTTTTAAAAAGGGAAAAAAGGAAGACACGGGGAACTACAGGCCAGTCCGTCTCACCTCTGTGCCTGGGAAGATCATGGAACAGACCCTCCTGGAAGCTATGCTAAGGCACATGGAGGACAGGCAGGTGATTTGAGACAGCCAGCATGGCTTCACCAAGGGCAAGGCCTGCCTGACTAACCTAGTGGCCTTCTATGATGGAGTGGCTACATCAGTGGACACGGGAAGGGCTACAGATGTTGTCTATCTGGACCTCTGTAAGGCCTTTGGCACGGTCCCCCACAACATCCTTCTCTCTAAACTGGAGAGGTATGGATTTGATGGGTGGACTGTCCGGTGGGTGAGGAATTGGTTAGATGGTCACATCCAGAGGGTAGTGGTCAACGGCTCAGTGTCCAGATGGAGACTGGTGATGAGTGACGTCCCACAGGGGTCCGTATTGGGACAGGTACTGTTTAGTATCTTCATCAATGACATAGACAGTGGGATCGAGTGCACCCTCAGCAAGTTTGTGGATGACACCAAGCTGAGTGGTGCGGTTGACACGCCAGAGGGACGGGATGCCATCCAGAGGGACCTGGACAAGTTTGAGAAGGGGGCCCACGTGAACCTCATGAGGTTTAACAAGGCCAAGTGCAAGGTCCTGCACCTGGGTCGGGGCAACCCCCGGTATCACTACAGGCTGGGGGGTGAAGAGATTGAGAGCAGCCCTGCCGAGAAGGACTTGGGTGTACTGGTGGATGAAAAGCTGGACAGGAGCCAGCAACGTGTGCTTGCAGCCCAGAAGGCCAGTCGTATCCTGGGCTGCATCCAAAGCAGCGTGGCCAGCAGGTCGAGGGAGGTGATTCTGCCCCTCTACTCTGCTCTGCTGAGACCCCACCTGGAGTACTGTGTCCAGTTCCAGAGCCCTCAGCATAAGAGAGACACAGACCTGTTGGAGTGGGTCCAGAAAAGGGCCACGAAAATGATCAAGGGGATGGAACACCTCTGCTCTGAGGACAGGCTGAGAGAGTTGGGGTTGTTCAGCCTAGAGAAGAGAAGGCTTCGGGGAGACCTTCTTGCAGCCTATCAGTACTTAAAGGGGGCTTATAAAAAGATGGCTGCAGACTTTTTAGCAGGGCCTGTTGTGACAGGACAAGGGGGAATGGCTTTAAACTAAAGGGGGGTAGATTGAGACTAGATATAAGGAAGAAATTTTTTACACTGAGGGTGGTGAAACACTGGCACAGGTTGCCCAGAGAGGTGGTGGACGCCCCATCCCTGGAAACATTCCAGGTCAGGCTGGACGGGGCTCTGAGCAACCTGGTCTAGTTGAAGATGTCCCTGCCCACTGCAGGGGGGTTGGACTAGATGACCTTTAGAGGTCCCTTCCAACCCAAACTATTCTATGATTCTATGATTCTATGATTATTTTCCATGATCTTCTTCAGTAGAAAAGTGAGACTGACTGGACTTTAGTGCTCTAGATAAACCAAGGATGCATGTTGGATCAGTGTTTTTCCAGTGGTCAGATACCTCTCCCAATCACTATGACTTTTTGTAAGTAATAATGGTCTTGAAATCACATCACTGTTCTTTCAGCACTCTCAGGTGAATCCTTTTTGTCTCGTGAAATCTGGTACCTCCATCTTCTTTGGTCACCTCTTATTCATCGCTTACTGTTGGTGATTGTCCTTCTTCCCATATCATGTTCTTCTTTTTTTTCATCTGGAAAACTCAGGAATGTTTTTTCCCTCTTTTCATCAGCTATCATGCCTCCAGACTTCTTCATTTTTATTTTAGAAAACTGGTGTTTAAAAAGTCCTTCTAAACAGTACAGATGAAACCAAATAGTCAGGAGGTGAGGTTCTGTAATAAGTTAGACATTGCTCACAGACAGAAAATAGTGAGTATGAAGACATTAGAAATATAGTTAATTAAAAATAAAAATGGTCTGTATGTAAAGTGCACATGAGAACTCATGTTAGGAACTCATGTTTCAATAATTAGCTGCAAATAGGAGCAAAGAGAGACAATAAAACATATAGATTAAAACATGATTCTAATGAATACTTGAAAAATCTACAGCAGAGTTCAGAAGAAGGTGTGTGAACAGTCACCCTGTTAACCAATGAAATTTGATAATATCTTATACAATATAACGTAGACTGCAAAGGCATAATGTTGACTTTTAGATTAAATTTGAGTTTTCTGAAAAGAGAACAAAATATGACTGTAGAAATCTCAGTGAAAACCTGTGTTCATTTGCAGCAGTAGCTAAAAAAGGAAAAAAAAAACCCACCAAACCCAAAACAATAGAAAATCAAGCAAGTAGTTCTGTGAATAGCATAACATATGAAATTCAGCTTCCTGGAACTTCAGTGAGCAATGTCCAGCTACCAAGCAAATTCTCATAGAGTGTTTAATAATGTATCTGAGCTCACTGAAAACTTTCTCATTTAGAGCGGATACCTTGGGTCTCTGTACTCTGCCCAGAAGGCTATTTCATAAAACTGAAGGAACTGATGTATATTTGAGCTCTCTCCCATTCCCAAATGTGATTGAAACCACTGCAGCCAAAGCAGAGGCCTGTGATAGCTATAAATCAAACCCACTCTAATTAGGATGTAGATAATAATATTACTTTGCCTTGAACCTTTAGTTCATGAAGTGTTGACAAACTATGCATCTGAAAACAGTATATAATTATTTTGTTACACTGTCATGAAATAACCAGGCACAATTTATAACCATGTTACATAAATGTGTGAGCAAGGTGACCACCCTAGGGGCAAACAAAGATGGGTACAGTTGTATATCCAAGTGTCAAAAAGTTGGTAGGTCATGCAGCAGATAAGGGACAAGGGACTGCTTACAGGCAAAACTTCCTGCTGGATAAAAAGAAAGATGACTGGCAAAACGAAAAAGAAGATAAGCAATAGTGGGAGCAGAAGATGGGAGCAAATTAACAAAAAACCCATCATGTATACAGAAGAAAAATGGTTAAGAAAACCAGCCTACTAGTTCCAACTTCCCTTGTCAAAGAGCTTTCATAGAGTGTTTAATAAAAGCCTGATCACAATGACCAGACTAAGAGATCTCTTCTCTTAGCCATCACCACCACCTGTGCTAACTTTATGCCATCAACTCCATGGCACTGTATTCTCACAGCTGGTTTTGAATATGAGTGTTAAAGACTGTTCATTCCCTGAAGTATATATATCACCTACCTCAACATCAGTGAATAGGGATTAGTAAATGCAGAGGGCGACAGAAAAAGCATGGGCTGACAAGCAGACAAGCAGCAAGAGTATGAAAACCTCTGTGGTGGGTTGACCTGGCCAACAGCCAAGCACCCACATAGTCGCTCACTCACCCCTGTCTCCTGTGGAACAGGGAGAAAATGGAAGGCGAGGAGACTCAGGGATTGAGATAGTGACAGTTTAATAGCTAAAGCAAAAGCTGCACATGCAAGCAAAACAGAAAGAAGAATTCAGTCACTACTTCCCATCATGGGTAGACGTTTAGCCACCTCCTGGAAAGCTGGGTATCAGCATGTGTAATAGCTGTTTAGGAAGAAAATTGCCATAACCATGAATGGCCCCACTTCCTTCTCCTTTACCTGAGCTTTCATTTCGTTCCATGTGGCAAATTTGGGTCAGCTGTCTCGGCTATGTCCCCCTACAAACATCTTGCTCAAACCCAACCTACTGACTGGGGGGATGGGGAGGGCAGACTGGGAAAGAGAGAAAGCCTTGACACTGTGGAAGCACTGTTCACAACACCCCAAATTTTTTATTAGTAATATCCTAAAGAAAGCATATATTTAATGTACTACTCGCATTATTTTAATTTATGTGTTTTGGCTGTTTCTAAAAATGAAATTTAGGCTACACTACCTGCTTACTTTGAAAAAACTGTCCATTACTGTTTGCTCAAATGGCTTAGGTTTGAATGATGAAAGTTTGTAACCTGGATTTTGGATGAGGAATCTCACAAAATGAACCCCAGAGATTTGATAACAACAAACTAGGAAAAGCAGTATCAGCTTTATAAATACAAAGAAAAAAATGTGGTTTAAGTATGTATTGATGAGGAAAAAGAAAATAGAAAACTAAGTCTGTGAGTCATCTCCTAAAAATAAGCCCAGTGGCCCAAAACAGAAGCATTCCTTTCATCATATAAAGATTACCATTTTTTTTCCCATAGAGCTGCTGCCACATGGCAAGCCATTTTATACATCCTCCTAAATTGTCAAGTAAAACAGTCCTATAGTCTACTGACAGACTCATTTGTAGACTTTCAAACAATGATTTTCCTTCAGACGTTAATCAATATTAATACATAATTTGATTACAATAATTTATTATTATTAATAGCAGTTGTAGTGATAAAAACACTTAAAAGTTCTGACTAGCACTAGTAGATACTTCACTGTCCTCTTTACCATCTAACCCTGAAGACCAAATGTTAAGCAATGAAACTGGTTGGGGTTTTCTTTATCTCCTTCTCTTCTGTCTCAGAAAGGCAGCAGGCATTCTCAGGGTTGCCAGGTGTCATATATTGGATTTGCCACATTTAATGACCCCCCCACTGTATCACACCTTTCTATATCCCAGCTTGTTTAACGTACCTTGTCACTTTCCTAATAAAATGGAAGTGTCTTTATGTTTCCAAGACAAGGTTCCTTATTAAAGTATTTCCAGAGATGCTGCAGTTGCAGATAGCATTCAGACTATGGATTTGTTTCATATGACCATCTCCAAAGGCTTATCCTCTAAATTCTGTTCCTCTGTCTTCAACTTCCATGCAAATTGTCACATTTTCTCTCTAACAAGCTTTTTTTGCAGCTTTTTCATTCTTTTAAAGGTGTCTTTTTTACATTTTTTTTATTTTGTGCTAGCAAGTAATAATATTTTGGGAATAGAATTTTGAAGTATACAACCTCTGAAGGAGGCCTGACCCTTACTGCTAGCCTATTCTGGTCTGTTATTAAGTCTAGGAAGACATTTATCCAGTGAAATGGCTTATTGGAAACTGCAAGTTCATCAGGTCTAAAACACTTGAACCTTTAGATGAATCACACAATAGTGGAGGTTGGAAGGGACCTCTAGAGTCCTGTCCAAGCCCCCTGCTCAAGCAGTGCCACCTGGAGCCTGGTTGTCCAGGACCAAGTCCAGATAGCTTTTGAGTATTTCCAGGGAGTAAGACTCCCTAGCCTCTCCGGGCAAGCTGTGCCAGTGCTCGGTCATGCTCATGGTAAAAAGGTTTTCCCTTTTGTTCAGGCAAAACCTCTTGTGTTTCAGTTTGTGCCCCTTGCATCTTGTCCTGTCACTGGATACTGCTGAAAAGAGCCTGGCTAGGTAAGCCTGCTCACCTAGCCCATACTTCGTCAGGTTCTTTAAGACAATGTTATGGGAGACAGTGTTGAAAGCCTTACTGAAGACTAGGTAGACAATATCCATTGTTCTTCCCACACCTACCAGGCCAGTCATTTCATAATAGAAGGTTATCAGGTTGGTCAAGCATGACTTTCCCTTGGTAAATACATGCTGACTAGTCTTTGATGTCTTTTTTGTCCTTCATCTGCCTGGTAATGGCTTCCAGGGTTAGTTGTTCCCAGGGATTGAGGTTGACCACCCTGTAGTTTCTTTGGAGCTCTTTCTTGCATTTGAAGCCAAAGTTCAGGTGGAATCCTACCTGAATTCCTGATGGATCTTTCCATTGCCAGAGACTTGAAAGCCGCAGACCAAATGGAATAAAGCCAGAAATAATTAAAAAAAAAAAAAAAATAAATCTGTAAAACGGGTTTTTGAGTTGCTAGGAACTTTCTCGTTTGTATTTTTGCTGTTGGAATGAAGAAACTTTCACCTTTTCCTGAAATAATTTTCTTGGACAGTCTTGTGTATGCTGTTTTTTTCTGATTTTATTTCTCCTGTTTTACCTGTATGTGACCAGTTAATGACTGTAGTCCAAACTGTCTTGTTCCTGGCCTTGTTGTTCCTGTCTGTTCAGGTATATTCTTACTCATTCTGTCTCTCTCTGTTCCATTTTTATTGTTATGCCTAGCCTGTGGTTAATAAATTAAATGGGTCTTCCATTGTAAATTCAATGGGTCTTCTATTCTAAATTGGACTGCCCTCCTGCATTGCTGCTTTATACAGCAACAAAAAAAGTTTTTACAAATATATTAATGACAAGAAGAGAGCCAAGGAGAATCTCCATCCTTTATTGGATGCAAGGGGGAACATTGTCACTGAGGATGAGGAAAAGGCTGAGGTACTCAATGCCTTCTTTGCCTCAGTCTTTAACAGGCAGACCAGTTATCCTCAGGGTACTCGGCCCCCCGAGCTGGAAGACGGGGACGGCGAGCAGGATGAACCCCCCGTAATCCAGGAGGAAGCAGTCAATGACCTGCTATGCCACCTGGACACTCACAAGTCTATGGGGCCGGATGGGATCCACCCGAGAGTGCTGAGGGAGCTGGCGGAGGTGCTCGCCAAGCCACTCTCCATCATTTATCAGCAGTCCTGGTTAATGGGGGAGGTCCCGGAAGACTGGAGGCTTGCCAATGTGACGCCCATCCACAAGAAGGGCCGGAAGGAGGATCCTGGGAACTACAGGCCTGTCAGCCTGACCTCGGTGCCGGGGAAGATTATGGAGCGGCTCATCTTGAGGGCGCTCACAAGGCATGAGCGGGACAACCAGGGGATCCGGCCTAGCCAGCACGGGTTCATGAGAGGCAGGTCCTGCTTGACCAACCTGATCTCCTTCTATGACCAGGTGACCCGCCTAGTGGATGAGGGAAAGGCTGTGGATGTGGTCTACCTGGACTTCAGCAAGGCCTTTGACACTGTCTCCCACAGCATTCTCCTAGAGAAGCTGGCGGCTCACGGCTTAGACAGGTGTACTCTGCGCTGGGTCAAAAACTGGCTGGATGGCCGGGCCCAGAGAGTTGTGGTGAATGGAGTTACATCCAGTTGGCGGCCGGTCACGAGCGGTGTTCCCCAGGGCTCAGTACTGGGGCCGGTCTTGTTTAATATCTTTATCAATGATCTGGATGAGGGGATTGAGTGCACCCTCAGTAAGTTTGCAGACGACACCAAGTTGGGCGGGAGTGTTGATCTGCTCGAGGGTAGGAAGGCTCTGCAGAGGGACCTGGACAGGCTGGATGGATGGGCCCAGGCCAACTGTATGAGGTTCAACAAGGCCAAGTGCCGGGTCCTGCACTTGGGCCACAACAACCCCATGCAGCGCTACAGGCTTGGGGAAGAGTGGCTGGAAAGCTGCCTGGCGGAAAAGGACCTGGGGGTGTTGGTCGACAGCCGGCTGAACATGAGCCGGCAGTGTGCCCAGGCGGCCAAGAAGGCCAATGGCATCCTGGCCTGTATCAGAAATAGTGTGGCCAGCAGGAGTAGGGAAGTGATTGTGCCCCTGTACTCGGCCCTGGTGAGGCCGCACCTCGAATACTGTGTTCAGTTTTGGGCCCCTCACTACAAGAAGGACGTTGAGGTGCTGGAGCGTGTCCAGAGAAGGGCAACAAGGCTGGTGAGGGGTCTGGAGCACAAGTCTTATGAGGAGCGGCTGAGGGAACTGGGACTGTTCAGCCTGGAGAAAAGGAGGCTGAGGGGAGACCTCATCGCTCTCTACAACTACCTGAAAGGAGGTTGTAGCGAGGTGGGTGTTGGTCTTTTCTCCGAAGTAACAAGCGATAGGACGAGAGGAAATGGCCTCAAGTTGCGGCAGGGGAGGTTTAGATTGGATGTAAGGAAAAATTTCTTTACTGAAAGAGTGGTGAAACATTGGAACAGGCTGCCCAGGGAAGTGGTGGAGTCCCCATCCCTGGAGGTATTTAAAAGACGTGTAGATGAGGCACTTAGGGACATGGTTTAGTGGGCATGGTGGTGTTGGGTTGACGGTTGGACTCGATGATCTTAGAGGTCTTTTCCAACCTCAATGATTCTATGATTCTATGATTCTATTTGGTAGTTGGAGCTGGACATCTTTTCCTGCATATAGAAGCCTTTGTCTTTCACGTTACAGCAACCTCTTTTGCTTGACATTCTCTCAATTGTTTCTGCTTCTTGTCTACCATTTTTTCCCTTCAGTTTGTAGGAGATTTATCTCCATGGAAAAGAAAAACACAATTTTTTCAGTTGTATGCCTCCTGCAATGGGCTGCAATAAGATCCCCAAGATGTCACTTGGCACTGAGTGATTTAAGCTGTTCTGTAGTGCTCCTTCAAAAAGTCAGGAATGCTTTACTTTATAAAACAAACTGGTGGGTTTGGGTGAGGCCTTCTTGGTGAGTGTCTTACCAAAAAAACACCTAGCAAAAAAGGGGTATTAATTTATAATGATTGTAGAGTTTCTTGCATTAAATATTAACATGAAATTAAAAAAAAAATTCCAGACCTAAATTCCTTTCCAGCCTTTTAATAAGATCAAGTTGACCTTCTATGGAGCTGTAAAGTGCCTTCTGTCCCTATCCTTGCCCACACACATTCTCTCCTGGACACTCAGCTCATGCAACTGGCATGTTCTTGGTTCATTTCTCACGCCTCAGTCTGTGGCATGTGTAGTGTGTGTCCTTCTCATGGTACCATATCTAAAATGTGTTGTGATGGCTTCCAATTCCCTTTCAAGCAAAAACCTACCTTACACTGAAAGTTAACATCTTGCCTAGCAGTGAGGAGTAAGTTCATCACAGTCTGGACATGGTAGAAGTGTTATTTTATAGTACTTCATTTTATCTAGCAGCTTTCTAAATAGCCTGTCACCTGGTATGCAGGGGGATAATAGACTTCCACGGCAGACTATAGGCATCTGTTTTAGATTTTTATTCCCCAACTTTTTTGATTTTCATGGGGTTTACCTTTTTGTCACATGAAAAAAAGGCATCAGTTTCAACCTTTTTGGGTTACATGCACTTAGAGGTAATATACTATCTCACCAGCACATGTCCATGAGTTTTTTGCACCTTGACTTTATGGTCCCAAATTGCACCTTCCTCAACACCTCCTTATCCTGCAATAAGGATGTCAAGAGTTGTGGTTTGTGGCCTACAGCTTCCTCTAGTACATAGATCAGTTCACATTGGATATCCATGGACATTCACACCTGCCAAATGGTTTAGCAAAACCTGTCAGAGGACTGGAGCTCAACTACCTTAGTATTCCAGAAGCCATTCTTAATGCTACACATAGCAAACAGCTCTGTCCTGAATAACCCTGATTGTCTAGTTCCATCACTGGCAACATGTACTCATTTCTTTCATGCAGACAGTGTTGGTCATTGAAAATTCTCAGTTCATAATGTATCTCATTTTTCCATAACTTTTGATCATTGCCTGCTATGCAATTTCTGCCTGTCTGTCATCACACATTCAACAGTCCACACAGCGGAACTGAGACCAGTACTTTCTTAGTTGTTCTCTTTCTGCCCAGAATGGATTTGGATTTCTTTAACTAGAGCCTCTTATGTGTTTTGTTTGTGTGGCTGTTCATATTGTAATCCAGTTCAGCTGCACTTACTGCTTCATTCTCATTCAGAGCATACTGTAGAACATATGCCTGTGAATGATCACATCCCACAGGACCTTTTAAGGTTCTTTTGGGGGGTGGTTGAGACTGCTGGAAGGACAGGATCACTTTTGCACTGAGCTTTGAATAAAGGCTTCCTCTCCCAACGAACACAGGGACCTTCAGCTCCTATCGATGACAAGGCATGCTGCAGTTGTTCTGAGAGACTGTTCAGCCAGGCTGATGCAAAGCCAATAGAAGAAGACAAAGAGAAGAAGAAGGAAAAAAAAACAAAACAAGACAACAACAAAAACAACCTAAACCTCAGCGGAGGACATACAACATATTTCAAATTTATTAAGTTTCTTAAAACTGGAAAATTTTAACTGGAAAGGGGATTGCACAAAGTGATGTATACTCTTCACTTCAAGAATTAACTCCAGAAAAAAAAGTATTAAAAAGCAAAGTATTATGCAATTTAATCATTTTGAGGTTGTATTCAGAAGCAGTCTTAGTTATATATTAATTGTAGATGTTAATAAAACAGCTTTTCTATTATTTAATCAAATATATTAGAAAATATTCTTTTCTATATTTGGTTGCCTATGTAACTGGTCAAACAATCTTCATCAATTTAGCTGAGGAATGACAGCAAAAAATTAACTGTGTAACATATTCAGCAAATATTTTTGCACTTTAAATTGTCTCTAATCAAAATGCTAACTCCTGAATTCTGTTGCTTAAGTCCTTTTATTACTCAGTCATTTTAGCCTGAACTCCAGTACAAAAAGTTAAATAAAACCTACAGTTGTCTCTCTTTTCACTGTTCCTTGATTGTTTCTCTTTCTAAGTAGTAAAAGCAAGTTTCAGCTCATGAATAGTAACAATCAGTTTTGTATTCCACTTTCCTTATTCTGATTCAGGCAGCATGTAGGTAAGTTTAAAAGCCTCTTTTATAGTTTCTTTTATAAATATACCACATTACAACTAGTTACATTCAGGTCAAACTCTCAAGTCTTAATTAACTTGAGATGGTCACTTGAATTGTGTGGTTGTTTTATAGATGTGTTAAGTTTGTAAAGCCCAACCTAGCTCCAGTTACCTCTGATTGATGAGTGCTTCTGAATACAGAACCATAGTAAAATGTCACAAGTGACTGCAAAAGAAAGAGCTTATTCAAATATGTGGAAAAGCTGTAATTTAAAAGTTAAGCAATGCAATTTATAACACAAACATCTTTCTGTTTGTCTCATTAAAAATTACAGGAAAACTTATTTTTAAAATTGTTTCTTTATATAAAACAAATTCACTATAGTATAGTTAATGTATCATAATTAATAGGATACATAAAGTTCTCAGTATGGATGTGAATGTTAAAAATATTGTGAAAAATGTTCTGCATAATGATTTGCTCTATATTTAGTAAAATTTCATTAATGCACATACCTGTCAGCTAAATAATCTGCATACTTAAAAGCCCCTAAGTACTCATAGACATGATCAACTGTGATGCCTCTAGTGATTAAACAGCAAAACTGTATTAAAATTGTGTTAACGTTTTGGCCATAACCTGCCGAAAGCCAGAAGGTTCAGTTATAGGAAGAACATTCTCCCTTGCATCACCCTAAGGGTCCTGCAAATGCACTTCCTAACTGAGAAATTTGGAAGAGATGGTGAACTAGCATCCATTCTCCTGCAAACATAGTAGATTATATCAAATGCAGAAATTCAAATGTACAGGAGTATACTCACATCTTTGCACTTAGATAAGAAACTCCAGTGCAAGAAAACTGTGACCATGACCAGTGACCTTGGATGCAACTGAAACTTGAATTCTGAATCACATTATTATGCCTAGCAATATTTAATCCTAGCTGGACTATTTAAAAATAGAAAAGAAAATGCATTTTTGCATTAGTTGTAGAGTTTTTGCCTCTCAATCCAGAAATAGCATGATCCATTTTGATCCATGAATGTTACAGATACGATATCCTAAACTGTGCTTCTGAGTAACACAATTTCCCTAACATTCATTAGGGTTTTTTGTAAAACAAAAAGGAGGAAAGAGGTGGGATTAATTTTCAAAGTGCTTGCTACTGATTTTTAATTCTTTGTCTTAGATCTGTATCGATTTATTAGTATAACTAGATAGTCCATGACATTCTTAAAGTCTAGCAATTTACATTCTCTACAGGCATGTTAAAATTCTCCTCTTTGCTGAATACTTCTGGGATTTCTTATAACAAAGAAGATCAGACGCCAGCCAAAAACTCTCAATATTTCTTCTACTTTATATCATCTATTCTAATGGTAATGCTGGTACTGGAGCTGTTGTCACAGGACAATGATACCATAATGTCTTGGAGAGCCTCTGGCACTGTGCTCTATGCTATGTTTTAATTTTTAAAATAAATTAAACTTTTTAAAATTACCTGACTCATCAAGAAGTTGTATCAGATGTAGTTAATGTCAGCATTTTTTACATGCTCTGATGTACATATTAACATAATCAGGTAACATGTATCACATATTCTATTGTTACTGAAAATGGAAAGAAAAGTATTTTTAAAATCATATTTACATCAAAAATATTAAAAAAAAAAAACCCACCAAAATAACATAAAACCAGAACAGAACATCTTCTTCAGTAATGGGCTGAAGGCAAAATAAACTTCTGGAGTTACACAATCCACTTGTAGGTAACATGGACTTTTTATGTACAGAACATAAAAACTGGAGGGTATTAGAACCCTTGTGGGTCTCTAATGAAGCAATAATGGTATAACATGCTGTTTTACAAGGAAATTATCCAGTTGTGAGCTGGATAACTTACAATGCAAAATGCACATAAACCAGGATTTCAAATAAAGTATTGTGAGGGTTCTAATAACATTATTATGAGTATTTTAAAGAAAGCTTTTTTGATATAATGTTTAAAAACCAAGCAATTACCAAAGGAAATAGATGGCAGATCATATGAAAAGAAAGATCAGTGAATTAGAGTAAAGGCAATGATACTTATTTAAGTGCAAATAGATTTTGCTGCTCTCAAGGTGAATGAACAGATGAGGTGTAGCAAATGAAATGTTATAATAGGAATAAAATTTGCAGTCTGCTGGTTAATTTTAAATCCTTCTCTGATAAAAGATTGCAACTCTCAGAATCCTTATACCTATTACACAATCATATAAGCTTTCCAGAAGGACTGAAAATTCTGACTATTGAACGAATTTTGTTTCATGAAATCATTTGAGTGTATTTATTCTCTCCCTTCTTCCCACAACATTTCAAAACTTTGAAAGTTTGGTAGAATGAGATTGCAAAATGTAAAATGGGATTTTCTGGCCAACTGAGTGAGAGAAAAGTGGCTTTCCTGTAGTCAGAAAGTAAGGCTAAACAGAGCACCTACACTATATTCCAGCAATTATTATTCTTTCATTGGTAACTAGTTTCCCAAGAAAAGCAGCAACTACAAAATGTTGATAATGTAAAACAAGGCTTCAGTAAGGCACAGCACTGAATAATATACTATACTGACAAAAACTACAGTGACTAACAAATGAGAAGAACCAATACAGCATAGAACAAAAAAGAAGTCTGAATCAGCAGGCAAGATGAATTATTTTTTTTCTTTGATGTGTAAGTTATTATTGTGGTAAACTAAAAGCATCTAGGAGTAAATGTTGAAAGCATTTCAATAAACATACTTTTTCTCAATTCCAGAATTAAAGTGTATTAATGGAACTAGTGCATAATGTCAAACTCTCTGATCATGCATTCCTGCAGATTACATATGTACACTTTTAAGAGAGTGTCTTCCAGCGTTATAACCAGAAAACAGTTTTTTTTCTGTTTTAAAATAACCTCTTCACAACTACAAAGTTTATCGTGTTCTGCTTATCTGAAGCCACTTACTCTGTTCTCTAGGCTTTCACTTTGTGCATACAAAGAACAGAATAAAACAAAAAATGTCAGTAAATAGACCCATCTTCATCCAGCATACTTTCAATAGTCTCAAAAGGAAGGCAAAAAGGAGAGACAGGCTTTACATAGTATTTCTCTAAATCCAGCAAAACTGAGCAGGATATTTGAGTGGAAAACTGATTCCAAAGCCCAAGTCTGTCATGAATTAAGCTCTTCTGAGGAAGCCCCAGCAGGAATGCTTCTGCTCATCTCAGCTTTAACAGTGTGCTATGGGCAAGACATTGATCCTTCAGATTATTTTATCGCAGACCATGTAAACCCTTATAGATTAAAGCCATTGGGAAGGAAAGATTGTTTTGTGATTATCACTCCCAGGGCTCAGAAAATTTAGGTTAACAACTCTGCCAGAAACTGACCAAGAAACTTCCCATAATGTGTGCCTTTAAAAGGGAAATAATTAGTCCTCACTCAGTCACAGATATTTTGAGGGGATAAAAAAAAAAAAAATCCATCAGTGTTTCTGAACATCTCTAGGAGTGTTTACACAAAGAGAACCAGCTCCTCACAGTCTAACATCAGTCTAAGACAGTAAAGGGACAGAATGAATATTGTGAAAATATACGTGCTTCCCAGCTTTCAGTTTTATTGGTCTCTTAAGTAATCAAACAGCCTGAGATTCTTCATGGACTCTTTCCTAGGTTTTTGTTTCCCAACTATTCCTTTGTCTGATTCCGTTAGAAAGGCTTTTCCATTTTTCTGAACTGATGAAAACAAGGCCCACCTGGCCTATGAAGCAGGGTGAGTTAGGAAATACTTGATGTTTTCATGGCGCTCTCAGCTTAACCACAGTTATACTTCATACCATTCTACAAAAATATGTTCACCTGAATTGCAAACCAAGCGCCCTTTAACAATTTGTTACAAGCCTCATAATAATATGAAATTTGGTTCTCCAGTGATAATCAGCATCTGTTATCAAAATTTGTTTATATTTTAATAATTCATATATTACCTGCACACTCACATTAGGCTTACTTCATTCTCCTACCAAAGTAATTAGACATCAATTGGAGCTGGGAGTGTGTTTGTAATTTTGGTATCACTATCTAATTGTTTTTTTGCCTTTCTTTTAATGTAACTGTTACAGCAATGTTATTGATAACTGTGACTACAACACCAACACTAGACAGTGGGATCACAAGATGTTCCTGAAATCTTCCCAGAAGTGATTATCTGACTGCTTATGTGCAAGAGCCATTTTGAATGTTCAAGTGCCCTTTCTAACTAACATTTTATTGAATTTTTTCCCATATAATTTCCTTGAATTATGAGGTATCACCAAAGACCTTCCATTAGTTGTTCATAAAATAAATGTGCAGAGCCTTCTTATAGTAAAAAGAGAAGATGTCCAGTGGAGAGAATTTTCTATGATAACAGATATGTTGATGTAAAAGGCCACCTGTGCCTGGCTATAGAGCTTGCTTTCATTTCAGATCTATAATTCTTTATATGTCTTGCTCACCCACTGAATTAGAAAGGTAAATGTGAATTTTTTTATGTAGGAAACACTGTTGAAATTTTTTTGTTGTTACCTGAATGCTCTTCTTCCTAGGAATTTTTTCAAGCCCCATCAGCCACTGCAAAGGCACATACATACATACACATTGTATTCTATATCACATCAAATACTTGGCTCAGTATTACTACAACCTGTGTCTTCAAAACATTACAATCATGCACAATCAGCATAAAAGTATGGGGCAGCTCACTAGCACAGGAAAACAAATGGGCGTATTAGTGCTCATTCTAGTCAAAAAAGGTACCTTTGGTCAACTCCTATTCCTATAAATTGTATTTAAACTTTGTAGAACTAATTTTCCAAATTAAATTTTCTTTAAAAATGTTTAATGATAATGAAACTACAGTTCTTGTAATGCATTGGATTTGTGCATAAAAAGCTTACATTTAATTTTGAGGCAGGCACTTTATTTCAGGGTCAAATTACACCTTTTCAGTCAGACTTACTATCATTTTAAAGCTGTGGGTCTTAGACTGTCTATTTCCAAATACCTTGCACTGTCCCTCATTCTAGAAGAAGAGTGGAACTTAATTTTTCTTGTAAAAAATACAAAAATTTTTTAAAACAAAAGTAATATAATTATTTTATAGGTGTACTGTAATAATAATAATAATAATATAAATCTTACTGAGAAAAAAGATACAACCAAAATGTGCTCTAACAAAGTATTTAACTACAAATTCTGAAAGAAGATAAAGAAAGGTAAGATATTTCCAAGTATTTTTCAGTATCTGAGAATTTTCTCAGAAGCCTGGACCAGGGCATGAAGTTCTCAATTCTGACATAAATTGTTCTGAGAAGAAACTTAGTTTCTTGAACTTACCAAAGGTCATTTTATAGCTTTGGACTGAAATCTCTGAATAAGACGACTAAAGTACATGTGAATGAGTAATATAGGTTTTTTGTTGGCTTTTTTTTTTTTTGTGACCACATCAGTTTACACCTGCTGAGATTCTAATGTAACTTCAGATTGAGGAAATAATTTCTTTATGCCCCTACCAATACAAAATTATAGAAAATTATTCTCAAAATTAAAGGGATTTAATCTAAGGGACATCAACATATAAGCACGTATTTGTTAAATACCTTTCATTAGATGTTCATTACAGAAATATTCAGAACTTTATCATAGTGAAAAAGTAAGATTTATCATCCAGTAGAGAATTCTGCCATAACATTTCACCACTCCAGTGTTCTGGACCTGTAGTTGTCAAAAAGTACTGGTCGTATCTAAGGCAGCAACTGCAATGGTCTATGTACAGTCTCCGTGTGCCATAATGTTGAGTATGTTTCTGGGCATATTTTCTTACTGCTGCAAATGAGAACTAGCAATGGGAGAAACCAAATCATTCTTGAAATATAAAAGCTTAAGAAATGAGACTGCTCTGACCAATACCCCAAATTTTCCGTATTAGTTGCCAAAGAGAAAAGGTTACAAGAAGCTAATGTATTTTGGTGATTTTACCTCCTTTGCTATCAAATAAGGGAACTACAGGCCAGTCAGTCACACCTCTGTGCCTGGCAAGATCATGGAACAGATCCTCCTGGAAGCTATGCTAAGGCACATGGAGGACAGGCAGATGATTTGAGACAGCCAGCATGGCTTCACCAAGGGCAAGTCCTGCCTGACTAACCTAGTAGCCTTCTATGATGGAGTGACTACATCAGTGGACACGGGAAGGGCTACAGATGTCGCCTATCTGGACCTCTGTAAGG